>NC_066278.1:4971991-5575990 GCF_905404315.1 Leptidea sinapis | reverse complement strand
TCTTCACACAGAAAAACCACATGTTCATTGTACCATGATGCACATTGAAAAGGAAATCTAAATTAATTTTCACACCATGATTCATTAGTTTTCCCACAGAGAACAATACGTTTCCATCCTTGTCTAAGATAGGAAGTTAGATAAAGACAGCAGTGTTACATTGAGACCGCCTATGCCGAGGTCAGAGACTGATGTTAAGTTAAAGACATCCTTTGCCAAGATGTCGTGAGACCCACGTAAGTAATGACAAGGCTACAAGGCCCCTTAATGATGGATTGGAAATATAAATTACATGTACTTTCGAGACAACGCATGATTACTTCCGGTGCATTTTCTTAACGGGGGTACATTTTCATGATAACAATGATAATTGAAAGGACCCGTCGTTAATACGCTAGGTTTACTAAAATTTTTCAACTCAACTAAGAAATTATTTTTTTAGGACGAGACGAACAGGACGTTCAGCTGATGGTAATTAATACGCCCTGCCCATTACAATGCAGTGCCGCTCCGGATTCTTGAAAAGCCCAAAAATTCTGAGCGGAACTACAATTGCGCTCGTCACCTTGAGACATAAGATGTTAAGTCTCATTTGCCCAGTAATTTCATTAGCTACGGCGCCACTGCTTTATGGCATCCTGTGCAATGGAGCCTCCCACTGGTAGGGAAAATCATTTGTTTAAGCAAATTTGAATTTCGGGTGCAAATGATAATAGAATACTACAGACTTTCTAGAACGCTAGTTTTTTATTTTTGTATAATATAAATTACCTACATGTACTTTCGTGACAACGCACTATTATTTGCACTGTATTTTTTTAACGTGACTTGTACTATTATATATTCATTGACGTGAATAAATTTAAAAAAAATTCATGATACTCGATCGTGGCCCCGTTGTTATTAGGCTAGCGCCCAAATACTAAAATGTTAAAGCGTACGACGACAACCAGTTTCAAATTCGATCGATTTAACAGAGAGAAAAAATAGACTAGAGAGGTACTTAATTTAACTCAATTTATAAACACAATAGGCTTACTAAAATTATTCAACTAGAGAACCTCAACTGGGAAATTAAAAATCATTTGTTTAAGCAAATTGAATCTCGGATCCAAATGATGAAGAAAACTTGCTTCTAGAATGCCAAAATGCCTTTTTATTTTGCGTTAATATTGTGTACCCAAAAATTTTACATTTTTTTTAATTCGATTTATTTTGAATATGTCATTTTCTAAATGTTACTAAAACGTAACTAATATTATGTGTAAAGGTTGAAATCGAATTTATTTTAGATTTTAACGTATACCGTTCAAACGGTATCGGCTTGGACAATATAGCGGTCCATTGACATGCCTTGACAAGGGAGTCTTCGCTCAACTCTTCTGTTTATTGTCGCTCTTGATGGCATTTTGAAAATGGTAACATGCATCAAGCGTCACGGTATAGAATGGGGAATAACAAACATTCTACAGAATCTGGATTCTGTAGATGTATTCCTCGCTGAGCCCATTATTTTGAGAAGAGACAATCACCAGGAGGAATCGTCTGCGGCTCCGTCTAAAAATTATGAGAGAAAAACTCAAAAATCAGGGTTTCATTTACGGCTATTTCCATCCCAAAACTAATCAATCGTAACGAAATTTTAAAAACTGAATGGAAAGGATATATACAGAATATTTCCTTCTCATTTGGGAACTGAAAGAAATTAAAGCAGCCGGAAACTTTCCAGATTCTGGCTGTGTTAATTTTGAAGTGAAGCCGAGCCAGTGAAGCCGCAGTATAGTTCTTATAGTTTCGGAAAAAGTGGCTGTGACATACGGACGGACAGACAGACAGACAGACACATAGATATGACGAATCCATAAGGGTTCCGCTTTTTGCCATTGTTTCGCAGGATGCCTATTTTGCTCTCAATTTATAGTAGGCGCTATCAGTGCGTTTCGTTTCAAAAATCTACCAAAATTGAAATACTTATAAAATTAAGGTTAACTTACAAGCTTGATTTTTCCGTATCAAGGGGCTGCTACCTTAATAATTTCGTTCTTGATATATTATACATATATCTTGAAAACGTAGTGAAGTATTTTTCTTTTAAAGATTATTTGCATTGTAAAAAAAATATTAAGAAAATTGTAGTATTAGGTACATATCACCCTTAATAACTTAAGATATGTATTAATATTTATGCAAACATTTGAACTATTTAAAGAAATTATAGCTCCAAATTAAATTATAAAGGCGGGGTCCTCGATGGCAGGATCATCCATCCATGTTGCATGACGCATAGACCAGCCATCAACTCCTTAGAGTCTAGACCATATTTTAGAGAAGGTAGTTTTATTTATATATTAAATGAACAAAATTATCATAATATTAATTAAATTAATTAATGTTAACCCGTCACAATACTACGCTTCAACAGGCAATTAGTTTGTAGGTAATATTGTTCATAATAGTCTTAGCACCTAAATGTTTATGCTTTTGTTTTGTTTTTTTTACATAATTGATATTTGTATGTAATTTTAAGTTATTTCCCCTTTATTTTATAATTAATTAAGTATTACACTTTAAATTAAAATAATATTATGTATTCCGAAGACATTTTGTACACGGTAAAACTCGAATGAGTTTATGATTGTACAAGAATTTTGATATTTATAAAATGTAATTTGTTAATAAGAAATAAATAAATGAAAACGATTTCAAGGAGTAAACTCCAATGTGACTCCAGTCGGCTGAATCTCAAAAACCCAACATTTAAATTCTTTGATTCAATGAGTTATTTTGCGAAAATCCATAATTATATCGTAAGAGTTTTTCTTGCTTTTATTATCATTATAAAAATGAACCACAGTCAAGCGTGGGCAGGTTTATTAGTTTTATAAGACGGAATCGAATTTACTGTTACAGCAACATGGCATGTCGCATGCACGTATTACGCGAGCTACAAATATGGAAGTAGAATCGTCAACTACCTACATTTACTTCCTTTCGACCTCGATTGTTCCTGTATAGATAAATAACTACGGTTACTTTATGTCAGTAATAAACAGCCATACACCTCGGTTGATGGTGGTTGTGATCCGTCCAATATAACAAAGATAAGAATAAAGAAGCCCGCTGAGATTCTTGCGCCCGTTCTTCTCAGGTTTGAGGCATACTATTTCGAATGGGCGGTAGTTTTTTGACGTTCATTAAGGGATTTGAAATCCTATTTTGAATAAAAATATTTGAATTTGAATAAACTTACGCGCCGCGTAATAGGTTAAGTAGGGTTAAGTGCTCCTTCATAGGTATTGGTATTCTTTTATAATAAAATACCAGACAGTATATTAAGACTCACTGAGCACAAATTTCAGAAATATATTAAAGCTCTGACAATGAAGGTTTGCTATAGTTTAGCCAATTATATAGAAGATAAAAAAGCATGGTTCAAGACCATGGTTCCTTTGCCCCCTTATATATTATCTATAGATAAAGTATTAACCATTACTTCCTTATTTTGCCACATGCAAAGCTATACTTGTAAGGCTGTAACACCTTACTGGCAGCCATTTTTTAATTTTCTTCATTTGTATTTAACCGCCCACCATAACACCCAATACCTTCTTATATTATTCAATTTTAACAACCTTAACCCGTTATTAGACATGTAGGTGCATACCTCCGCGTAACCTCAGTCAGGCTCTCACGTGACCTCTGAGTGATGACTCACGATGATTCAATAATTCATTATGTTATCAAAGTTTATTATCTATCTATAAATACAACGTGATTATGTTGAATTCCCATAACTTTAATGTATTAATGTGACCGTTTATTAGAATCGAATTATGATTTTTTTTAATAATGTTTTAAATAATTATCAAATATCAATTTCACATACCTTTACGAGAAAATTGGCAACGCTGCATACTAGGAGCTTCAAATAATTATTATGAGTGTACACGTAAGTATCCATCCCTACTCTGTGATTGTACTTACCTACTTATTTATGAAAAATGTCGATGAAAGATGTCGGCAGATATAAATTATCTGGCTGTGCTCCTGAACAGAGGAACTCCCCAGGGATCAATTTTATGACCTCTGCTCTAGTCTGTACTATGGGTACAAGACAACGATATAACTTTGCCTAGTTTGGGGCAAGATACTTTTTGTAAAAGTGTGTCAATATTATATATAAATTATTATACAAATTTTATTGACAAATACGTACAAAGCAAGAAGCCGGATAGTCGGCGTTTTTTGCCGAATAATCTTTCTAGTATAATCAGACTAGTGGCCGACTACGATAGTTGCCGGATAATCGGCACATCTATACTAAAAATGTCATTCTGAATGTTTCCCGACCTTAGATTAGACATGTCTAGATTTTTTTTTCTAGATTTAGAGCTTCGTCATTAAATCGCTGCATCACAGACTGCTCAATTCCCATAGACATGTTTGGGTGCCCTGGTATCTGTACCGTATCTTTGTGTGCATTAAATGATGCCATATTATAGCGATCACCACGATGACCACCCTGAATATTGGGGAAAACTGCTGTATAAAATTTCGATAATCTTATGAAGAGGGTGGATATGAATGAAACAATTTGAATATTTTTTTTGCAACGAAGTTCCTTAAAGGCGTTGCGGAGGAGTACCGTAGCCAGCAAAAAAACATCTGTAACGTTAAAATAATCGTAAGATTTTTATGTATTGAAATGGTTCATACTTAGTGTGCTGTGTTTTAATATATTTTTTTTTAATATTTTAAAAATAAGTACTTTTTTTAACTATGTAATTTGTAATATATTAAGGAATTTCGGAAATATATTTAAACAACATTTAATTGAGTGTTTATGTGTGATTTTAGTTTTACTGAAAATGTCACATCCGCCATCTTGGATCTCAAAATGATGTCATATTCGTAATTGATAGTCCCGAAAACTTCGAAAATTATACCCATATTGATTTCATTGAAAAAGTCACATCTGCCATCTGGCATCTCGAAACAGCTGTCATTTTCGTAATTGATACTCCCGAATACCTCGGAAACGATGATTGCCTCGTCTAGATCCTCGTTTGTTGGATGACTGTTGGGAAGAGTTTCTTGAGACTGAGGTAGAAATGAAATATCAACGGACAACGTTTAAAAACAATATTTCAAAGGAAAATTTAGGAAATTTCAAAAAAAAAATTCCAAGAAAACTTTCAATAAAATTGTTTAAAAAATATCAAATATATTTAAACTATACATTAGACACTAAATGGTCATCATACATAATCTATACATAAAAATCTTACGTTTCTTGTTTTGACTTTTTCACATGTCAATCATCTGTGTGGTTCCTAAAAAACTATATCTACTATACTAGCGGCAGGCTATGTTCGCCGTTTTGACATATTATAATAGAGATGTGAAATGTCAATTTATTTTCGAAAAAAATATAATAAAAACTATTAGTTTTTGTTGCAAGGAGTACCGGATTAAAAAGGTTTAATTAAACAAAAATATAAATGTTTCGAGTTATATGGGGCGTTGTCCATAATTATAATAGATGGTTCAGGGAGGCTACACAACATTGATGTAAACAATTCAGTAAACATTTCTCCATTAATTTCTTCATGATAGTCTCCAGTGGTTTTTGACGCAAAGGCATGAGAGAACCTTCGACAAACCCGTTGATGGTTCCGGCGCGGCGTGACAAACTACAAGTCGCGATCCTTTTCCAACAGGAACTTTGGACGTAGATGCTGCAGTGTCATCGGTCCAAGAACGGTTTACAGTATGGTTAGCATTAAGCCATGTTTCATCCAAAAACACAACATTTTGCCAATTTTCAATTTCTTTCACTTACCGTAAAAAACTATAATCGTGCCCTCACGATATCAAATCTTTCCATCAATGTTTTGCGTTTGTTACAGTGTTTGTATCGAAATCCAACGGTCTTCAAAATCTTCGTTGAAGAACTTTCCTCACCGAAGAATAATCCAGCTTCCTTCAGTGATTGCACTAACTTTTTTCTTGTCGGATACTCCTACCGTAAATAGTAGCCGTACACATGTTTTCGGATGGCATCGGCATCAAAGCTATCGATGCCTACGACTGGTTTTGCTCGTTTTCTCTTTTTTGGTGTGTGAAGTTTATTTTCTTCTGTGCCATTCTCGCCACATTTTTCTTTAGTTATTCGTCTAACAGTTCGTTGTCCAATATTAAGCGCATCAGCTACGCGTTGAACCACTGACGTTAAAGGGAAAATTGGCCCTCCATTTTGAGATTCACGATCGAAATAGTTACAAAGGCGTATAACGAACTCGCGTATCTGACTTTTTAGAACAGTTCTCTGCGTACGTTCGGCCATATCGGCGAAATCCACAACAAAAGGCGTAAGAGTCCAAATTAACGAGCAAGGGTCAACAGTAATGCAGTATCAATATCCGAAATCCAAAGCCAGGTCAAAACTATATCACAATCGCAGTGCATTCACAATTTGTACTTTCCGAAGCAACGTCAAGTCGAGACTGCTTTATTTTGAATTGAGCATTGACGCGAGTTTGCCGGAGGTTATAGTTGTGCTGGCCAGCGATCAGATTAGATTTCATTTTTAAAAATTTTAAATTTCGAAAACAAATGCCGTGTTTTGTGGTAAATAAGTACACAAATAATTAGAATCTTATAAAAATAAATGTTCGCGGGACCCTAATATAGTTTATAAATCAATGTAATAAATAAATTTTGTGTCCTAAAATTATACATTCGATAAATTTTTATGACTAACTGCACATCACTATTGACAATAAAGAACAGTAATTTGCTCCTTCGATGTAATTATTAATAATTACGTAACTTCATGAGGACAAACGTCAAAACGGCCATCATAGCGTGCCGTACGTATAGTGAAATTACTGGGCAAATGAGACTTTACGTCATGTCTCAAGGTGACGAGCGATACTTATTGTTATGCTGCTCAGAAGTTTTGGGTTTTTCAAGAATCCCAAGCGGCACTTTTGCCCTGTGCTGCCTTGGGGCGTAAAAAGAATAGGGTAGTCCCAGGTCCAAGGGTGTCGTAAGAGGCGACTACGGGCTTTTTGAAAGTGGGAGAGTCACGCTGCTGTCTTATGACGTCAGCACAATCGGGCCAGACTCGTCCGGGTTACTTACCACACTCGCACAGAATACCGGCGTGAAGTAGCGGCCTAGTGCCGCTATGTTTCGCATAGGTTAGTGTCGAGGACCGGAGGCCATTCCCCCCCCCCCCCCAACAAAAATATGAGAGCGGTCCTAAAAAATAAATTACCCCAGGAGGGTACCGGCTCTTGTAGAGCCGGAGAATCCCTCCCCGAGCATTCGCGCTCGGGCTGCCCCTCGTATTCTGGGGAGGGCACAGTACCGCGTATGTCACAGGACAAACAGGGCAGCAACACCACGGCACCCCGCTCCACGCTTAATGTGGACTTTTGTAACATCCGGGGAATTCACTCCAACTTAAACGCCGTCCACCACCACCTTGAGACGGCGCAGCCGGCCTTGTGTTTCCTTACGGAGACGCAGATATCTCGACCTAGCGATACGTCATATTTAACGTACCCCGGGTACAAAATTGAGCATAATTTCATGCCTCATGCCGGGGTATGTGTGTACGTTAGGGAGGATATCTGCTGTCGCCGTCTCGGCAGTTTTGAGGGTAGGGGCCTGTCTACTCTCTGGCTCCGCGTAGATTTAGAGGACCGCGTCCGCATCTATGCGTGTGTCTACAGTTCCCATAGTGGTTACGCAGAAACGGATCACCTCATGGGCTGCTTTCAAGCGGCATTTGATGACGTGCTTGCTCAGATCCCCTCCGCTGAAATCGTAGTCTTGGGTGATTTCAACGGGCACAATGCCGAATGGCTTGGATCACGTACCACAGACTACGCAGGGCGATCTGTGCATAATTTTGCATTGGCGTATGGTCTGTCCCAATTGGTTGAGTCGCCGACGCGGCTCCCGGATGTGGATAGCCACATGCCGTCCTTATTAGATCTTCTGCTGACTACACATCCCGATGGTTACCAGGTCTCTGTCGACGCCCCTCTCGGAACGTCCGACCATTGCCTGGTCAGGAGTGTAGTGCCTATCCGACGCCAACGTCGTAGACCACCAGCGACCCGCCGCGTTTGGCACTACAAGTCAGCAGATTGGGATAGGATGCGTTCCTTTTTTGCATCCTACCCTTATGCCAGGGTTTGTTTCCTTTCGGATGATCCTAGTGCCTGCGCCGTTGCAGTAGCCGATGTGATACTGCAGGGCATGGCTATTTTTATACCAAGCTCTGTAGTACCGATCGGTGGCAGATCACAGCCCTGGTTCGATGCGTCAGTTAAAGCAGCATCTGACTGCAAAAAACAGGCGTATCGAACTTGGGTTGCGGCGCTGGGCTCAAAGGATCCGAACTGCAAAGTTCTGAAGAGGAAATATAACCGTGCCTCCAGATTTTTTAAGCGGCAAATCGCCCGTGCGAAATCGAAGCACGTCGTCAAAATTGGCGAGCAGCTTTCCAGTTACCCGACCGGAACACGCAAGTTCTGGTCGTTGTCGAAAGCTGCTCTTGGTAACTTCAACCAGCCGTCCATGCCGCCGTTGCACATGAGGAATGACACCCTGGCCCATACGGCAAAAGAGAAAGCCGATCTCCTGTGCACTCTTTTTTCCTCCAACTCGACTCTTGACGACAACGGAAAAACACCGCCGACCATCCCGCGGTGTCAGAGCTCCATGCCTGAAGTACAGTTCCGACAGAAAACTGTTAGGCGAGCTCTGTTTTCGTTGGACGTCAGGAAGTCGAGCGGGCCGGATGGCATTTCTCCAATCGTGCTTAGAACGTGTGCCCCTGAGCTGACGCCGGTGCTAACGCGTTTATTCCGGCACTCTTATTCAAAAGGCGTAGTCCCTGATTCATGGAAGTCAGCCCTTGTCCATCCGATCCCAAAAAAAGGAGACAGTTCGGATCCGGCAAACTACAGGCCTATTGCTATTACCTCCCTACTCTCCAAAATTATGGAGAGCATAATTAACCGCCAGCTCTTGGTATACCTTGAGGGTCACCAGTTGATCAACGACCGGCAGTACGGCTTTCGCCATGGTCGGTCGACTGGCGATCTTCTGGTATACCTAACACACAGATGGGCGGCGGCTATTGAAAGCAAGGGGGAAGGCCTGGCAGTTGGTCTGGATATAGCGAAGGCCTTTGATCGTGTATGGCACAAGGCGCTCCTCGCAAAACTTCCATCATTTGGGCTTCCCGAGAGCTTATGCAAGTGGACCTCCAGCTTCCTCACTGGGCGCAGCATACAGGTCGTTATCGACGGTTATTGCTCGAATCCCAAGCCCGTGAACGCTGGAGTGCCCCAAGGCTGTGTGCTATCTCCCACGCTGTTTCTTCTGCATATCAATGATATGTTGGACACCGCCAACATGCATTGCTATGCAGACGACAGCACTGGTGATGCCGTATACACGGGCCATGCAGGTCTGTCTCGGGAAAACGTCGACCAGTGCCGGGTGAAATTTGTGTCTTCTATCGAGTCCTCTCTCGAGAAGGTCGCGGAATGGGGTAAGTTGAACCTTGTCCAATTTAACCCCCAGAAGACTCAAGTTTGCGCGTTTACCACTAAAAAAACCCCATTTGCCGTATCACCGCTCTTCGAGAACACTTCCCTTAAAGCCTCGCCTAGTATCGGAATACTGGGTCTCGAAATCTCGAGCAATTGCCAATTCCGTGGCCATCTGGAGGGCAAAGCCAAACTGGCTTCAAAGAAACTGGGCGTCATTAATAGAGCACGGCAATACTTCAAGCCGGCCCACATTCTAGCGCTCTACAAAGCGCAGGTCCGGCCTCACATGGAGTATTGCTGTCATCTCTGGTCTGGCGCACCCCAGTATCAGCTCGATCCATTTGACCGCGTGCAACGCAGAGCAGCTCGAATTGTCGGGGACCCAGTACTCTGTGAACGGCTGGATCACTTGGCGTTGCGTAGAGACGTCGCTTCATTGTGTGTCTTCTACCGCATTTATCACGGGGAGTGTTCCGAAGAGCTGTTCAACCTGATTCCTGCCGCCGAATTTCACCTTCGCACGACACGCCACAAGTTACGATATCATCCCCACCATCTGGATGTGTGGCGGTCCTCCACAGTGCGGTTTTCAAGGAGCTTTCTTCCTCGTACCACGAAGCTGTGGAATGAGCTTCCTTGTGCGGTGTTTCCGGGACAATACGACATGGGTACCTTCAAGAAAAGCGCGTACACCTTCCTTAAAGGCCGGCAACGCTGTTGTGATTCCTCTGGTGTTGCAGGAGAGTGTGGGCGGCGGTGATCACTTAACACCAGGTGACCCGTACGCTCGTTTGTCCTCCTATTCCAAAAAAAAAAAAAAAAAAAAAAAAAAAAAAAAAAAAAAAAAAAAAAACAAAAAAAAAAAAAAAAAAAAAAATGGACAGGGCGTATCAATTACCATCAACTGAAAGTTCTGCTCGTCTCCTCCCTAATCATCATTTAAAAAATGTATTCTTAAAGCACCTTTCGGGTGACAGGAAAGCAATTAATTATCCTTTGTGAGCTCTTACCGTCGCAATAAAATCGACCTTAATATCTCTTCAGAAAAGGGATTTATCTGAAGAATTGAGTAGGGACAGTATCAATATAGACAAGATATCCGATTAACAAAGTTCAATTGATTGTTTAACACATCTATCGTCTGCACGCAGGTGGAGTCTGATAGTAAAATAACACAACTACCAATGAATACCTTTTATTTTCGTGAAAAAATGACAAATCTCGCGTGAACAGCCAGCTTCAAGGCACACAATATCGATTTAAAACTAAGCATAGAATACATGATTAATAAATATTTGCATACATACAAAAATCCGACTTTATATGGCAAGTGCATACCTAAATAATCATCGAAAAGTTAAAGGAAATCTAACACTCCTTGAGCAATACTGAATTTAATTAAAAAAATACAGGCATTTCATTGTACTAACATCTTAAGATTTAAAAACGAAACTATTACAACCTCAAGAAGCTACAGTCCTACCATATTATTTCGTTACTTTTGCGCAGTTAAATGGTAACGCGCGCTTATGTCTTAACCAATCACACAGCTTAGTTTTAGGGAAACACTACGCTGCTATTGGTCAATAGCACGTCACAATACAGTATCGGTTTACATGTCTCAGATCATAATAATGTGAACATAATATTATTATGAGTACATTTCGTAAGTAAGTTTTATTTCAGTTCATACGCAAACTGTAACAGAGTTTCATGGTACTACTGTACGCTTATAATTTAAAAAAAATTAACTAAGAATTTAAAAACTAAAACAGAACAGTCAAGTAAATATAAAGATCTTATCCTATAGATCGTAAAGAAGTTCATTATAATATTTCATCTACCCATACCAAAGAACCTAGAAAATAAAGTGTTTTGCATTGCTATCTAATTTATTATATGCCGGCCAAAATGCAAACTTAGGTGTACTCCCGTCGATGATTTAATAATACGAATTAATTATTCTTCATTACTGCGTCTGCCAAAAGGCGTGAAGCTGAAAAGTTAAATGCAATTAGAACTTAGCCTTCAAAATTAAATCAAATTGGCGTCAAATTGCTACAAATACTCCAAAAGTTCGTGCAAAGGCAAAATTTTTATAAATTTTAAAACCACATTTCAATCACTACAGTAATGTCAAACACTCAATGCTCGCGAAGCAATAATTATAACATGTCTCTTGCACTTATGGGCATTTTATATGGGGTTAAGAGCAGATAAAGCTTTGGTCTCTTGATCGTTACGCTGAGGTAGAAACTTTTGTATTAAATCGGTATATTCATAAGCACATTGAGGAATTTTCTAGAAACTGTCACATTCATAATGTTAACACGAGGAACAAACATAAACTTGTTATGCCTACTACTCAGTTGGGTCAAGTTAGTAAGTCTTTTGTTGGGCGATGTATATGCTTCTACAATATGATCCCAGAGAATGTACAAAATTACTATAGCATAAACGATTTTCTTAATGACACCACGGACTGAGAATAAAGCGAACACCCTCAGGCTCTTTTATTATAAATGTTTATTTTACGATATCACATTGTAATCCATATTTTATATAAAAAAAAAGCCCGATGAGTTTCTTGCGCCCATTCTTCTCAGGTCTGAGGCAGTCTCTTTTGAATGGGTGGTAGTTTTTGACGTTCAATAAGTGATTTTGAATAAAAATATTTGAATTTGAATTTTGTAGAAATGTTCAAACAAATAAAAATTATTTAGAGAGCGATATTGAAAGATATATGCTTAGATACTTAAGATATCTGTATCGGAGCATATATCCGGTAAGCCGTATCTGCGTAGTGTGTGATTCGCTTAAAAGATGTTAGCGACGTCATCTCGTGACAGTGTCAATGTAGTCTCATTCGTGACGTAATAAAAAACAATGTATGGCGTAGGAAAACGCTATACGACCGAGACACATCACACTGAGATTTATAATCGAATGTTATGATACACTTTTCAGACGGGTACAAGTGCTCGCATGTTTTGCAGCGGGAATAGCTACGGCAGTGCTAGCCGAAAGTAAACAATAATATAGTCATAGATCTGTTCGAAAAGTGCGTTCGTGACGACTGGGGCGAAAGTACGTCACTTATTTCATCAAATGTGCGGGCAGAAAAGTTGTAAGGAAATCCAATTCTAAAGAACTACAGCAGGCAGAAAAAAATGTATGAAAATTCATTTCTAACATGATTCTCATTTGTTTTTATGTATGGCTGTTCAATATTTTGACCGAAAACGACACTGGCCACTTGTGATTTACAAACAAATTATGCAACACGTCTTAAAATGTTTGTAAGAACTGTCAAACATAGGTATTTCAACAGCTCCCGACGTAGACGCCCAAAATGATTTTTATTTTATTTTCCTCGTAGGCGTAAGCCTTTGGACTACGCCCCGTGCCTGCAAATTGCACCCTCTCGAAACTTTCTCTCCTGAGTGAATTTTTGTTCAAATAACTGTTATTGAACAGCTTCATAGGTTGTTAATATTATGAAAAAATAATAGCAAGTATCCAAATAAAGTAGGTAGGTATAGTAAAACGCGAATGTCGGTTCTAGTGGCGCGAAAAGCCATTTTATCATGGCATAGTAAGTAATATTACGTCATAGATTTAATATCGAAACAATATCAACCATAAAGAAACAGTACCTATTTGTTGTTTGTATAATAAAAATGTCAAAACGTCCATCACAGCGAGCTGTCAATTAAGTTGACAGGTCGTTCATGACACCGCGAGTACCGAGTGTTTGACATTGTCATATATGAAGCTTGAAAGTGAAGTGAAGCTTGAAGTGAAAAAAAAAATTAGTTTAATTACAAAACTTTTTTGCCCTTGTTCATAAACATTATTCTCATTGGTATTTAACATAAAGGTACGGTCTATTGTTTCAAAATTCATACAAAATTATATAAATAAATAATAAATATATATTACAGAAGTATATAATGATTTAAAAATGGTTCACAAAAAGTTGATAAATTTGAATACTTTGTTTCAATTCTACTCATTAAGTTTCGCCTGCGCTTTGCGCTTGACAACAGCTGTGTTGTCGGCACCACAATTCTCAGCCCACACGATGATACGCGAAGTCGGCCATTAAGAATTGCGCGACTGACAGATTTATCAACTCTCGATAAACTATATAATACAATACATTTAAACAGTTTTCTATGCAACTATTGTACAAAGTTATTAGCAAAGCTTTATAAGCGAAAATACAAGAAGACTAAATAGCTTTAACCATGCATTAAATATAAAAAACAATAGTATAAGAATTTAATCGTAAAGTACATCTGCGAAAGCATTGCCAGTCAACATGGCGGTCTACTTACGTTGATGTGGAACAGCTTATTCGCGTTTACCTAAAATAAGTGTGATGTTTTATATATTATGGTAACACAGTGGGAGAAATACACTTTATACAATGCAGATAATCCCTTGACAAGTTTTGTCATGCTAAATAGAATGTCATAGCTTTTGCCTTCCGGCTTCTAACATATTGCGAGGGTAGCGAAGGCTAATCCATGCGTCATGCTTGTGGACGGTTACTGGCTGTATGGGGTTTGTGTAGCCGATAAGTCATCACGCGCCTCCTTAACTTGTATTACTTTTTTTTTATGATGATATATTGTGTCATGATCATATAACTTGGTACAAAATGTCTAGTTCTTTCTTATTTATATAATATATCGCGAGTCCCAGAATCGGCTCTAAAGGTTTGGATGAAGTTACACGTGGGTTTTTGGGGGCAAAAACTGATCTAGCTACATCTTAATTGTGAGAGACCTTGTTTTTATATAAAACATGTCAATAAAGATCTAATTTAATACACCTCTTCTGTAAACCTTTAATATTAAATATCTGGACGACCGAGCCTTGCTCGGATTTTTAAGAATGTACAAAACTTGAACAACAAAAAAAAAACTAATAGGACATCTGGATTCGAACCAGAGTCTTCTGCTTTCAGGATCACCCAATGTCTAGCTGAGCTATTATAGTCTTGTATATAGTGGCGAAATTTATCTTTGTATTCTAATGTTATTGTAGCTGTTTCTCATTAAAACACGGATAAAACTACATTTTTTAAATTGAAACCTAGCTAGGTCGATTTCTCGCCCCTGAAACTACCTGTATACAAAATTTCATTAAAATCCTTGGACGAGATTCAGATTGTATTTATCCAAGAATTGCTCGTTTAAAGGTATAAGATACAGTACTATTATTTGTGTGTGCTAGGGTTTAAGTCGGCGTGGAATACTGCACCCCACGGTCAGTCACTACCAGTTAAAATATCAAAAGTTGTGCATCGAAATAGAAGTTCTTAACGTTGGGTTATAACGAATTATTGAAATGTTATAATTTTATTTAGATTTGAGGTGTCAAACGGGCGAGTGTCTCACCTGGTGGTAAGTGACAACCACCAACTTAACAGACATCCAGGATCAGAGATCAGACCAGTGGGAGGCTCCTTTGCACAGGATGCCGGCTAGATTATGGATATCACAACGGCGCCTGATTCTGCCGTGAAGCAGTAATGTGTAAGCATTATTATGTTTCGGTCTGAAGGGCGCCGTAGCTAGTGAAATTACTGGGCAAATGAGGTTACGAGCGCAAGTTTAGTGCCGCTCAGTTATTGGGTTTTTCAAGAATCCTGAGTGGCACTGCATTTTAATGGACAAGGCGTATCAATTACCATCAGCTGAATGTCCTGCTCGTCTCGTCTCTTATTGTCATTACAAAAAGGGATGCGATGCCGGCTTTTGAAGTGAGAGCATGCTTTGAGCTTAAGGGCTTAAGTCGTATATAATAAGTGGTGTTGAGTTGGTTTCGTCATGTAGTGCCTTTTATTACATTCTCGGTCAGTCATTTGCAAATATATATTATAATATATGGTGTTATAGAAAAGGAACTAACTACTGAACCAAATAAATTACGATTTGATATAAATAAATCACTTTACTATAACCAGCTAAATATCAACGTCTAGAATACAGGACTAGCTTAGTAACAAAACGTACACCGAATATATTTAATGTGTTTTAGCCCAACTTTTTCATAGACGTATTAATCTTCCTATTCGCACTTTGCACCAACTCTCGGACATTTACTAGAACACGAAAAATAATATAAAGAAGCGCGAAAGTAAATGTTTTTTTTACAAGCACACCCAACAACCATTTGGAGTATTTCAACTGTTGTGCTAAAAGGAGGCTAAAACTATAAGAGCTCCTTATTTCGAAAACCAATAAAAAATAATGCCATCATATTTAATAAATTAATTATTTTCAGAGCTTGCATGGTACTTAAGCAGATATCGATTACTTGCAAGATTACGGGACTATTCATCTGATTTTAATAAAATATTCTAAGAAATAAATATTACCAACTTTGTATTACTGTGATAATATGTTATAAAAAAAATGGTCCACTCTTGAATCATTAGGTAATTGAATCCAAATAATAGCTTTATATATTTTAAAATATTTGAATTATAACTGCTTTAAAAATATGTTTATGTGCCAGTCAGAATGTCTCCTAGCACTTCATAGAGGCATGTTGGTTCCTATGCTTACATATGGTGGTGAATAATGGGGGTTTGAAGGGAATTAAAACGAGCTTTCACGAGCCAAGTACACTCGGACGCTACTCGTGGGGAGACCGAGGGATTTGAAACAGTACCGATTTCTGAGAATTTAAAACAGTTATCGAGTTGGTAGCGTCGCTTTTCAATCGCTTCTCTCCGCGGGCTGATGTGGCAATTCGCGTCGGTGGAGTAATTTGCGTGGTTGTGGACTTCTGAGCGCCATGTTACTAAAATCGTGAAAAGTAAGTTTTTAACGTTTTTTTTTTACGATGATTTTTGATAAGGTCCTGTATTTTGGTTTAAGTTACATGTGTTTCGAAAGCTCCTCAACTGAATGTTAATTATTTATGTTTCTTACAATTCATTTCTGTGCATTTGCTTCTTTATTGAGGATTAAATAAAAATTGGGAGGTTTTTTTTTCCTGAGGAGATTTGAATCCGGCTGTTTCAACTCTCCCTGTTTTCAATTTTATATCAGACAGCAGTCAATAAATAACGGGCACAAAATACATTTTTTTTGATTTAATTTGTCTGTTCACAAACAAGTTGACCTGGTAAGGTTAAGTCGTTTTTACACCACAATATTTAACGCTTGCAATGTCTTTATATTCTAATGACCTATTGATTGGTACTAATATTATACGATTTCTGTCTTTAGTATTAGGTCATATACCTAATACTATAGACAGAACAAAATGTGAAAATAGTTTCAAATCCCCTCGGTCTCCCCTATAGTGTAAGCCTGTGACCTATTCTTTCTAGTCGTACGAGTTCACTCGGATCATTGTATAAAAACAAAATGGCGTCTACGTTTATTCAGGATAATATTATTAGTGGTAGTAGAGTGGAAAGCCTTAAAATGTCATTGCGAGTCCAAAATGTTTCTTTCCCGATATGATTTATACTACTTCTAATACCTCGGAACAATACCTAAGTATATATTATTACTAATTGTATATAGAAACAAACGTTACTCGGACGCTAGACTCCAATGGGTGTTAACAAAAATCCGAGATTGTCCACCTCCCAAGAGTGCACTAAAACTGAGTGTACTCTGAAAAAATTTCCAGACGATGTCGTCTGGAAATTTTTCATGTGAAAATTATCATCAAATCATTTGTTGGATGCAATTACTAATTATGACAGTAATAACGATCATCATGTTCACGAAGCATCCTTACACAAATAATGAATTCAAGCTCTAAAAGTTGATACATCCAATATACGACAATTTGTATTTATAAAGTTTAGTCTTTATTACTTTTTATGAAATAATTTATATTAATTAATCACGATTCATATATTGGATGCAGCACCTTACAAACCCATTTATTTTGTATATTGCAGTCATTGTAAAACACTTCTAGTTGATTGAAAAGGGTGGCCGTCGAGTTTCTTGAATGTTCTTCGTACGAGCTCAATTTTTTTCGAACATATTGTAGATTCAGTAATTTAAAACAGATATTTATAGTAATTATTAAAAAGCGCTTAATTTAAGCCTAATTGAATAAACTTTATTTGACTTTGAATAAATTGAATAAATGACACTCATAAGTAAAAGTGAAAAAGAGATCACTAAAACGTTCCATATATCGATTATTGAAATCCCAAAAGAAGGAAATGGATTGAAATATTAATCTCTGTTCGACATGTTAGGATTGAAATGTAATCAGTTTCGCTAGTCTTCTTTTAATTTCATATAACGTTCTAATCACTATTTTTTAATCTGTTTCTCACACTAACTAATCAAACAACACATATCTCTCATGTGTAGCGTAATTATTCTACTTAATTATATTCTTTTTTGCCACATCCAACATGTTCTACCTCAAAGTAAGCTACTACCGAAGAGGAACCAACATGCCTCTATGACACGCCAGACCTCTGGCTGCACAAACAAATTTTTTAATACTTAATATTCTTTCCATTTTAATATTTTATCGTAGATATCGAGATGTATCAATGACGCCTAAAATAATAGAGGTGCGGTCTGCTTTGGCGAAAAAATATTTTTAATTATAATTAATCACGGGAATAAATAGCGTATCTAAGGTGCAAATAACTAATAAATTATATTCTTTGAAAGGTATATTTAAATGTATGTGCGTTAAAAATAATAGGCAACAGGAAGTGCAACATAGTTTTAGCTTAGTGAGTGCTGAATGGCTTCATAACCGCTACCATGAATATGATTTCTTCTCATAAAAAAAAATCCAAACAGTAATGCAAGTATTAAAAATATAATTATTATAATTTGTAAATTAAACTCATTAAAAACCAAATCTCAGGGGTGTTTTAATTTTTTTTAATGAGAAGTGTATCATATCTGCTGCCCCTGCCCCGAAAAGCTAGGAATCTTGTTAATGTACAATGTACATATACCTACAGAACTATCATTTAGTCTTAAACTTTTCAATAAGAAGATAAGCATACTTGAACCTTTGTCGTGTGTCAACTGTCACTTTCCGAATCAAACTTGAACTGAATATTTTACATTGCTGCTTATTAACGAAGAATATTTTAAACAACTGGAGTAAATGCGGCAATGTATACATATAGCAGTCGAAGCTTATTATTTTATTACGGTGTAATTTCTGGTATGTTCTATATTTCAGTTTTGTTTTTATACGACGTTGTCTAAATGTATAGAACGTCTTTGAACCAAAATTATCAAAAATTGTCTATACAAATACAAGTCACTATTGGATGTCCGTAAATTTTATTTTAATAACTGAAATGAGGTGAGTACGAACATAAAAAAAAGCATATTATATATTTATTTTTCGATTATGAGTTAACCAATTAGATTTGTGTCCTATGGCCAAAAGCATACTGTCTTCTAGAAATCCAAAACATGTATATATATAACCAAAGCAAAGCATAGAAGCACCCCATGCACCCTCCGTTTACCTCAAATCGACGGATTAGTCTTTGTGCAGTTCAGGCAACACTTTCTTAAAAGACTTAAAAGTCTTGTCGATATTTTTGTTTGCGTTGTCAACCAACTCTTGCAAGATATCTAGAAAAATTCAAGAGCGGACTTGGAGAGAAATAGGATTAAAAAAGTATCATTCCATATGGGGAAAAGTTTTCATGCTGCCAAACCCAATATCACCAAACAGCCTTAGAAATATGCTAGGACAACCGAAAAGGATTTTAAACATATTTTACAATTAAATGTTGTTAGTGGAACAAATTACAGCTTAATTTTTTTTTCTCTGTGTGGCAGTCTATAGTAGCAGGCTTTGCTACCAAGATGATATTTGACTATTTTTTTAAATATAATTTACAATAATTTTTATACTACAATATATTAAAATTACCAAAAAAACACTGGTTTTTGAGTTACCAAATCAAAATCAAAATTTATAAAAATTCATGTCAAAAATTTAGCCCACGAAAACAGCGTTCAATTCATAATTTTATTCATAAAACTCTAGTTACTCCCCCAGTTAGAATTACTATAATTACACTTTCTTTAATAATTACCAATTATGTTTATAATTTTACTCAGCAGTTTTTAATTTAAAATGTAATCAATGTAATCTCTTTTATTTTCAAGTAAAAAAAGTAAATTCTGGCTGTATATTTCGATCTCTTAACTATTCTACATAGCCCAAACCTTTTATGGTTATTAAAATTATTCGACTACAGAAGCGTTATATCCTTCATCACTCTGGGGCCCAGCGGCGAGGTTAACCGCATTTGTAATGCTCCCTTTTAGGAAACTGATCCATAACGACTTTACAATAATATAATATGGACAAGCCAATATCATATAATTACTAAACAGAAGAATTCATAAAAGTGACACTACTTTAAGCTGAGCAACAGAGTTGCCTTCTAATAGATTCCCTATGTAACTATGTGTTATGGTATTTGTATCATCTGAAGATCTTACCCGAGGTCGCTATGTTGTCAATGCGGGTGTGGTGTTTCTGGTAGTAGGGGCGGATGATGCGGCGGTAGATGATCAGGGAGCCGTTGTATTCCGTGGGCAGGTAGCACCAGATTATGAATGCACACTGAAATAAAAAGAAACGACTATGAGGCTCTGGTTTACAAATGGTAAAAAATCTTCCCCTCGCGTTCAATAGGCAACAAAAGTGGTAAGAGGCGAGGTTTAGTACTCAATAGACGACTGTTTAAATAACTAAATGACTTGAAGAAACGGGTCGTGCCAATTTTTATAATATGAAATAATTTTCGATGAAAGTACCTACCTACACGAAAAAATTACGCTTTTATACCAAGGTCATTTGAGGATGCTACTTAGAAGGTATAATTTTATATTTTCGAAAATAAATGGCTTAAATCGAATTTAAAAACCTTTGTTAAACAAAGGTCTTGGCTAGTCAACTAGTTTTTCTGACGTCAGAGGCAAAGATGAGTAAGTCTAACATTGATGTAGGTTATGTGGAAATATTATTAGAAAGTAAAGGTCCGGTGAGTTATTGCTTAATACCATCTACAACGTGATAAAGGCTACAAAGAGAGGTAGGAACTGAGCGCATCCCTATCATTTTAATGCAAACCAAAAATTATTTGCCTACTATAATTAAAAACAAACGATTTTCCTAATACATACGTACAATTACGCATGTATGGATAGATGCTAAAAGGTGTTAAATTTACACAAATAAATTCCACTGGAGAAAAACCGTACAAAATTTTTTCTTCTTTGCTCATCCATACTGTTTGTACAGGATACCTCTCAAGCCACCCTCTATGATGCGTACAATGTCCTTGGGAGAGAATGCTTTTATAAGCTCTGTTGGGAGTTCCCATGCTTGCATGAGACCAGTGGATTCGATCAGGATGTGGCATGCATGGTGAGATCTGTGCACCTTCCCGTCTGTTGGTCTAACATTGAAAACTACTGGCAATGTGAACCTTCCATATAGTCATCCCATACATCATTAAAAATATCTTTTACATAATATCTTCTAGGTACATATTATTTCAGTTGCAATAGTGAGAGATGAGAACAAGGAAAACTATAGGAGAACAAGGAAAACTATAGAAATTGTGTTAAAATGAATTCTGTCTGAGATATTCTAAAGTCAACAACTTGTGAGTCATCTTTGTCATAATCGTTAATGCAATGATGGAAAAGTTTTCAACAGGTACCTATTGTTGTGTTTTTATGACGTGTGAAAATTACAGTTACTTACAAACTTGTGATGTAGAATTTAATATTATATTGTAAAATACCTACGATTTATAATTGGATAAGCTCAACAAATGAGGTTATGGACATACCACCTGATACTAAGTCATCACCATGAACCATGCTCTCTTGCTACACCAGAAGAGTGACAAGAAGCAGCCTTAAAGGTGGGTGTACATTCTTATTTTTGACAAACCATATTATGTTTTATCCATGAACTAGTATTTACTTATATATAGATTTGCCTTTCAAACAAAAATAAATCAGATACTTAAAACACAGCTGCCTTAAGACATAGGCTTGAATGAAGAGGATGCATGGAGGCAGAAGAAACACCATCACATATGTTTATAAAGTGTAGTAGTCTAACTACAGGCATAAATCCTCTAATTCCTAACATTGCTGGCATCTGAAAAAGCTAGTAGAGCATGTGAAAAAAAAAACTATGTTTAAAATAACCGACTTAAAAACTGAAAAGTATAAAATAACTTAATAGTTTTAATACACCTCTTATGAAAAACTTATACCTTTAATTTCTTGTGTGCTAATTTTATAACAGGGTATTAAACGGTGGTCTCATACCGTTGCCATATAGCAACATGGGCAAACAGGAAGTATTAATAAAGTACTATTATTTGTATGTGCCACTTACAGATAGGGTTTAAGTCGGTGCCAGCCCACTTGGGTTGTTTGGTTCTAAAATTGACTTTGAGCGCTCAAAGTCACGTGTGGCGAGTGTATGTACCTGCTATTACATTTGGCTTGTCGCCCATTTCAAACCTATCAATAGGTAGCACATACAAATAGTAGTACTTTATTAATAGATCCCCTATTTTGCTTTCTTGTGAGATACTGAAATATTGTGAAGAATGTTTGTTAACTATGAATGACAGGTAGTCTAAGACCCACTTATCTGCAAACGGATTATTAATAATAATCAATATAAATACAATCCAAATTAAGACCTAATTTTTATGGGACCAAATGTCAAACATTCCGCATCAAACTAAAGAAGAATCACGAAAATTGAACAATAAATTACATACATAAAAAAATAGCATTAAAATACAAAAACCTCTTGCTTTTTGAAGTTGGTTAAAATCTAGCTTTCTGAACTGGGCTGAGCTGGAGTATGAAGATAAATAATTGACATACATGTGCAGTGGCCAATGTAAACAAAAATATTTAAAAAAATAGATGGCACTGGGAGTTTTTCCATAAGTAATCTTAATATAAATAAATCCATGTCCTGATATTTGTTTCCAGTGATCTCCTAAACTAATGAACTGATTTTAGTGGGAATTACTTCATGGAGTGTAATTTAGTCCAACTATATTTGTTTTGTGTGGACATATTTTCTACGAAATAATTTATTGACACAGTTTGACAGTTCTGCTGTTACAATTTCATTATAACAACAGGGAGCATATTTAACGAAATATTTTTGATGTTATGATATATTATTGACAAATTCGTAAGAAACAGTATTTTATTTATTATGTACAGAACAACATCTGTTAATTTTTATATCTATTTTAAATAGACACTTCACATTCTCTTGAGCAAAAAATTAATTTTGGTAACTGTTAAATGGTCTCTGTAAGAGTTAAAAAATAAAATAAGTTATCACTTATGCCAATCCAACATTGGGTTTAAAAAATTCGTTTTAGATGAACTTTCCTTAATAAGAATAATTGCTGTGAAACTATTTTAATTAAGTGATAACAGTATAATAACAAAACTAATTAATGTAAAAGATTACGGCTAATTCTTCTCAATTCTTGTTAGTTTGTTAAAAACTTAGATATTCTAATGAAAAAATCTTGTTCTTGCCAGATGTCAAACTGTAAAAACTATATTAAAAATCAAAATTAAACACTATATAACTGCTAATAATATGAAAGCACTCGGAAGCTTCTCTCTACTTAACACAACTATTACTACGATTCTTCTCTCTTGGGTTATGTGGTACAAAAATTTGCATGGATTTCATTTAGTATACTGAAAATATTTTAGAGACAAAATTGCAGTCTAGAAACTACACAATTTTCAACATCTTTGCAATTTCATGTACATTTATCTTGTGTGTAGTTGTTGTTATATACTAACTGGAAATATTTGAAACTGTGGGTTATTTTAATGGATATAAAATACAAAGTGGTTGATAAATTAAAAAACCAGTTGGAAACATAACAAGTGGTCTGATAACAAGAGAAAGATCTAAATAAGTAATAAAACACAATATTGTGCAACATATTATGTACAGAACAATTGTTATCAGTTGCTGCCGAGTTGATGTTTAGATAAAACAAACTATTGTTGGTTATCAAGATAACTTTCACAAAATAATAATAAATTTATTGCTTACTATTGATACTGTAATATGATAATTTTCACATTCACGATTATGATGTGCCACATTTTGTATGTTTAGTAAATTAGTCTTAGATAATTTATAAATCTAGATAGAGTCTCATGCTGTTAGACAACAGGCCAGGAATATTAGTTTAGTGTGTGTTAACTGTTAAGCTAGGTCTTACACTCGCATATTTGTGTTAGTGTGTATTGCTCAAAATAGAGGGTAGTTCTAAACTCACATTTTTTCGATGTTTTCACAGCTGTAATATTCTAACTAGATGTATAAATGAGTCATAGGATATATCATGATAAGGCCTCAAAGCCAACACAGAGTGCAGAGGTTTACATGTCTACAGTGTGACAGATGTATCTCAGAATATAGAGAACATAAATTGATCCTGATTTGGTAATACCATCAAAAAGGTCAGAAAACTGAAGCAATGGTCATAGAAAGACAATAAGGAGACACCTGCAGATAAAATGAAAGAATGAACTAGATTTTTAAAGTCAGAAATAATAATAATAATAATTAATATTTTCAATCTAAGTCCAATCCCACTGAACCCTTATCCTGAAACAGAATAGAATGTCTTTTCTGCCTGTAAGTATGTATGTTTAAAAAAAATGTGCATTCTTTAATTACAAAAAAATGTGTAAAAATACTTATAAATAAGCATTACACGAGAAAATTACAGATTTAATTTAACCATGTTGAAACTGTACCTACACTTCTCTATTCCTTAAGGATTTTCAGCAACTCTTCAGAGTTTACTAGTAAAGTGCCTTTATAATATTTATGTATCATATTAAATATATGTTTCTGTGAAACTAAAATTTTATGAATATCAAAACTTTCATATCTCAATCATTTAGTGAGAATGATGCTTATATATAAAAATAATCTCTCTTCAAAAATTTATTGTGTTTACGAATAGTTTCAAGAATATGGATTAGTACTTTTTGAGGTTAGATTATTCTTGTTTGATTGACATTGTTAGCCAAAAATAATTAATATTTGTATTAATACTCTATGCAAGGCTTTTATAATTGATAATGTTGATCATAAGAATGGTATTTATAATAGTAGATATTATATCAAGACCAAATCTATACGACATGTAGACAATAGGTGAAGCACCAGCTACTTTGTATCAACTAACCTTGATCAACCAATAGAGAGGGAACCATCCAACAATGAAATCGGAAAAATATTCAACAACTGAGAAGCAGGCGTAAACCACCCAGTATGTCAACCATTTAGTGTCATCGTCCTTTTGTGGTGATTCCAAAGCCTTCATAGACATATATGCGGGGTATACAAATCCAATTGAGTTGCATATTAATTCCGCGCCAAAACCGAATACTAAATATAAACCGGTGAACGCCACCAACCCTGGAAAATAAAACAAACGTCAAATCTACCGCTAAAGATATAAATAAAACATGAAAAAACGTACATACCGACGAATAAATACACTCTGTTCACGCCCGTTTTTTGCTCGCAGATATCAAAGTACTTCGTCCATGGCTTAGTCTTATCGTTCAAATTACGTTCTAGTAAATCCTTGTACTCGTTTAATTTGGAACTCATGTTTTTGGGTACGTCGGTCTTGGGTGTGTTGAATTTTAAATTAAATGGCACTTCGCGACTTCAGACAATTAATAACTTACCAAGGCCACGACTTAATGACAGAGACAGATTTGAGATTTTAGAAATCAGCATGGACATTTCCAACAGCTTTTGACATTAGACGTCATCAACTGTTCAAAGAAGACATTAGACGACATTGTCAGTATACGATACGAAATTTTCAACTTCAGGCTAAATGTTGATTTGTGACGTAGACAGAATACTCTATAGAATACTCTTGTATACACAAAGTGGTCAAAGCAATATTGACATTAATATTGTAATGAGGGCTATATACGACACTAAAATCAGTGGCGATATCGGGGTGGTCCCTAGATCGTACTTTAAATCGGCAAGTGTATAGACAAATCGTAACTGAAATTTTATTGTTTACCCTAATTCAAAAATCGCTTCGGGCGAACTCACGATTTAGGGACGATTATCGTCTAGGGAGCGTGGTCGGCACGTGTGTAGCGGAATCGGGACTGATTTTTATCAGTATGCGCGCGAGTGCTGGTCCGAGTTATTTCGCGCCATTTATTTTATTTCCTGTAGCAGGTTATACTCTTTGTTTCGCGCGAAAACATGGCGAAGGAGCGAGAAGCGTGGACAAAAACAATGGATCTCATCAGGGAATTATCTTATTTGTGGGATAAAAAACACAAAGAATACTTCAACCGCGCCATGAGACAGGAGGCATTCAAAATGCTATTGCAACTTTTTAATGAAGAGACCGGCAAAAACACAACACTGGCGGACTTCAAGAAAAAGCTTGAAAATATGCGTACTACGTATGAAAGAGAGCTGAAAAAGATAAGATTATGTAGAATCTGTGACTATAGAGATTCGCCACTTATAGCTAATATTTACAGCTACAAGAGCAGGGCTATATTTTCATATGGTATGCAGCAAAAGGAGATTATCAAAATCTATAGATGTCATTTGTATCCAGTCAGCAAAATATAAGTAGGTACCTATATGGGTACTTACACGTTAATATAAAATATATCAATTTATAAAAGTATTTTGGTAAATTTGTATCAATTCACTTGTTTCAGGTGAATGATTCCAAGCAAACAGGATCAGGGTCTAATGACATCTATGTACCATCGGTTTGCTATTATCGTCTCATCGAATTCCTAGAGAGGACGACGGTGCCATGCCGACCTGGTACGGATACTTTGGATGAGGTACGATAAAATAATACTTAAGTAATTCATAAACCTATATTTTATTTATAACATACACAATACACACAACATTTATGTAGGAACTACCCTCAACATATCCTCCTGAAAAGAAACTCTGCCCTGTCCATTAAAACAAGTTGTAAATTTATTGCGTACATTGTTGCCTTCATTATTGCGCTCTTTTTCACTTATTTGCGACAGTGACACTAGTCCTGTTGTTTCTTCCCGCCAATCACCTAAACGAAAAGTAGAATTGTGGATATTCTCAGCATCGACACATGTTTTGGTGATATAACTTTTGGACTTTGTTCTTAAATAATTATGTAAATGTCAAGCTAGCACAATTTTGTCGACAGTATCAATTTTCACCCTTATTCTTTGACGAAAGATCCTAAAACGTGCTGCTAAGATTTCAAACGCATTTTCAACTACTCTCCTTGCTCGTGATAATCTGTAGTTGAAAATTCTTTTCTCGTGAGTTATATTCTTAAATGGGTATGGCTTCATAATGTGTCTATTAATGCTGAATGCTGAGTCTCCCAAAAATGTGTATGGTACTGAAATATTTGTTCCCTGTAACGTGCACGGTGGTGGTAGATTTAACCCATTTGTCATTAACTTATTGTACAGTGATGTGTGTTGTATGACGCCACCATCAGAAACGCTTCCATTAATGCCAGTGTGTACATACATAAATCCATAATTTGCATTTACTACGCCGAATAGAACTATACTTAAAAAAACCTTTATGATTATAGAATGACGAGCCACTCTCAGGTGGCTTTTCTATGGATATATGTTTTCCATCTATCGCACCCACACAGTGATCGAGTTCCACTTGTCTTCAAACATTTTAGCATTGTCTTTCCATTCACTTTGCGTTGTAGGCATCTGAAACAGAAAGTAAAGTGAAAGTTTTATTACAGATTCAATGGTCACCAGAGATGTCAGCATCAACATCATCGGAACAAATTATAAATACAGAAATATGTGAAAAAGAGGTGCCCAAGGTCTGCACAAAAATTTCACAGTCCAAGAAGCAGAAAATGTCTGTACAAAGTAGACAAGAAAAACTGCTGGATTCTGCTCAGATACTAATGACTCGACAAGATGACGACTGGGACATTATAGGAAAGTCAATAGGCGTTCAATTGAAAAATCTGAATACCCATCAACAATCAATTGCCCAAAAAATTATCAATGATGCCCTATTTTACGGAAAACTTGGCAAATTGCCAGATGAATCTGTTATCACTTTATCTCCACAACACACAGCATCAAATCCTTCTCGCATTTCACATCGCTCCTATCATTTTTCTTCTGGCTCTTCGGTGACAAATTCATCGCCCCAACCATATTATCAACAATATCCAGTACAGCCGTCCCCGCAATCATCTACACAATATATGATACCACAGTCCCCTCAAGCATCTCCACAACATACGGTACAACTTTCTCCTCAACGACCCCAACAATATATGACATTACAATCTCCTCAACCATCTTCACAGCTGACGCTACAACCTTCTTTTCAACCATCCCAACATTATATGATACCACAATCCCCTCAAATATCTTCACAGCTTACGGTACAACCTTCTCCTCAACCATCCCAACATTATATTACACCACAATCCCCTCAAACATCTTCGCAGCCGTATTCTTCATCGTCGAACACTGAACCTCTTAACACTGAATTTCCAAACTGTACATTTAGTGATACAATAATTAAAATAGGAACTGGCGCAGATATGAAGGATTTTTTGATCTTCAAAAAAAAAAGAACACAAGTAAATAATATTAATACATACCTTATATTTTTTAAATAAACGAAAAAATGGTTTTTAATTGGTGTTTTAATTATTCTATAAGTATTTAGTCTACTTACCTTAATGAAGTGTTTCAAACATTTATAGATAGCGGAGCATGTCTCTGGAATCATTGTGGACATAAGTTGCGGCGATATTACGGCACTGAATTTTAAATCCTCATAGCTTTGTCCAGTTGCTAGAAAACGTAAAGTAACTGTAAGTCGTTCTCTCGGACTTATGGATTCTCGCATTACGGTATCCTGTTTTTGTATTAATGGTGTCACCATATTGAGGAGCTCTTCAAAACACTCAGAATCCATTCTTAAAAAGTTTCTGAACTCATCTGCTTCTAAATGTCTCATCACGTTCAAGTGGCTTAATTCATGACGTTTCTTCAACCAGTTTTTAACCCAGGTCCTCCTTTTTCGTCTCTGGTTAGGTGGCACCATAGTAAGTGCCAAGACAATGCCTATTTTTTGCTGCTTTGAGAGTGTCGGCGGAATCTCGGATCAACGAGCAGTCTGTTGCACGGTCGGTTACGTACTGACTGCCAGCGACGTGTGTAGAGAATAGCCGATTTCATACCCACTAGCACTGTCCCGATATCGCCACTGATTTTAGTGTCGTGTATAGCCGCTTTAAGGCAATTACATAATTATTTGACAGATATACCTACTTTTCGCAAAAAACTTGCCCTTTTAATTCATTTATTTTCCTTATTTCCTTTATGCTTGTTTTAAGGTGATTTGAAATAATATCATAAGTAGCATTCCATTACAGATTATTACAGCACGCTGACGATATATCCTCATCTTCTGAACATTTCATTCTCTAATTAGAATAAAAAAAATCTTTATAATTAAATAATTTAACAAGTGAGATTTTATTTACTTTACAATGAATATTATAGAGTTATATTGATATTATTCGTAAGAAAATAAACACTTACACAAAGTCAAGGTGCTTGAATGTCTCTTTTATTCTTACATTTTATTGATGAAAGAGTAAAATGTTCTTGGGATTCCGCCATTTCATTTAACTGATTATTATTTTCATTTTATATTCTATTTATAATTCATTAATACCAATTGCACGGTTTAAAATTTTCATTCATTAAATAAAATAATTGAAAATATGAAATTCAAGGTTAGATTATTAATTACCACAATATATCAATATGCCGTTGTTATTCATTAAAAACGAATGGCTGTTTGGGCTCGAATCCTTTGCCTGGACGAAGAAACGAGATGGTACAGAATAGAAAGAAACGTGACGCCATCTTGCCGTAACGTACTTCCGGTTCCGTTGCATTGTCGTCCAGTTACCTCTTATATATATATATATAACGATAACGCCCTTGCAATGTCAACAAAAGTATATTTCTGTCAAATAAATTTATTTATATATTCGAATTCCAAAATGAAATTGTATTCACATTTTAACTAAGTTACAATACGGCCATACTTCAACTGAAATAAAAATAATACAAAAACTCATGTTTTAAAATGTTTAATTTAATTTAAAATATGAAAAGCTTAACATTTTATTTTGTGTTTTATTACTAATAATTATAACTCTTACAAACTAATTTACAAATTCGAGAGGAAGAAATGTTGTATAAAAGTTTTAATTTAAAGCCATTATACAAAATATAGTATGATAAAGGATCAAAGATTTGCTAGTATTTATAGCCAGAATAAGAAAATTACAGAAATAGGTACAATAAAATAGAAAAACAGTAAGTACCTACATAAAAACAGTTACAATAAACTATAGGCATTGAAGAGATTTCAACGTGTCGATAAAAATATTTTTATGTAATGAATCAAAGAATGAAGAGATTTGAATATAATACATATAACTTTTAACGATAATAGACTATTCGCAGTACGGTGATAAATACATAATAAATAAATAAATAAAACAAAAACAGTTTTGTGGCACGAGCGTAAGTCGCCAGTGCTAGTCAGTGTTAGTTAATTAAAAACAGAGTGTGATCTAATGTATACACGAAAGAAATAATACTTCTTTAGCGTAACAAAGCAAAAAATACTAAAATTATTTATTCGTCTTGGAGATGGCTTTGCCAAATAGTTATTAAATAACGAATACGGCTGTATGGGGTTTAACCCTTTGCCTGTCCTAATAATGGACAAAGAAACCAAAATAAATAACGAATGTTGCAAACGTCAGAAAATTGTAGGAACCAACTTCATGCCGTTACTTTTGTGTTTCAGTGATGCACGCGCATCTTAAAATTTCAATCTCATCATTTTTTCATAACGCGCCTAAAGAAGTATAACTTCAATAAAATAGATAAAATTGATGTAGTTTATTGTTTACAACTGCCGGCGAAAATAATTTAACAATTAATTTTTAATTTGTGCTATTTGTACATAAAAAAGTATCGCTTAGTGCCTTATTCTGTGCAATTTATGACAGTTTTCTAATAAATCTAAGTGAAAAATTAAATTTTTATTCAAAATTGGACTAGAGACAAATGATTTTCAATAGATATTTGCTATATATAATTTGAACATTTTATTATTCGAAAACATTTTTACTTACACTTATATTTTTATTAGGTAAATAACATTGTAAAGAGATAATCATTATATTTATTAACAATTAAAATGAACAAATGCATTCAAATAGGTACTGTTATGACAATTAATATTTGCTAACATTTAAATAAAATGTCACTAAACTAGAAATGTTTACTCCTTATTCATCCTTAAAATTATGTCATGTTTCACAAAACACAAAGAGTAGGTTCAAATGTACACTGGTAGACAAATCATAATATCAATAGAAGTTTTGAAAATCCAATAGTACACGCCTTGAGGGGATATATAACTATGATACATAATAGCAAATAGTATGTTTAAGGTGGTAAAAAGTAGGTACTTAAGTTTATAGTAGGTAGTAAGAGAGAACAGAAAAGCAAAAGTTGTTTGGTGACGTCACCACTTGATACATATTTAATTTTTTGCTTTTCTGAAACGTGAATAGGTACCTACGTGATAAAAATACGTGCATAGACTGAGTGATAGCCGAAGGTGGTAATAATAATGTTTAACCACATTTTTTGTAAATAAAATTAAACATATGAATACAAAAAAACAGTGACAATATAATATATCTAGCTTATAAATAATAGACAAACTAACAATTGCAAAATCGTCACATAGCAGCATGTTGAGTAGAGCACTCCCACACGCTCGTATTTTGTGAGACGTGCAAAATGATATATTTTTGTGGCAATTAATGTGGAGTGGTATCCCCTTGGAGTCATAACTCTTTGAAAGCCGCTGTCATATTTGTTTGCAGAGGAATGGATTCTATCCGTTCTTTCTGTCATCATCGTCAGACGGCAGCGTTACTCTTTTTAATTGGTATAGGAGGAAATACGAGGGTACGGATCTGATATGAACTTATCAACGCCACCAATAATTTAAACACCAGAAGAAACACTCAAGCATTGGGGACCTTTTAGGTAAGTGTATGCGCTTTTTTAAAGGTACTTACGCATTTCGCTAGCATGTCCATAGTTTGGTTGATCACGAAAATATTATGATCAAAGAAAAATGTCGTAGGTATAAATAATACATACGAACCACCTAATTTACTACAATTTGTATCTATCCACTCTCCAGATTATATTCCATTCTATCATTACAGTATTTATAACATGTAGGCATTATTTAATTAATAAGTATCTATTTAAAACAAGTACATACAGCAATATAGTTTAAATTATACATACGAATTGAGGCTAAAAAGGAAAAGGAAGTTAAGTATATTAAAATTATAATAATATTTCTATCTAACTAGCATCTAGCGTAAATACTAAAGCGACAACAGAAATGGAAGCCATTTCATACATTTAATTGGTGTTACATTTGCTATACATAATAGATATATATTTTATATAATATATTTACAATGAGGAATAAACATCACAGATTCGTATCAGCTAAAGTAATTGAAATATTGCTTGCTTTCGATCTAAGAATTTATATCTTAAAAATATATAACAGTTATGATATCGTGATGTCTTTAAGGAGTATTTATGCGAGTCACTCTTTAGAGTTCCGGTAGTTTAAATTACTTAGCTGTCTGTTTATGGAATGAACTTCATAAGAGGCAATAAGCAGTTAGCCAGCTGAGATTTGATTTTTTTATGTATTTGTTCTATTGCCGCTAAAACAACAATAAATAAAAGCTTAGTAGACGATTACAAAATGGCCGTTATTCGATTAAAAAAAATCTTGCAATTACAAAGGTATTAAAGGAAAAAATTCTTGAACAAGTACAGATAATGTGCGAGCTGAATGCAGAGTTCAGGAATACGATAGTGCTGTAACCTAATTATAATCGATGACCATAATCATGAGTGTGTCGATAAATTTAAACAATGCTTCAAGATTACCATTTTGACCAAATAATTAAATCTCAAATATTTGTTCTACATTTTTCGCCATATCTCGTGCTAAAAACGAGTTTTTATTCATCACCAAGCACGGAACGGAACCTGACGGACTTGGATTAGTCATTATTAAAATTTAAAAAAAAAAACGGGATCGCAACTATAGTAATAACGCGATAACACGGTAAGCGAAGACAAGGCACAGTACTACACTGTAGGCGTATGGGGAGAGGCTTGCGGACAGCGGGGGGAGATAATCTAATGCGGGGTTTCCACTATCTGAATAAATGACTCTGACTCAGTGCACTCTTACGAGCTGGGGAGCAAAGTTAAAACACAGTTACAATTACAGGCGTTTTAATCATAAGTTCATTTTTGATTAGATGTCTTTATTTTTTTTTATAACGATCCGAGTGAAGTTCTAAAACACAGCACAGGATCAGTTGCCGCCGGCTGAATGCGCTTGAGTCACGTTACACTTTACGTATATGAACAATAGATTTTTTCAGAACTATAACTTGGTACCTAATGTTAGATTAAGGGGCTGTTTCGCAATGTACAAGTAAAGAAGCAGATTGACACAGACTAGATAAATTATTGGCTACATAAAAGTTCCGAATAAAATAGATTGCGTCTCACAATCATTGTCAGTTCCATAAATTTTTAAAATATTGACGGACATTTTGAAATATTTGATTTAGAACTTTGTATGTAGGTGTTTCACTCCTACTACATGTCCCAACACACATTTCGAATTTTCTTTTTAGTATCTTACCTTCACAATCCAATAGGTCCCCGCGCTCGAGTAAATCCCTATGTAGTCTCTTGGGCTACCCTACCATTACATAAGTTGACATTATTTTTGTCAAATACTTGTCACTCTGTCAGGCACCCAGCAGATAACTATGATATTTACTAGAAGATCCATCCTATATTTAATCGCGCTTATCTGCTAGATAGCACTATTATACATTGTGAAACGCAAGTGATGTCTGTATTCGATAGATAAGTAGCAAGTAACCGATTCGTAACTTTACTTACACATTGTGAAGCAGCCCCTGAGACAAATTAATTCTAATAAGAATGTCATATAAGTGGTCAGGTATATACTTATTGTGATGTCTTGCCCTAATTGCCGTAAAAACCTTTTGGATAGCTTGATTAAATTTCCAAAATTCTATCTATTAAAATTTTACATTTTAACTAACAACATTATATGTATAGATTTAGAAATTTAAACAGCTATAATTTACGTGTGTTTTAAGTACCTAGTTGTTACTTTTAAATAATGTTATAAATTTCGGCTACCAAAGCGACATAAAAGACATCAACCGCATGCCAAAACACTTATATCGATAGAGAGTCCATGCAATTAGAATATATCTCAGTACCAGTGGGAGGCTCCTTTGCACGGGATGAGGAACAGGATTTTTCGCATTAGGCCTGTTTCATGTACAAAAAACAACAGCGACAAGGACCTCTTATTATCCCTTCTTTTGTATCGCCTCGTAACACACAGTTTCTCTTTGTTATTTAGGATTATTTCACCGTCTTCGTATATTAGGACCCCGCCAAAGCAAAATGCTTTTCCATGTTTAGACTAATCTTTATGTCGTTTGGTTGGCCCAATTAAATTTATCATTCGCTATTAAGGTCTAACGATCTTAAACTAGTAATATTATTACGAATCAGTCATTGGTACGCGGAGGTACCAGTTATAGATATTGTGCACTATTGAGTATAAAATACATATTGCTAATTAAACCGCATTATTTATTTATGGACGTATTAAACTAACGCAATTAAATATAGGGTTTAATTCTACGCTTTCAATTTTATTATATTATAATAATCTTTATACATGTTCTATTTGGTTAAATATAACTATTCTGTGAAATGATTGCGGGCGATCAAACCCTAATAGTGGGATGAGTGATAGAGTTTCTATCATCCTATATGTAAGTCATTTAAAAATTTCTATATATTTTAATGCTATCAGTAATCAGAAATTCACCAAAAAGTCAGTTTACGTAAAAACCATAAACTTAGCATACTGGCGTAATAGATGAACCCTGTGACTATCACTATCAAGTGAGGTAACTATCCTTAAACAAAAACCTAGGTGTGAGAAAGAGACTGAATGCGATGGACGGTGAAACCGTTTTGAAACCATTTAGTGTCCATTAGTCTCCGGTCGAATTGGACCGCATTTTAATTTTAGTGTTTTATCGTAATTGTTCTGTGTTTCAACTGATATTAATTAATAAAATATAATGGTGTCGTGTTCTGTGTTATATTGTGTTGCTATCTACAGCAACTATCCATTTAAATAAACATTTGACAGGTAACTACCGATTCTTCCATGCTGTTTTCGTGGTGATTATTTTCGTAGAACATATTCACTAAAATATTTCGTATGACATTTTATGTACGCAGTAAATATTCTATTTTCTAAAGATTATATTAATGAAAAATATGTGTTATAAAATATTCTATACGTGAATATGACGCCGTTTATAAATATTCGACATAGGGACTGATTAAAAGCAAGATACCACACATTTCAATAACTCGCTAACACATCTGTAAAACTAGCACACATGAACATTTTGAATTTAGTGTCGCCGTAATGAGGAGAGTTTGTCTATTACGCTAGTATACTAAGATAATGGTAATAAAAACAGTATTTCAGTGTACTCTCAATGTTATGGTTAGAAAGTAGGTACTTACATTAATTAAAAGTGTTGGTACATATATATCATAATATTATAATAAATTTAAAAAAGTTGTCAACCCTTCTTTCGGGTTGCAAGATGGTGTCTAAGTGATATTACCGCCATTACTCTTTTTTAATCTAAAGTAATTATTATTTTATAATATTATGATATTGTGAGATCATTTTTATTCATGACTGTGCCCAATCGAGTGCAATTTTTTGTACTGTGTCTCTACGAAATTAAGTTGGATTAAATCTATATTTTGTAAACTCGTTTGTGTGACTCATTTTACGCTAGGTACCTACTTAGATTAAGGATTGGTCTCCACTGCGCTTCAACTAGATACTGCAGGAGTATTGCAAATTGCGACAACTAATACTAAGCCCAAGTGGGCGTACACAAGCCAGTCTCGAATAATGTGTTACGATGACGTGCCACATGATCTGCTAAACTTTGCTAATAATTGAAACTTAATGCCGGGATGCGTAGTAAAACTTTGTAAAAATAAGAAAGACACTGGGATCATTTATTTTGTATTTTATTTAATCTCAGTAGAATAGCATGAAACGTATATAAGTTAAAAAATTTGAAAGATGCCATTGAGTGTCAAAGTGCCACGCACACAAGCATCTTTACGAATAGCCAATACACACTACAATATAAAGTTGCCGTAATAAAGGTACTGTACTAAGGTTCTGCCGTACCTACTTGGAGCGCAGCGGAGAACAATCCTTAATTTAAGGCTAGGTATTTACTTTTAATGGTACTAATGAGCGTGCTGAATGAAGAATAGTTTCAATTATCTCAAAAACTTACGCACGCATAGAAAGACTAACATAGGAATATAAACTTACTTGTAAAACGAGATTAACTTGTCTGTATAACTACATTATATTATAAATGCAATAATTTATGCGTTCAACTACAATGAGATTTCACTTTCAACTTTCAAGTCTCGACTCTCAACTCAAATTTCAAGATACATTGTGACATTTCGAATATAACAATGACAGCAGAAGTGCGACAGATGGTGTCATTTTTGATTTTGAGTTTGGTCTATTGCGTACATAACATAAAGAGTAATTGTCAAAGTTTAACATAACACCTTCAAGCCATACCTTTCCGTTCTTCAGAACGGCGTGATATTGGCGCGCGCGCATCGTTCTGTATAATTTTACGTGTATTAATAGATTGCTTATAATTAGGATAATTTGAGTGTATCTGAAAGCTATTGAAACAAGCTATAAGACCATGCAAAATAAACTATCTTATAAACAAAATAAGAACTTGGTGAGAAAAAATCTAGTGCCCTGGACCAAGTCTCCTTATTTATATTAATATTTTCTGATGCTCTTTAAATATATCTCTCTCTCTTCCAAGAATATCACTCTTCCTTATCAAATGAGTCAATATATTCCTTGATTCGTTTTCGAATCAGAACTGATCGTTACGATGACTTCGGTTTCTTTCTTGCGTCACGCCGTTCGTTGGGCGAGTGTGGTTTTAACTCCCGTATATCGAGCTAAAATAAAAAAAACATCAGATCATTACATCAATCCTGCTTCTTACGTTAAAGGAAATACAATGGAATCTGGCATGAAACTAAAACATTCATAGAGTTAGCGCTCGAATAAATTCTTTGATGCAATAGGTATCTCTCTTACGGCTACATATTTTCAATTTGACTTATTTCATATCACATTACCAGTAGAAGGCTCCTTTGCACAGGATGCCGGCTTATGGGTAACACAACAGCGTCTATTTCTGCCGTGAAACAGTAATGTGTAAACATAACTGTGTTTCGGACTGAAGGGCGCTGTAGCTAGTAAAAATGGGCAAATGAGACTTAACATCTTATGTCTCAAGGTGACGAGCGTAGTTGTTGTGCCGCTCAGAAGTTGTAAGTCTTTCAAGAATCCTGAGCGGCACTGCATGGGCAGGGCATATCAATTACCATCAGCTGAACGTAGAGCTCGTCTCGTCCCTTATTTTCATTAAATATATTCAATCTTATTTTCCAAATCCATGAAACGATAAGCTGTCATATTCATATAAATATCTATCTAAAATACTACTTCGTTAAATACCAATTGAAAATAGAAAGTGGCCGTTAGTCATTAAATTCTTAAGACTTGGGACGAAGGCTTGAGGATTCGGGCGGGGCCTGCTGCCTTAGAAGCGGAGGCATTTTTAATTTATTACAAACATAATACAGTTTTCTTTAAAGTAAAACTTATCCATTCAAAATATGACTGGTAAACAGTAAAGTCAAAGTCAAATAAATTTTATTCAATTAGGCTTAAATTAAGCGCTTTTAAATTGCCACTACAAATATTTCTTTTAAATTACTGAATTTACCATATTTTTGTTTTAGTTGAGCTCGTGAGAAGAACATACAAAATACTCAATTCGGCCACTCTTTTTAATAAAATAGGGTATTTTACAATGGCTGTAATATACTGTATAACAAATTAATTTGTTAGTTGCTGCATCCATTATATGAGTCGTGTTTACCTAATATAAACTATTTCATAAAAAGTAATAAAGAATTAACTGTATAAATATAAATTATCGTATATTGGATTTATCAAACTTTAGAGCTTGAATGTTTGTGTAAGAATGCTTGTTGTGAACATGATGGTTGTGATTACTGTCACAATTAGTAATTGCATCCAAAATAAATTGTCGTACAGTTTTTGGCTAAAATTGAATAATTAACATGATAAGTATAAAAGTCGGGCGTTTTTTGGTCATTTTTTTCGGAATGTCTATGAATGATTTATTTATTTATTTTATTTATTTATTTATACATAATCCACAGCTCTTAAAATATTTAATTAATACATATAAATGTGATCTGACAGCCAAAAGGGATTAACATTTTAAAGGGCTTAATTTTAAGCAATCGACACAGTAAAACACCATGAATGTATTCGGATATTTGCTAGTCAGTATACAATTATATAAACATGTGCGCGTGTGTGTGGGTGTATGTGTGGTTGTGTGTTTGTGTGTGTATTCGTTTTAATGTGATAAAAACACAGGATTTAAACTTTGAAAAGATACCTAACTAACATGAAATGAACTATCTTAATAAAATCATAAAATTATGTTTCAACTAATATTCTTAATATCTCATTTTTGAATTTGAGTTTATTGAGGTGGAAAATATCAACCGAACTAAACTTATTATTATAGGTTTTATGTAATCGAGTTATTATAGAATGTTTTGCGTAATTTGAGGACACCAGAGGAATAAGAAATAAGCATGTGTGCCTAGAGCGTCTTTTTGGAGTACAAAAATTTAAAGTTTTAGTGGTGAGTTCCTGACAGTCTACATAACCGTGACAAAGCCCATGTAAAAGAGATAATTCAAGAAGGATACGTCTGTTTTCAAGACTAATGAGTTGATGGTGCTTACAAGATTCTTCATAACCTTTATTATAACTGTGAGTCCTAAAGTTAAGGTGATTCACATATTTTCTCTGAATGCTTTCTAATTTCTTAATATAGACAGAATATTGCGGGTTCCATATAACACTACAATATTCAAGAATGCTTCTAATATATGAGTTATACAAAACCTTGATGCAATCCAAGTCAGAAAAGGGGCTACTTACGCGCAAGATGAAGCCTAAACGTTTATATGACTTACATACAATGGTATCTATTTGTTCTCCAAATATTAGCTTTTCATCCAGAAGTACTCCTAAATCTTTGACTACTTGTTTTTTATCAATTTGGTGATGATTAATTTGGTAACTAAATTCTGTTGGAAACCTTCTTCTCGTGAAAGAGACATAGATGCATTTTTCATAGTTGACACCTATGCGGTTACAATTATAATAGCAAGTAAGTCTATCTAAATCGGCTTGCAGTTTGGAACAGTCCAAATTATCTTTGATTGTCATAAATATTTTAGTATCATCGGCGTACATCAGGAACTTTGCATAGTGAAAACATTTACTTATACCATAAAGATAGCAAGCATATAAAAGGGGACCCAGAATTGAGCCTTGAGGGACACCCGAAGGTATGATTTCAAAGTTTGAGCAGTAGCCTCCTACTACTACAGCTTGGGAACGATTTTGTAAGTACGATTCCATCCATCTCAAAAGGTTACCCCGAATACTCAATTCATAAAGCTTATGCATGGTCCACTCGATCGAATGCCTTCTCAAAGTCTGTGTAGATCACATCAATCTGAGACCCACCATCCATACTTGACACAACATAGTCCATAAAACAGCCTAAATTAGTAGTTGTAGATCGCCCCTTCATAAAACCATGTTGCTCTTCAGGAATTAGTGTACTCAGCGCAGGATAAATATGCGTATGAACAACTCTTTCCATTAACTTACTGAGAACATTAAGTATCGATATGGGATGGTAATTTTCTATAGGTACCCTTGACCCTTTTTGTGAACTGGCACAATATGAGCAGTTTTCCAGATGTTCGGAAAATATCCCTCATGTAGGCATCTATTAAACAGCAATGTGATAGGGTATGTAAGGCTGTTGACCGTGTGAGTAAAATAAATTGGATGTATGTTATCAGTACCAGCGCCCTTGTTTTTATCGAGATGAAGAATGATTTTTCTTATTTCTTTCTCCGTAACAACTATTGATTGAATAATACTTGATTGCGGACAGTTATCAATACTATTATCAAAGAAATAGCTTGGATTACAACCATTAGGTTGATTAAAATTTTTGGTAAAGAAATTATTAAATGCTGTACATATATGAACCGGGTTAATGATTTGAGAAGTACCAAGGGTCATTTGTTGAGGATAGGAAGAAACATTTTTTCGTTTGGACTTTACATAGCTCCAAAACATCTTAGAGTTGGTTTTTAATCGTATTTTGTGCAAAGTTGATATACGTTTTATAACATTTATCTTGTAGACTTTTTTGCCTTTTCCTCAGCTCAGAAAAGTCTGCGTAATCGTTAGGATTTCGGTGCTTTATCCAATTGGCGTGTATCTTATTTTTCTCTTTAATTAAAGTATTAATACTAGAGCGAGTTTTTGGCACATATGTTTCTATAGTATCGTTGATAATTTTATAGAACTTTCGGCCAAAGACCAATCGGTTTGCTAATGCAATGATTATTTAAAAATTAATAATTATTTAATAATAATTATTAATTTTTAAATAATCTGCTTTTCTATATTGAAATTTAATTTTAGATTTAGGTATAAATGGAGGGACATGTATATCAGGGGCTATAATACTTAATGCGGGATGGAAAACGTCTTCTTTTACAAGGGGATAATTAGCTTTATGTATTATTTAAGGGAAAGTTGAGAATATAAGATGTAATGTGTTTTTGCAGCTGTTAGTAAGTATGTTATATTGAGAAAGACCAAAGAAAGATAGATCAGTAATTAGGTTGTGTGCAGCCTTTTGTACCTCGACTGAACGCTTTTTTAATATTTTAGGGTGAGTATTCAGACTCCAATCAACACATGATAAATTAAAATCACCCGCTATCAGCAAGTTGTCGTTAGGGTGAGTATTCTGAACGTCTGAGGCTATTTTAAGTAGGGTGTGTATTTTTGATGGCAGATCTGAGGGCATATAAGTCAAAGCTATATGAATGTTGTATAGAGACCCTACATTTTTAGCGGGTATGGTAATCCATATGCATTCTAAATTATCTACATGAAATTCCGGCCGCACACGTGCTTGTTTCCTAGATAGACATAGAACCATAGTCCCCCCTCCGAGTGACCCTCGGTCCAAACGGAAGACATTATATCTATCGCAACACAGTTCCGCATCGAATATCCCATCATGTAGCCAAGTCTCAGTAATAAGTATAATATCATAGTTCTGTAGTAACAAATTATCATAAAATAGCTTTGTCTTTGTTCTTAGGCCTCTGGCGTTTTGATAATAAATTTTTAATGCTTTACTATTGGTATCCATTTTTATTTGATTGAGAAATGGAATTTGATAATTGGAAAATGAGATAATGTGGGTGTAATAAGGTTTTGTTTCCATAAATCTGAATGTAGTTATTGTGTCTGTAATGCAGTTTATATGTGTGATTGAGTTGATTTAGTTTATGTTTATGTCTAGTGTAGTTTGTTTTAAATGTATATATGATAGAAATAAAGAAGGGCTTCTTTTACTTCTCATATTCTCTTCTCTTCTCTTTGTGTACTGCCAAGAAGTGGTTTCAATATTGAAATAGCGGCATGGTATTTTTTCATAATTAGAGCATACTTGCCTTTCACAAATATTTTGTGAAATTAGTTGTTAGTACAACTAATTTCACAAAATATTTGAGCGGTCAATGACCAAACTATTTCAACATTCCCTTTTTAAAAAAAAACACTTTATTTTCTACATCAAAAAAGGAGCGGAAGATCTCCCTTGTTTTTCACTCGCTTGATCACACTATATTTTTCTTTCGTTCAATAGCTTTCATTGGCCGTCAATTTTGTAATTTAAAAATTGTTTGATAATTCATAAAAAACCAAATGTAAGTAACAATAACGAGCAATAAAAATATTTTTTATAATCTTAAAATAGATGGACTATTACTTCTTCTATATTTTTTATTTTAATTATTTTAAAATCTTTTAAACGATCTCAATACATTACGTAGTATTTGCATAAACCTATAGTTTTATCTAAATTAGTCTGGCATTTGGTACTCGTCAGCGTGCCAATTTGGGGAATAATCTGTTAGCCCCGGGATTATAAACATTATTATGGAACGTGTCGGGATTGAACTGAGACTTGTGGTATAAGATTCGGAACAGCTGTTGTCAAGTTTGTAGTGTCTTGATTTTGTTTAATTTTTATTAATTTTCAGCAAACAGAGCTTATTAATACAATACGAAAGAAAAATAAATCTATTTTTAAAACTGCAAATAGTAAAATAGTATATTCGAACCTAGGAAGAAAAGTAGGTCATTCTCACACGCGGAATATTGCGGGTGGCAATGTCCTACTTATCTCACGTGGTGCGTATATGATTTTTTTCCCACCTGGATGAAAATGTGGCTTTTAGTCCCTGTTACGAGGGACAACAGTCATCTTGCCGTAAGAGAATCGGCCACTTTGTCCCTCGTACCGGGGTACTAAAAGCGAACTTTTCATGAAGGTGCGAAAAAATTTTATTTACTATGGAGTTGGTACAGTCAACGTCATAAACATAACTAAAGTGTGTATAATGTTTAATTATAACTATGTATTACGATGTACAAATACAATAAATTATCTCACCAAAGTTTCATCGTCTGGTACTCTGGATAAAAGGTCTAACACTTCATTGTTTGGTATTGTGTGCGGTCTTAGTATTTTTCTTGTAAATTTGTTGACACCTAAAACATAATATTTTCTAAAAACATAGTATTGTATCAATGTAAATTATTGCACTGCTCAAAACTAGCAATTGAATTGACAAGTTAAATAAAAATATAACGAATTCATTAGGTTAGTGTTTGGTAAACCAAAATTAAGAGCACTAAAAAAATTTATTGAATTAGGCGTTACTTTGCGGAAATCCATAAGTATACAAATTATTTAAGTTTTCTTTAGTGTTAATTCCGCCAATATTTGTTTTTAAAACAATTCGACACGTGTTTCGCCTCTACACGAGGCATCCTTAGGACGTCTTGTCTCGCCAAAATCTGGCACGAGACTGAAAGGGAGTGAAGACTGGAGTCTCGAGCACTATAAAAGTATATAGATGACAATGAATGCGGTGTTAGTAAACAACTTTAAATATCGGTTGCGGGTTCAATATGCGAAACTGGGAACTATAAATATTTATCTATGGTTATTCACGTTATCTTTACATGTTTAATTCACAATGACGACGAATTAACTAGTCACTGTTCACTAATGTAAGGTCACTGAAGTAGGGTGTTTTGGTCGTTTGATTACACTCGAAATAAAAACTTGATCAGCGATCGACTATTTATGACGTCAGGTTGCAGGAAATATCATTAAATAAATCGAAGTCTACGACAGTTTAATAACAAGTAGGTTAACATTATCACAACCTTTTTGTACGTGACTGTATTTTAAAGCACTGTCACACATCTCAACCAATAGCGTAATGCAGCAACTGACATGTGTCGTATTAACCGCCTCCACACTCCTTATGTTGCACCAATTTGTTAATGTTTTAGGTATAAGCCGACGATCTCCTTAATCTTTCAAGTTTGGTGCCTTATTTTATCATTCCATGGATTATGTGCATGGTGTCTTCTAACTAATAAGAATAACTAAAGAAGTAATTTTACACACTTACCCCAAGCCATTAGTAAATATTTCAACGGAACAACATACAGTACAACCATAGCACCAAAAAGCATTATTATCGCAATATAACTTAAATATGGCACCGTGAAATTCATTAAACTGAAACAAATTATAAAGAAGTTAATAAAACCTTGTCACCTGTCAGTACCACAAAGTTATTTTGCTTTCAGAAGGTCAACATTTTAGTTTTGAGCGTGTAATGAACATAGCATCACAATCCTGACTGACAGCGGTGAGATTAGAAGGGGGTCGGTCTTCGATATGAGGCTAATACCGACTGTGTGGCGAGATAATTTGTTCTTTGAGTATTGATTAATTTTTGATTTTAGACTTGACTGTTACTGTAATAATTTACGCAGTTCTTGAAAGGACACTAATGCATTTTAGCGCGTCCGCACGTTAGCAGCTGTGATTCGACCATACGACACACAAATATGGACACACGTTTATTTGAAGCCATATTTCTTTTTTCATTTTAATTGCCGTTATATTTAATCTAGTACATATTGGATTTGAATGTGTCTTAGAGTCTGTCTTTTCACTACAGAAAACAATGAGATTTAAAAATAAACTTTACATTAAATTTACCTATTAAGTAATAGGCAGATTGAACCAAATTATTTTTTTATTATTTTATTTTTAAATTACTCAGATTTAATACTGATTAGTGCTAACCCCTACTGCTCTTCCGGCACTCACTTAGTTATCGCCGACTAGCGTCCTATTACTACTACTATATTTTTCGTGAAGGTAAGGTAAGAAGTAAATATCTATAAGTTATACTTGTAGATTATGGCTGGAGATACAGTTTTCCACATTATATCCCGAATCACTAATTGTATAAACACCATTAAAAATATATATTATAATGAATTCGCTTCTGGTGTAGAGGCAAGCTCGTGGGAAGCCCAAATCCCTCATCAGACATAATTGGAACTATACACTACTAGAGGCTGCACACAAAAAGAAGTTTCTTTTCCACTTCTATGGACACTAGAATTAGATGAACTACTAAACAAGTAATAGTCAAAGAGGTTGTTCAATTTGAGATAAAATATCGCCTAAAATAATAAAACAACATCTGGAAAACATCACCAAAAAAGGGCATAACGTTAAAAGGCCTTAAAATGCTTCACTGATACCTCCTACTACTGTTACAAGAGAGGTTAGCGGTGATAATGTATTATTAGGTGATCCTCTTTGCTCGTTTGTCATTGCACTATAGTAAAAATTTATTTCACTCCAGATATATAGAGAAAGTACATACTTTTTGACAGCTTCTCCTAGTGCTGCAACATATCCAATAGCATTTTGAACGGTTTGTGTCACTTCTTGTATTGCCTGTAGTCTTTCCTTAAGCGATTTCTTTTCCTCCTAAAAGGATATGAATATGAATTCGCCAATTATGACAGGATTCACTCGTAATTCAATATAGTCAGTGAGCAAGAAACATAGTTTTCATTATAGGCATGAACCAAAAGTTAACAATAAGCTATCATGAATTTGGTATGAGAAAATATTTCAAGAGGTATATCACGCTTGCACGTGCATCAATTTTTTCATAATCCTTAACATTAAAGGCACGTGCTTGTTATACTTTACTATTACAGCAATTTAATAATTAAGGTTTATTCGGTTTAACTTGAAACTTCGGGAGAATGGTCTAATATTATGAAAGTTTATTGTTTACCTTATCAACTTCATCTTCATCATCTTCTTCAGCCAATAAGTCATCGTCATCTACCGGATTTAGCAATGGATTTCCACCTTGAAACATACATATTTTATTTAAACATTTTGTTATACCAAAGACGGCAAACGGGCTAATGACACAACTGATGGTAAATGACAAACCCTGTGCACAACGATGCTATATTGCGCAGGTTCTTGAAAACACAAAACTGTGTTGAGGGATTTTTGTGTGTGTGTTTTGCACTTTAGCACTTAGGGGCATAAATGTTTAGTCTCAGTAATATAACTAGGTACGCCTATGGACACCTGCAATACCAACGGGCTTAAGACCTAACTTGCCAGAATTTGAAGTATGCTCTACTTTTGAGATTTCTCAGGTTGCATTGCCTATCGCATTGCGCGGTTGTATGTCGGACATCAACGTGCAAGTACCTAATTGTCACATATATATAGTGAAGGTTTTATTACAAAAGACTGTAATATTTGTGAACTTAAAAATTCATTTACAAAAATGTACGATAGGTTTGGACAACATATAATGATTATGGTAAAACATTAATAGCATACAGAATGAATGTGAAGTTTAAGGGTGAATAATATTTTTTATTTTTAATAATATTTTCTATTTTTACTTTTTTACATAAGGGAGCAAACGGGCAAGTGGTTCATGTAATGAAAAGTGTTGAGGAAAACCGCTAATGGACATCCGCAACACCAAGAGTTGACTCTTTAAGTTGGGAATATGTTCTAAGCTTGACGCTATCGGTTAAATCATATCGGTCCAGGGAAATCTCAGCCGGTAATTAATTGTACAAGGTTAATAAATTCCAAAAAAGTTATCTCGCAAAACAACATGGTGCTGCTGAAATTTTGCATTTGGACGTAATGTCCGGTAGTGGAATTCCGCTGACGGTATTAGCCAGAAGAACTTTATACAAATACAAGACCACACTGTGGTGGAAGGCCCCACACCAAGTTGGAGACGATAGTATTTGATTAGTGGATGGCATTCAGTGACAGGAATCAGCAATGGAAACATTTCCCGTAATAGATGTAAACACACAATGAAGCGACGCCTTTATGCAAGGGTCCAAGTTATTAATAAATACATTTAGTTACATTTAAAAAAAAGCTTCACATGGTGTAGTTATGCCCACAGAGACATGCAATGAAACAAAGAAAACTTACTACTGGTGAGGAATCTACTTAACCATTTCCATGGATTTTTGTAGGACTTTATGTACTCTATAAAATAACAACTTAATAAGAATCCAAATAAATCTATGAATTGGAATAATAAAACAAAAAAAGATTTACTAAAGCGTTACAAATCAAATATTTGCCTCGAGGCTATTAGTTTGTTCCCTATTCCTGATAGTTCTTCAAATGTTGGCCATCCAGATTCACTCAAAAAAATAGCATGTTTATTTTTCATAGAAATATTATTATCTACAATATATTACTACTAAAACATACCAGTTAGTCGATAGATGAGCCAATTTCTCGCAAATACCATTAGAATTATGAAGGGAAGCATCCACATTTGATAATAATAACAAAACGCCAACCATGCTAGTAGACCAAGAAACGAACAAATTTTTGACTCCCATTCGAAACAGTCTCTGAAAAAAAGGGTAAATATGAGTTACACATAAAACTCTGGCGAAGCAATGAGCGTCTGATAATAAATGTAATAGGGTCGAGAAGTGCCATCCGTTGATGTCTATCACAAGAACAAATAAATACATTGAACTTAGATTAAGGACTGGTCTCTATAGTGGGCGTACCCGAGCCAGTCTCGAATAATGTGTGACGTTGACGTGCCACATGTTCTGTTAAACTTAGCTAATAATTGAAACTTAAATGCTAGATTGCGTAGTAAAACTTTGTAAAAATATTACTACAAGAAATAAGAAAGACACTGGGATCATATATATCACATATATATCATCAGTAAGTATTTTATATTTTATTAATTTCAATGTAAAATAACACGAAGCGTATATAAAAGCTTAAAAAATTTGAAAGATGCCACGCACACATGCATCTAATACATAGTTGCCGTAATAAAAAAACTATTGTTCTTAGATAGTGCGTATCTAGGTGCGGCTAGATTATGGGTACCACAACGGCGCCTATTTATGCCGTGAAATAATAATGTGTAAACATTACTGTGTTTCGGTCTGAAGGGCGCCGTAGCTAGTGAAATTACTGGGCAAATGAGACTTAACATCTTATGTCCCAAGGTGACGAGCGCAGCATGTAGTGCCGCTCATAATTTTTGGGGTTTTTCAAGAATCCTGAGCGGCACTGCATTGTAATGGGCAGGGCGTATAAATTACCATCAGCTGCACGTCCTGCTCGTCTCGTCCCTTATTTTCATAAAAGGAATAGGAGACCAATCCTTAATCTAAGAATAAAACATACAACACGCAATACAATTCAACACAAAGAGTGATCTCTCGTCTCTACGCGGCACCCGTGGCTGACAACACTGCGATGTCCGCTAAGAGGCGTATTGTTGACACGTATTTTATTAGTATACATAGAGTCTTTACTACTTTAGCTTATATATATATCTATATATACTGTGATTTTACGTGTTAAATCTTTAACAGCCTGTATAGTAGGTACTTTATTGATGTGTGTTACTCACTAGATGACGTTGTGAGTGTGTTTTTGACGTACTCGTCACAGGGGAAGTTTTGTGTATTTTACGGTGCATTAATAGAAGTATTTAATTTTCGAATATACAAATATGGCAATTTTAAAATATGTCTTTCAAGTATTATTATTCAATTTTTTATTTTAATCCTGTCAATATGGACATGTGAAAATTTTAACAAGAACAGTTAGTAAAATAGACGTTTAAAAATCGGGATAAGAATGGGAATATAAAATAGATTTAATGACTTCCTTCGATAAAAAATTCTTCCTTCTGGATCGAATTCAGAATTCCACGTAGATGAACGAGTTAACAACAGGTGAAGCCAGATAGTTATCTATATAGGTATTCAAATTAGGTGAACTTATTGCAAGAAAAACTTGGTAAAAGTTAAAACACTTTATCACACAATGTACAATAATAGTACAATATTTAAACGACCTTAAAGATATTTTTAACTTCATGGAAGAGCTTGACGAAAATGTTTTATATCACGAATGGTAAAGGCTACAATAGTTTAAAAAAAATAAGAAAAAGTCACAGGGGAACCAGACGACAACATTGATAGTTTTTCTTCTTGAAAAAAATTGAGTAAAAAGCAACAACGAAGTATAGTTTGGAGTTTGCACTTACTGTAAAATTTTTCCCACTTCGATAAACCACATAATAATAGATTTTAATCTCATCACATTCCGAATGAACAATTGCCTTTTGAATTTCGCTTCTTGGTGCATATACTTCGGTTCCTTTGGATTTACTACTCTTATTGCTGCCTTTAACTGTAATATTATTAATAAATAAATTCAGGTAAATAAATACATAATAGTTAATTTATTGAAGTAGGCGTTACTTCGCGGAAATCCATAACTATACAAACGATTGAGTCGCATCTACACGAGGCATCCTGAGGACGTGTGGTCTCGCCAAAATCTGGCACGATCAAGACAAATATTGGCGGAATTAACACTAAAGAAAACTCAAATCATTTGTATACACAATAGTTGCTATTTTTTGAAGTTATACTTCTTTAGGCGCGTCATGAAAAAATTATGAGAGTGAAATTTTAAGATGCGCGCGCATCGAGCGACTTGAAAGCCTCACAATTGGGACGAATTTAGACAGTTCATACCTAATACCATTAATTATACTTTTAACATTATTTGAATGTCTATCTACGTGGAACACTTTAGCAATCATTGCGTGTATTTTGACATTTTTCTTGACATTATTTGACATTATAAGTAATATGATTGATTTTTGCTTAAACGCTTCACACATATCTGTTGGCTAGGAATTAGAACGACTCCTAGCCAGTACCGACTAACGTAGTAGCTACGGATATATTAAATATTATTTATATTCAATGTCATTAATTGTATCTATTTGACACATATATGACGGCCTATTTGAAAGATAAAACATTATATTTCTAAGTGAAAGACACGGTAGGGATGGTATCCCATTACGTTACGAAATATGTCATTGGTTGCCTAATTATGACTCAAATCGTACCATCAGGTGGGACAACCACTCCTTCCGTCATTTCTTCTCATGAAAAAATGTACACGTATTTTTTTATGGAAAAGGAGGACAAACGAGTGTACGGGTCACCTGGTGTTAAGTGATCACCGCCGCCCACATTCTCTTGCAACACCAGAGGAATCACAGGAGCGTTGCCGGCCTTTTAGGAAGGTGTACGCGCTTTTTTTTAAGGTAACCATGTCGTATCGTCACGGAAACTCCGCATAAGGAAGTTCATTCCACAGCTTTGTAGTACGTGGAAGAAAGCTCCTTGAAAACCGCACTGTGGAGGAGCGCCACACATCCAGAATTGTGAGGATGATATCCTAACTTGTGGCGTGTAGTGTTACAGAATTATCTTAAACTTACCGGATTCCATATTACGGACATTTCCAATAATATTTGCGGGCAGTTGCCCTTTGCCCGCGCTCTCATTTTCTTGTCCTTGAGTGCGAACCATCGTTTTTCACCATTGCGGATAGATAACAAGGGCACAGCTAACTTTCCCAGAAACTCTACTTTATGGTCGTGGTCTTCATCGTATACTGTTAGTTCTAGGATAGAACTTATGTCTTTGACTGTACTGAAATCGGACCATGGCAATATGAGAACACATTAATTGTCAGTGTAAGCTTAGATAGAAACATATAAATTATTTAAAACAAATTTCGTCTAAAGTAGGGCAGTAGCACATTTGTTATGTATGATTTTTTAACTTTACCAACATTACGTTTCGATTATTACTTATTTATGTAGTAATTTTTTATGACTAAAATATATTTTAAAGTGACTAATTAGTAATAGAATTGTTACTAAAACACCACAGATATTCGTAATACGAAAAATAGTTTTTAAATCGACTGCTACAGACAATTTTTACGGCTGACCGCATTTTGACGGCTTGCCGTATTTTACAGAGATAAAGTTCTATATAAAAATATTTTTACTTTTATAGTCTGTAAAATGACCTTTTGTTTGGTATTTTGTGTAGCTTGTCTTACTCAATGTATTTTTAACGAGAAAAATATATCCCCGGCCTCCCGCGAGCAGACATAATAACTTTGTCTGCCTGTCACCTCGCCTGTTATCTAAGGGTATGAGTGTATTAAACTTTTAACCTTTTTAACAGATAATAAAATAGTGCTCTATTTTTGCCAAACTAAATTTAACTTGGATAACGTTAATGCTTCATATTCGCCAAGAATGTAAAAAGGAGTCGAAGAAAATAGCATTTGCAATGAAGAAGAGAAAAAATCTACGAATTTGTGGTGATTTGAGGATATAGACCAATTGAAGGCTTCATTGCACAAGATATCGGCTAGATGGGTACCGCAACGGCGCTTTTTTCGGCGTCAAGCAGCATTATTGTGAGTCGGTTTGAAGGACGCCGTAATAGTGCTCTAATTAAACTCAATATCTTACGTCTTGAAGTGAAGAGCGAAATTGCAATACCGCTTGTTATTCTGGGATTTTCAAAAATTCCGAGTACCGCTGCACTGTTATTTTATTTTACATAATATAATAAATACAAAAACAAACACTTAAACTTTATAAAGTGTATCTGTCGCTTAAATTTTAATAACAGAAATATTAATGAGCATGGTGTATAACCATCAGAGCATTTCTAAAAGTTTCTTAGTGAGCCTTTGAAATTTATAATGCTATACGTTTCTTAATTTGTATTTTTCAAATGCTTCGTTTCGCTTATAATATTTTGACAGTTAATTGAACCTTATTTTATTTATATTTGACCTAAAAACTAAACAATTAAAAGCTTAACTTACAAAGTGAATATCTTCATCCAATTTGGTTGCAACGTCTTGTATTCCGTATGAGTTTGAAGTCTTGCATTTCCAAGTTCTAGAACGCAGAAGGGGTCTGATTTCCCGCCAAGATCTGCTGCGGCTAATCCTTTAGCACCATACACTTTCACACAAAGCCATCCCACACCGGCAGACATTTCATTAAGTCGAAACCATACCTGGAATTATTCAGAGAATACATCATATAATAAAGCTGACGGAAATAACTGGTTGGCACGTACAGGGTCGCCAAGGTATCCAAAAATAAATAAATATGTTAACAGCCCTCATTTGTTTTAGAAATTATAACAAGAATATGGCGTATTCAATATCATGAGGAATTTATATACTTAAATAAAAATTTTAAGAATTAAAGAATGTATGTTTTTTTGAATTGATTTTCGATAATATATTATATAATATCGTTCTATCACGAGAGCAGTTATTACTGCAGATGCAATTACTAAATTTAGATCAAATATCTTTTTTGATGGAACTATACGAAAGGTAATTTTTTGCAGTTGTACAAACGTTTTTGATCGTGAATATAATCTGTGAACCATTCACTTCTTTACAATGTTGAAAACTTATCCCAAAACGTACTTATTACAAAATGAAAATAAAACTTTTTCAAAATGGATACCTTGAGAATTCTTTTTAATCAATCATAACCAAAAACCAGACTACCCATCATTAAGATAATTACCTGATGAGAAATAAAAAAAATAAACAAAAAAATTAACGGGTTGCACTCCAGGAGTGCCGGTAGAAGTGAAAACTTGAACATTAACGTTATGTAATTTTGAATATTTTGGAATGGTTGGGGAATCATTTCGCACGAATTGCTTTATTTATCAGCATAAAAGTACTAGCGTTTATGCGATTAAATACAATATTCATTTATTGCGCTATCGCATAAAAAATAGAATTTATATTACATAAGAAATTAAAAACTTCAGAACTATTATAATTATATTACATTAAAAAGCTTATCTCTCAGAAAAATCAACTTTCATCCATAATTTCAACGACTGTCTTATGAATTTTCGATCAGCTCACGTGTCCTGACGCTAGTTTAACATTTTATACCCATCCCAAGAAAATTGCTCAGCGCCGCTAAATAAGTTTTCACTTCAATAATTAAACTGTAAAAATATTTCACGGCTGAGTTTCGACCTCGCGGTGTTTCGGCTTCGCAATCACAATGATTCATCCATTGGTCCAATGACCGTATGATTATTAAGTTTGTATAGCCCAACTATAATTAGTTACATGTATGAATTTTTCATCCATAATTTCAACTATCTTACTAATTTGCGATCAGGCCATGTGTCTTAACGCGAGTTTAAAATTTTATACCTATCCCAAGTGCTGAACGCCGGTAAAGAAGTTTTTACTTTAAAAAGTCTGACAATAGCCTGGAACTTAATAATGAAAACTGTATTAATTTGCCGTTTAAAAGCTTGAGTTGTGATTACTCAAAGACTTAATGTTAAGTAAAGGAGTAATACACTGGCCTGCAAAAGTAAGTATCACACTTTTCAAATTAATTTTTTTTCGTAAATATAGAAGGTAGAGATTTAAGATTAAAAACGTTTTGTTGCAAATTTTATAGGCTTTAATTCTTAGAAACTAAAATTATACATTAGTAACATTTTTAAATTAAAAAAGATAAAACAATGAAAATAGACATTTTTAGTTTAGTGTAAAAAAATTCAACTAAACTGTATTACATATTATTTCATTTTTAATAACTGGTATTGCCTCCTCGAGCTCTGATTACAGCTTCGAGCCGGTTTGGCATACTGAACACTAGGTTTCGGAGCCGATGTTGGGGAATATTCTCCCATTCTTCTACCAGGGCCTGCTTTAGTGCCCTGAGGGTAGTAGGTGGTGGTCTGCGATTTCTGACTAGCCTCCCAAGCTCACCCCAGGCGTGTTCAATCGGGTTGAGATCAGGACTTCTTGATGGCCAAGCCATAACGCTGATACCGACCTCCTGAATATACTCTTGTACGATATGAGCCGTGTGTGGCCGGGCATTATCATGCATCAGCATCGATCCATCACCCATATTTGCTAAATACGGCCCTGCATACTCATTGAGAATCTCTTGAGCATATCTTTGCCCAGTGAGGGTGCCATTTTCTATGGCTACTGGCTCTGTGCGACCTTCTGAAGATATGCCAGTCCATACATGTACACTGCCTCCACCGTATTGGACACTTTCTGAGATGCAGGCTTGAAGGTATCGCTCACCAGGTCGCCTGTAAACACTTCGCCTTCCATCAGAAGTGTAAAGGGAGAATCGAGACTCATCTGCAAACAAAATTCTTGACCATTCTTCTTCATCCCACTGCATGTGTTCACGGGCGTATCGCGGTCTCGCTACTCGATGCTGTCTCTCGAGTTTTGGGCCACTCGCTGGTCTTCGGGGTTTCAAATTTGCAGCAAGTCTTCTTCTCACTGTACTGTCACTAATGTAGTCCCTCCGGGTCTGAAGTAGCTATTGCTGGACTTCAACTGCATTTTGGTGGCGATTCCTTAACACAGTGGAAATAATATAACGATCTTCTCGGGCACTGGTACACCTGGGTCTGCCATTACAAGGTCTTCTCAGATGGTGTCCAGTCTCTTCGTACCTTCGCTTTACCTTCTGGACCGTTCGTACCGTCACACCCACCATTCTTGCAGTGCGACGCATACTGATGCCTAGTTCCAGAAAAGCCATGATCCTAGCACATTCTTCAACTGAAAGAGGCATGATAAATAAATGTTATGTGCTTTTTAGCATAAATTTTTAAAACAAGACCCATCGATCTTGAAAAAAATTTAAAACAGAAAGAAAAATGTGAAAATTGTAATTCGGAAACGTCCACTTTGAAAAAGGAATGGTTTTGTTTTTGAAGTTTTTTTTCAGCCAATTCTTAAAAGAAAGTTACCGACTATAAAGTTTTTATGTACAAAATTAAATTCTCTTTGGAGTCCTTTTTATTTCGAAAGTATATCTTGTGAATTTAAAACGTTATCCCAATTTTAAAAGTGTGATACTTACTTTTGAAGGCCAGTGTATGTTGTTGGCGCACGAAAGTGTCCTAATTGGGACATACTCTTTGATTGGAAGTTGGAACCCAAAAATTTTCACAATGAGTACCTAACATTCGAAGACACAGACGCGCGACTAGATGTCTACTTTTTTATAATATTTGGTTGATTAATATGAATATAGTTTGTTTATATGCAAATTATTATATCATTGGTAATAATTTTACCATTAGCTATATGCATTACAGCATTTTCGCGAAAATATTAAATTGAAAGAAACAAAAGCTGTTTTTGCTAAGTAGTTAACGTATTACTCACAAATAACTCATTTTAATGGATATTCCGAACTTTAGAGATAAGACAATAATTGTTTATAAACAAAGATATAATGTCTTCATTTTAAAAGGCCATCAACACTTTAAATTGACTGACCTGCATCAAGCGCTATTGCTGATGATTTTAATATTTATATGTTTATTTGATACTTACAATAATAATTAAGTATTTTTCTGTATAGTAGAAATGTTAGACGTTACGGCTTTAATGATTTGTTAAATCCTCATTCGACGTCATAATAAACTATCGCTCTATGGGCGAAAATATTAAAAATGAATTTCAAAGGATTGATATGTTCAATTACTAGTCTGTCCAGGGTAGAGTTGGGATGCGTTATCATTTCGATCATATTGTCACTGTGTAGGAAAGTTATGACACAATCAAAATAGAGCTTGTAAGAAATAAATTCCCTTTTTAGGGCAAAAAACGGAAACCTTATAGATTCGTCATGTCTGTCTGTACGTATGTCACGGCCACTTTTTTCCGAAACTATAAGAACTATACTGTTGAAACTTGGTAAATAGATGTATTTTGTGAAACGTATTAAGATTTTCGCACAAAAATAATAAAAAAAAATTTAAGGGATAATACTTAGAACTAAAACTCAAAAATTTTTTTCATCAAACCCAAACGTGGGGTATCTATGGATAAGTCTTAAAAATGATATGCACTTGTCCGCTTTTTTTATTATCTGTGAACTTTTTTTATTTTTTTATTATTGAACCGACAACACATGAAAATTAAACTATTTACAAAGCTATTACGTGATGACCTACTGCCAATTACAGGAACGTCCACCATTTAAGGTATAAAATTTATAATTGCATGTTGCTGCACACGTCTTACAAAAATAACATATCGAGTAAAGTTCACCGGTCTTTTAATTGCATTAATTTATGGTTTCCACAGGATTCCTCATAACTAGAACCGAATATATTTGAAATTATACTGAATATAATAGAATAGAATAAAAATTTATTGATAACAAACTACCACCACACAATTATTAAATTACAAACCAGAATGAGTAATTAATTCTTAGAACTTACTAATAAAACCAATTAAATAATACAATTTATTGCTAAAAACGAAAAAGGTACTGTGCGGCAGTGAATTTCACCAAATGGAGCTAACTCAGTAATAAGCTGCAATGGCGTGGCGCCAATGTAGCACTAGCTCCAATATTATTAAGTTCTGGAGTAGCAGCGACTAGTAATTATTTAAATTATAGTTATGAATATAATTCAATAGAAGTTAAAATCAGTAAATAAAAGCAGTTCTCTCCTTCCCACAAGCACACCGAGGTTCTAGTCTCCTTAGGAGACGCCCCGTGACTGTTGTTGCGTAGTCTTTGCGGCCTCCACGGCCCATGTGTCGCTGTAAAAGCATGGCTAACAGCATAGAGGAGGTTTTAGTCGGTATGGGGTGTCCGCTTACGCGGACACTCGAGTCTATATGTCCAGTATATTACGCCCCGTTCCGGGGCGTAAATACGTAACTGTATTTCCTCCTCTCAAAAAAATAAAGGCAGTATAGATACCTATTTTTTTAACTCTTAAAAAAAAGAGAATGAACGTAAAAAGAAGATCTAAATGTACGATTGAAAAATGTAAAAAAAAGTGGTTATTAATAATAAATAAATTTTAATATAAATTATGGTATAATACTGAAAGGTAATTTATTTACTTGATTATTTTATTTGATTTTTCACTTACATATCTTTTTCTTATATTCTCAATTTCTTTAGGATTTTCTCGATAGCTTGCAAGGTCTGTGATAGTCTCCGACTGAGTGGTCCCACTTATGGTAAGAAGTAAAAATATCTGTCCGTTTCCTTCCTCCAGGTCCTGCCATATGCTGTGTGTTTTTTCTCTTTCTAATTTCGACAAGTCTATTGCACATCTGAAATGAACATTTTAAATGTATAATCAATTTTATCAAATGTACGACTTAATCTAACTAAAACATATAAAGTCTATTGAAAATTCAAAACGACTTTAAAACATAAAATAAAACCTATTTTGAAAAATTTGTCGAATCTACATCTACTTTCAGCTATGAGAAAACAAACCTAAAAATATTTGAAAAATAAAAGTTAAAAACATTTTAAATAGTTCATGAGTCTAATAATCAACTCTTGATCTTGTTTGTGGCGGCGTAGTGGGGTGGGTCGTTTCCTTCCCAAAAAGAAGGCTGAAGGAAATGATGTCCGCTAGCTATGCTCGTGAAACTTACTCACTTCAAAATAATTAATTGTAGAATTATGAAGTATATATTGATTCATAGCGTTATATCGTGTGGAATTATACTATGGGGTAGTGCAGCGGAAGTAAATAATATCTTCATACTTCAAAAAAGAGCTGTACGTGCCATATACCAAATGAGCCCACGAGAATCTCAAAGGGAAAAATTCAAACAAATTCATATTATGACCATATACGGCCAATATATTTATAGCAATCTCCTGCACGTACATAAACATTATAATTTATACATTAAAATAAGGGAAAACCATAATTTGAACACTAGAAATAACTACAAGCTTATAGTGCCCCCTACTAGGCTCTGTAAAATAAACAATTCTTTGCATGCAATGATATTAAATTTTACAATAAATTACCAAAAAGTTTATCTGAATTATTAATAAATAAATTTAATTTTTTTATTAAACGCAGACTTATGTCGAAGGCTTATTACAGTATTGAAGATTACGTAAACGATATTACAATATGGAATTGAATAGTATTATAGCTTTTATTATGGATTTTATGGTTCAGCCTCGTATTGTTTTTAAACTTTTGTATAATTACATGTATTTATATTGTATTTTTTGTGATTGACGTGGCCGAGCAATCTTTTGATTTTATGTCAATAAAATATTTTTGACTTTGACTTTACTAGTTTATCTAGTATGCCCAGCCTAGCGAAACTCTCTAAGAAAAAAACCGATTCACTCGATTGTATTAAACGTGCAGTCATTGATAGATTGACAGATGACGGCTATAATCTTGTAAAAACCAGAGGTAGCCCACTACGTTTTAAGCAACTGTTCGCTTTCAAACTTAGTATATTGAAAAGTATATTGACAGGAACTATGAATGAAGCTATCGTTCTGAGCGTTATTATTCTAAGTATGTATATATATAAACATCATATATCATTTACACGTCTAGAAAGACTGTGACAGCTGTGAAAATGTTAAAAAAAAATAGACTTTAGAACTAACCTCTATTTTGAGCAATTAACGCACACTAACACAAAGTGTCATACAAATCGCGATTGTAAGACGTAGCTTGTCACGCACACTAACCTTTTATTCCTGGCCTGTTTTCATCGGTTGTCTAAAGACTAAGAGACTCTATCTAGACGTATTAATTAACACATATACTATATAAACCACCTATTCAGAATAGTGGGAAGCTCTGTGGCACAGGATGCCCGCTAGATTATGGGTACCACAATGTCGCCTATTTCTGCCGGGAAGCAGTAATGTGTAAGCATTACTGTGTATTGGTATGAAGGGCGCCGTAGCTAGTGAAATTACTCTGAAAATGAGACTTAACATCTTATGTCTCAAGGTGAAGAGCGCATTTGTAGTGCCGCTCAGTATTCTTGGGGTTTTTCAAGAATCCTGAGCGGCACTGCAATCAATTACCATCAGCTGAACGTCCTGCTCGTCTCGTCCGTTATTTTCATAAAAAAAAAACCGTACCAAAAGACCAGCACCTTTTTTTTAGACTTAAGTAAAAATTCAATTCAATACCAACCTTCCTAAAAAGTCATCCTTGGTCTGTTTGTCCTTATCCCATACGGTTACTTCTAATATTTGTTCCTGATCATCATACAGATGCAGATCAAATTGTTCCAACCACGATGGATGTAGGGACTTCCAGACTACCTTACTCTTATACTTCTCGTTACCTAATCTGAAATTAAGTAATATGTCGCTTTATTCAAAAGAAGATACACTAGATCCATTTGACCGCGTGCAAGCTCGAATTGTAGGGGATCCAGTGCTCTGTGAACGGCTGGATCACTTGGCGTTGCGTAGAGACGTTGCTCCATTGTGTGTCTTCTACCGTATTTATCACGGGGAGTGTTCCGAAGTGCTGTTTCGCCTGATTCATGCCGGAAAATTACAATAACACGCCACAAATTAGGATATCATCCCCACCATCTGGATGTGTCGCCTCCACAGAGCGGTTTTCAAGGAGCTTTCTTCTACATACTACAAAACTGTGGAATGAGTGACTCCCTTGTATGGTGTTTCCGGGACGATAGGACATGGGACACGCGTACACCTTCCTCAAAGGCCTGCAACGTTCCTGTGATTCCTCTGGTGTTGCAAGAGAATGTGACCGGCGGAGATCACTTAAAACCAGGTGACCCGTACGCTCGTTTGTCCTCCTATTCCATAAAAAAAACACTGGAGTCCATTGTTTACCTACTTCATACACATTTTACCAGTTTACCGGCTTCTTAGAACAGCACGCCGGATAGAATAGATATATATTTATTTACCATGACAATAATATAACATATTACAATAACACTTGGTAAACGTCATGAAGCTACATCACTTCGTAAAGGGCCTTTGACATGGGGAGAAGAACTGATAAGAAACTCCAAGCCCATATTTTAAATCATATAAAAACTTAGCCTACTTAATATAATATAAAACAATGCCAATGGGTAACACACCCTTTTCACCGTCAAGCAGAAAGTGTGCAAGCTCTATATTTTTATGTTTTGGTTTGGAGGACGGCGTTGTAGTAAAATAACTGCTCTAATGAAACTTAAAATCTTATATATATCAATTGGGATCTTTTCAAGAATTCTGAGCGGCATTGTTTGATCTGAATAGACATCGTCTTGTTACTTCTTCTACTTCCTGCTTCTTCTCCAAAAACACACATACTTGACAGGAACTAATTTATCAATATTATTACCATAAATATAAAAGATATAATATTTCTACCCGACATTCAACGAGACTGAATATCAACCCTGGTTTCGTCCGCTCGCATCCTCGCACTCGCGTAGGTAAAGGTTGGTCAGAGTTACGCAAGTTATATATATTATTCTATTGCATCCTTTCTACAGAATTATATTATTAACACAAAAATATTTTATTTTTAGTGTTTGTTACTATCTCCTTTAACTTCACAATTCTCCTTTATTACACATTATGTCTAGGTGGGATAACCCAAAACACTCATTTATAAGTTTATTTTATGTCCAGAGCAGAGCGGAAATCATAAAACGTAAGAGTAGTGTATTAGAGAGTATATTCTCCAAGTACATATTTGAAATTCAGTGGACATTTTTAGTTTGAATGCCAAGTGGTTTTATGACGATGATTGTAAATATACTTATTGTTACACTATCTTCCTTTTTCAATGGTTTCATCCTACTATTATTATTTTTTTCTTTTTTATCATTTTCAAAGGCGTCAGCGCTGGTCTATATCGAATTATTGATGCTATAATATATATATTACTAGCTGACCCGACAGACGTTGTTCTGTATATAATAATTAAAATAATGTTTTTATATGAATTTGTCACTAATATATCATAACATCAAAAATTACTTCGTAAAATATGCACCCTGCTGTCGTAATTAAATTCTCTCATAGAAATTATGTATGGACACATCAAAGGAAAAACAAATTTGTTGTTTTTATTTAATTTAGCAGCATTTTCCTATTTATTCACCTTTTAAACCTTCTCTGGACTCTAGTTTTAGCGAGACTAACGAACAGCAATTCATTTTTATATATATAGATAGATTACTATAAATGTTATTGTTTCAGTCTTACACCAGTCAATCGATCAATATGAAAATTGACATATTTTATACTAGTTGATGATTGAGGACGTATTTCTTAAAAAATCGTTGTTTCTTTTCAAAAAAATTTTGTGTAAAAACATGAGAAACATACACACAAAAACACAATTAATGTCTCTTCTTTATAATATTAGTTTAGATGTATCTTTTTGTGAAGCGAGTCTTTGTATAGTGTACGTTCTGTATCGGTTAACTGATGAACATGTAAAATGTAGTTATTTTTCTATATTCATAACGTTTGCCAGGTTAGTATGTATTACGTACCGAAATTTGCAATAAGGATCGCTGGATCGCGTATCCAAGTCCATTGGCGGTAGATTCTTCGCTTCTACGAGCACAATAGTGACTACGGAACTCCATATTTGTGCCTTTAGCCGTTTATTCACGTCACTAAGTCGAGTATTCTTCAGAAGATACTGTAAAGAATAATAAATTAAACATTTACAAACTTTACTTAGATATCTATAGACGACCTGTATAGCCGAGTGGTTAGCGATCCTACCTACTAAGCTAGAGGTCCCGGGATCGAATCCCGGTAGGTGCAAGCATTTATATGATGAATATGGATGTTTGTTTCCGAGTCATGGATGTTTAAATGTATTTATGTATGTTTATATGAATTTATGTATGTTTAAGTAAGGGTATTGTATTAAATATATAATTGTCTTGTAACCCATAACACAGGCTATATATGCTTAACTTGGGGCAAGACAATTTGTGTAAAAAGTGTGTCAATATTGTTATCTATAGTTATACCCAAAGACATTGGTGCAAGTTTTCGCAATAACAGAATTGAGCGTCAGGTTCATACTCTCGCTTATAACTATGTAAAGTATCTACGTTTAAATGTAAGCATGCATAATGAAAAGAAGATGCGCGAATAGACGACACAAATAAATAACACGAATTATCCAATATGAATATAAAAATTAATTAAGTACCTAACAATAATATACTTATTTTTTTTTTTGAAAAAGGGACGAGACGAACTGGACGTTTAGCTGATGGTATTTCATACGCCCTGCCCATTAAAATGCAGTGCCGCTCACGATTCTTGAAAAATCCCAAAAATTCTGTGCGGCACTACAATCATTGCGCTCGTCACCTTGAGACATAAGATATTAAGTCTCATTTGCCCAGTAATTTCACTACCTACGGCGCCCTTCAGACTGAAACACAATAATGTTTACACAGTACCTAGCCGGCATCCTGTGCAAAGGAGTCTCCTACTGGTTATATATTATTATTTTATATGTTTTAGTATTCGATACTTTCAAATCCATTTAAAAATAATTTCCTAATCTTTTAAAGTGGATTATTTATCATGCACCTATGTTATCTAGAAATTGTGGTGAATACTCGGTCTTTTACAAAGGAAAGCTTCAACTTTTCTTCATAAGAACCAACCTACTATTTAATCATAAATTGAAATCTTAATAAATTAAATTATGTTGCACATGAATTCAACCTAAAACAATGATTAGCTTTGCCCTCTCATCAGCCGTTAGACAATAACCTCCGCCAATGACGTTCTATACTTCTAGACAAATCACGTAGTATAAAAACAAAGCCGAAATATGGAACATACCACAAATAATACCAGAATTACCTTTGACTGCTATATATATACATTGCCGCATTTACACCAGTTGTTCAAAATATTCCTGGTGAATAAACAGCAATGTAAAACATTTGATTCGAACAGTGACAGTTAACGCACGACTAAGAAGAAAAGTGTTCTTACTTTGTCTTTAAGCACACTTTTGCCATCAGACTGCGAATGATATGTCCTTATAGGTGCATAGAACGTCATTGACCACCGCAAATAAACCTAAACGCAAAAACCGAATTCTACCGAGTCCTGGACATAGTTGAATAACATCACATACATGGAACACCAGACAAACCAACAAACAAAAATATTTAATTTCGCAGTTAAATTGCATTAAACTTGAAATATGTATTTTTTTTATACAACTCGTTCGGAAGGCAGATTTCCTCAGAGAAGAACGAGAAAGAAACTACATGGTTGCTCTTTTCAAAACAGAATTGTTTCAGGTTCATATATTCAATTTGATTTTACAAATAATTTCAATTGCAATATATGCAAAGTGATGCAACAAAATCCACGAACGTCCATTACTAAATGCCTTAGACGAGTCAGTCAAAATAATGTAAATTAATAAGTAAAAACATATTTGTAATTATTGAGTACATACTTAAAGTACAATACGGTAGATGCATCAATCGACACAGACCGTAAATAAAATAAAGGCATTATGCGAGCATTTTATTATCTATTATATACAAAAAATATATAATTTAAAAAAATAAAGAAAATAAAAGAAATAAAAAAAACATAAATCAGATTTCCCGGTGAGAGGATCATACTGCCACCACAAGCAACGCCCGTTCACGAGCATGACGCATGGACCAGCTATCACCTCCCTCGACAATATAGGGAAGGGAACGACCCGCCCCACGTCGCCGCCACAAGCAGTGACATTAAGTGCGGCGTCGATTAATGCCACTAGAGCAATATTTTACCAAAGGGTTTCGATAATAAAAATAAGATATAGTTTACCACATGAATACTAGTTTCCTTGCTAATGATAGTGTTCCTAGCAGGAATTGGATTATACCAAAGAACATAATATAATAGTACAAAATAAACTCCGTGATTTCAATTTAGGCCGCTATACCAAAATAGCGCAAAATTGAAACCATTTCTTAATGGTTTTCATATAAAGCTTTCATTGTTATAAAAAATAATTATATATCTACCGAATAGGAGAAGAAAATTAATTTTTTCATTACATTTCTATCTTTAATAGACACTGCGAAAAAAAAACAACAAAGTACCCCTAACTTCTACAGTTGGAGCCATGTTAATCATTCAACCTGGATATGTATGAAAAATAATTAACTGTTTACCAATATTATTTAACATGGCATAGTTTTGTTATTTTTGTAAAGAAAATTTTATTATTTTTGTAATAAATTAAAAATGCTTCTAATTGCCATCTTGTACGGGAGAGGTAACCTAGCTCCGCTCGATTCCTCAAGGCCGTTGGCTTGGTCCGCAGCCTTAAAGAAAAGGTTCTCTTGCAGCAAAGAATATTTAATAGTACAAGTATTATACGAAAGAAAAATCTGTATAGGCTATGTGTGTGAATTGCAGAATGTCTGTTGTGGAAATGTTAGTACTTTGATTACTAACTTAAAAATTAGGTATTATTTTGTTATTTATACATATAATATTATTTATACTTACACAAGGATATTGAATATTAGTTCTTTAATATTTAACATCTCACATCGTTTCTTAAGCAATACTATAATAACAATACTTATATATGGAAATATCTTAGATTAAGGATTGGTCTCCGCTGCGCTCCAACTAGATACCGCAGGCGTAGTAGTAGCAAAACTTTGTTAAAATAATACTACAAGAAATAAGAAAGACATTGAAATCACATATCATCAGTAAGTATTTTGTATTGTATTAGTTTCAACGTAAAATAACACGAAGCGTATGTTACAAAATTTACAAGAAATAAAAAAGCTTTTGATTTTAGGTAGGGCGGTATGTAGCTGGGGCGCAGCGGAAACCAATCTTTATTCTAAGGGAAATATAAATAAAGTTATTACACAAAACGATGTAAAATCAACAGCTATTATGATTCTACGTGAAGAAGGTTAAGACACAATAAATAACACTGAAATTAACACAAAAAGTTCACAAATTAGTAAAGTTAGTAACACCGGAGGTTAAAAAATTAGTATAACTTTAATTCAACACTAACTGCCCTTTACCCTATGAATTCTATCGCCCCTGGTTTTTAGTCTCGGAAACCTATTGCCAATTCGTTCGATGATTTCCGTACAGGTGTTGATTGCGAAGGGAACGTCTAAACTCTGGCCTGGCGGTAGACTTCCAGATCTTGGCCGAATTCCTGTACTTCTGGAAACAAGCATTCAATATGTGGTTGATTTAAAATATTTTATATTTTATAAGTATAAAATTACGAATCTCACGAAACATAAAACTGAAATGTGATTAAATGTAATAATCAATTATGTTTTTTGTCGAATCAATAATAAACAGCTATTTATAATACTTAAATAGTTATTTATAATACTTAAATAGTTATTTATAATACTTAAATAGTTATTTATAATACTTAAACATAAATCAGATTCATAGCTATTTATTGAGCTCATAAACTAAAGTAACTACATAAAAAAATAGTAAAAGTAAGTTTTTTAGTATTCAAAATTATATCAATATATAAATACATATATTGTGAGTTTCCATCCCCTCCCAGTTACTTTAAAAAGCGTCCACCAGTATTAGTTTTCGAAATCATTCTACACACGTTCGTAAATTGATATGGGTTTTGATGTTTGGTCGTGCAGAATAATTTCCTTGATTAATTTCATTTTCGCATTTCATAATAGACCAGCAGATTATTCTGTATGATCAAGATGTGTATCAACTAAAGTAAGTTTATTTTGAACATTATTATTATAAAGATGGCGTAAACAATGTGCCTGCAGTGGAAGATGTTCTTATATAAAAATCTGTTGTTTTGTATTGCCGGAGACTCTTGCTAGACATTTTTTCCAATACAGATATCACTTCACACTATACTAGAATGAGATATTTCGACTTATTACATGATGCCGGAAATTGGTAACTGTGAGCGCGCGCATCGCAAATAAATCATTCTCATAAATGGTAAATAATCCAAGAACACTATTAGGACCCTTCCAGACCTTGTTTTCAACAGGCGTCAACGACGCGTGTTTTATGAAAATGGAATGCAGTGCAGAAGCGATGTTATTCGAACCTATTTCCCTATTCACACGTTCATAAACAACTAATATGACGACTTCTTCGCGTGCTGTTGGCTCGTAGTTACAGCGACACAGACGTGGCATTGCAGCGTATTGGTGCAGTTGCAAGGAACATACACAATAAGCGAGTTTTAATTAGAAACATTCCAAGAGTATTAAGATGGAATCAATCGAGGCAACACTTCTTACGTTGGTCCTAGTAAATTTGTAAAATAAAGCGTAAAAATTTCTCAAGGAAACGCATATATTTGACTAGACACCTATCCATTAACAAGCACATCAAATAATTGGCGTGGCATGGTCATTGAATGGCTGATGCCTGACACTCGAATTTAACTCTGCAAGGAGAGTTGCTCATGCTCAAGTGTTGGTAGACTGTGCGTTTTCATGCGTTTTGCAGCGGAACAATATCTTGTGAAAATGCTCAGAATACAATACGCGCGTCGACAGCACCTGAAAGAAACGCGATGTGAAAGACTTCTAAATAGTATGACTTACGAATATATTCTTACCTATCATCACTAGAAGACAAACAGGAAAAACAAGATTCACTTGAACTGTGGAAATTGGAATCATCATCAATTGTAAGATTCGTGTCTGATTTGCATCTTCTGTAGAAAACTCCATATTTTTCTATCGTCAGGAAATCTTTGCAGATATCCTTTGGGTCTGCATTTAATCTTGGCTCATCAATAATAACAGATGGTATGCTGCTGTGTCGGTTCGAGTCTGATGATGATTTTCCTATGGATATATCATCTACGGAACTTTTATCATCCGAGAGATGTGAAACAAATCTCGAGAGTTTGGACTGCTCAATTTTATTTTGCACCTGGTCGTGCAAGTCGTCAACCTTGCCATGAATCTTCTCTTGAAGGCGCATTATGCGATTTTTAAACTTCCCCAATTTATTCTCTGCATCGCTCATTTTGGTATCCTATTCACAGATTTCTGCGTCGCAATCGCTATTACTTCACTACAAATTCTTGTAAAATGAAAATGTTTATTTTTTTAGTAGGCCACAAAAATAGCACTTTTTTACATGTTCTAAAATAAAATAACTTAATTAAATAATTTTAACAGTATTTTTAATACATGCCGTATTTTTCATTTATATTTATTTATTAGGTACACAATACCAGTCAACATTTGTCACGAGCCGGATATATTCAAAGTCGAATAAACTTTATTTAATTAGCATTTAACTTAGCGCTTTTAAATCGTCATAATATAAATATTTCATTTAAATTACTGGACCTACCATATGCTCGAAAAAGTAGGGCTGGTGCTAATAGATGACCACTTTAGAAAACCACATTGAAAGACAGAAAACGATAGATTAGCCATCCTAAAATTGTCCTGAATTAACAATACTACGATTGTTTCAAAATAGGTAGGTATGTACTTTATAGGTACAAAAGGGACCAACTTAAGATTTTAAATGGCAATTGAATCACAAAATTTGATAAGAAACTATGAAAGTTGGCCTTTCGACAAAACTCCTTTGAGATACCTATACACAGACGAGTGTTCTGAAAACAAATCGTAACTAATCCAGGTAACGCTGATATTCTATAAAGAATTTAACGAGAACCGAATGTTTATCTCAAGACGTATTCTTGTAACGAACAGCTGTTTTATGCAAATCAACGAATCGTCTAAACTCGACTTTGTAGCGGTGTGTTAGAATTGAAAATGATTTATTGGCTGTATTTCACATACAAGGAAAACATACGTTAGCTGATTGTGCTAAATTACTACTACGTGTTCAATAGGCGATGAAACACTATGATCGATTGTTTCCTTGTAATTCAGCTACCATTTTACGAATGGTACCATCGACTATAATACGGAAAGAGTCTGAACTATCAAATTTAAGAAAATCTTTATTCACTGTTAAACTTTATAAGTAATTTAGTGCAAGTCAGGATGAGGTAAAAAAGTTACAATAGCATTCAAATGAGTATAACAATATTCATTAACAATAAATTTAGAGACATTAATCCCAACTATCTTTATCATTCATATTATAATCTTTCACATTATAATGGATGTTAATTCATTTTTTACGATACATTTAAATTTTTTAATTGGTAATATTTTAATATCACTTCAGGTATGTATTCCATTGGGTGTGTTTTCTGTTCACAGCAGTTCAAAACAGACAATATAGCTACAATAGATCGCGGTTTACAAATTGAGACGCTTTCTGGAATATTTACGTAATCGATCATCAAGTGGGTAGGTATTGTTATTTTTTTCATACTCAAATATGAATTCAGTGTTGCAACACTACAAAGATTATCTTTAGTAATAAAAGCCATTTATCTTCTCAAAATATACTAATTTTATGTAACTATTTCACACATAATTTTGCATGCGGTATTCACCTTAAAAGGTAATGCATTTAGTAATAATACCCTTGTAAATTAGAATAATTATAAATGTAATATTGTAATTACCAATGGTGAATCTTAATAAATAAATAATAAAAAAAAATCCTTTAGAATTCTTTTTGACGCCATTTCTAACACTACCACTGCTTCGGAAACAAATGGCGCTCTGTGAGAGAAGAAGCGACGTAAGAAGTTCTCCCTCCATTTTTTTTTCGCTCTTTTTAATAAAATATACAATATTTTGCTGTCATTGTTATTGCTATAAAATAATCATAATCTAGCCTATCATATATAGTCAGATATTCAGCTGTGGAGGAGTAGCATTTGCTACAGAGTTATTTTTATTATAAAACATTTAAATTTATTTATAGATAATGCCCGACTGGGACTTTATTATAAAGGTGTATAGATTTACCCTTAAAGCTATTATGTGTCTTATGATGCCTACTAGAATTAGTTACAAATAATCCCTTATTTCTATGAGAAAATAACATTTTTTTACTTAGAAATTCCTACCTATATATTCGCAATACAAATTCAGTCAATGACATTTCATTACATGTTATGACAATTCATACAATGAGCGGGCGCGTGGTATATTATGGCAAAACAACGTTTGTCGGGTCAGCACGTGCAATTAAAATAATTTTCGTATGACGAAGCTGTAAATGTTTATTTAAAAGAGAGGAAATCTTACCATTTCTTTTCACTAAGCTCAACATTTTTCGAAGTGGTGGTTATACATACTATTAAGTATATATGTATAAGTTTTTGACATAATATATGTAGGTAATTTCTTTTATTATGATTTGATTATTTATATTTTGATAAGAATTTGCGTGGAGGAAAACCAAACTCGGTTTTCGTAATGTAAAAATAAATTCAAAATTGGAGAGTTTCGTGCGCCACTTCTTCTCTCTCAGAGCGCCATTTGTTTCCGAAGCGGTAGTAGTATCTAGTATATTAGAAATGATATCAAAAATAATTCTAAACGAATCAATAATGAGAAAATAAATGCCTTTTATGCCTTTTAATAGTTTAGATTTTAGAACGGTTAGTTCAGTATAGGAAATATAATTAATGAATGTCCTAATTTTTATAATTAACTTAGCACAAACATGCTGTAGAGAAATCTTATTTTTTACTTTTTCGTTTATTGTTTTGAAGTACGTGCATGTTTGAAGTATTTTTTTGTTACACGAGTTCATCATACCTATTTATTATTATATATATATTTTAAAATACTAAAACAAACAATTCCAAATTATTATCGTCACGAAATTTATATTAAAAATGTTCTTTTTCCTTTTTTTTTAACTCGCAGATTTTGTACCTTGAGAGAGTTTTTTATATAACTTATCTACCTACTTGTTACTATTTATCAATAACAACGGCGCTGCTCAAGCTACACGCCAAAACAAATATTGTTTTCACAACGATTATTTTAAACTAAAACTCTCACAGCCTTACAAATAATGTTGGTATTAAGTTACACCTGAGAATAAGCCTAGAATATACAAAATGTTGACAATACCGCTAGATTTGCAAATAAACGCCGGAAACGTTATACGTCCGAATAAACCAATCATAAGCAATATGTCAATTTATTTATGACAAAACATTTAAACATTTTGCATATTCTTGGTTGATCCTCAGGTAAAACTTTATAAGTACCAAGTTTATTAGTTAGGCCGTCAATTTAATATTTTTAAATTGTTGAATCCGATTTCAATTGCGTCGAAAAGAAATAATGCACTGGAATGAAAATGTAATTAAAATTTGGACATCAGCCAAGATATATTGAAACGTTACATTCAAACAATTTGGTAATTCACGACTACCGTCCAATTGTTTTGATAATAACCAATCTCGTTGCCTCGCTGGATTACGGATTTGCGTTACCAAATGGCCTAAAAATATTAGCGATCTTTGAAAGAAGATATATTATATGCCTACTTGTTGATAAAATTGAAGTATATCTAATAATACAGTCTACAAATAATCATTCAAAAAGCATGCAACTAAAATTAAGTACCGCTCCCAAATATTGCAAGAGTTATAAAAAAATGTAATAAGTTATAGATTAGTTTTAAAATTATTATATTTACTAGTCGCTTATTCTAAGGTAGCTGTAAGTTAGTATGTAAGATTGTTAATACATTTTCAATAACGAATTGCCAGGTTTGCCCCAGTTAACCTAGACTCCTCCCCCTCAAAACGTCATATTGTACTAATACAATAGTATGTAGTTGTTAAATTGTTAATAATTGCTCCTATTAATTAGATAGTAATCACGCATGGATATAAATGTAACTTCCACGTAATAAGTCGTAAAAAACGCTTAATTTTTAAAATCGACAAAACACTGTGTAAGTAATACATTGTGTAATATATATATATAGTGCATTTTGCAGTGAGTTTAAAAAAATATAATAAAGTATTTCGTATAATGTTTATGCAAATAAAAACTTTGCCTTTATGAAAACTTTATATTATTATTTTAAGAATAATCTCCCCTTGGAGAAGTACGTACTATCATGCTTAAAGTTAAATGAGATTCATTGCTTAAATAAAAAAATGTTAAAATAGAGTATTTTATAGTGTTGTAAAGATTATAAGCAAATAATTATAGCGGCTAGTACAAACAATCTTCACAACAATGACATAATGTTACATGTCAAAAAATAAAATGTATAATTACCACAGACTAGGCAAAGGAGATCTCTTAAACTGTTCTGTGGTAATTACATTATAACTAAATACCCAAGAGTTTCCGGATGGCGCAATTAAGCCTTATTGTGCTGGTACTCGAAAAGATGGCGTGTGTAGATTAGCTTAATGACTCCATGTCCTTGATAGATAATTTTACTATCAGAGCACTTTTATCTAATATTGACGGTTTCAAATATGACGGTTCTATGTAAGTAAAGCTTATAGTCGGGGAAAGTCTTTTCGCATATATTATTTATATTACATCGGTATATTATATAGCATTCGAGTATAAACTTGTATAAAAATCTCTTTGGCTGTAACTAGGGCTTCCAATCCCACATCGGGATCTCGAAATTGGCAGGATTCGGCGCATAGTATTCAATATAATCTAACATAAGACATTTTTAGGTGAAAAATGTGGTCTCTGCCTACCCCTGTAATGATTATGTAAGCGACCGTAAATATAACAAAAAACAATTAAGTAATAAGAAACTGTTATGTAAATTGTAAAATTATTATGAGATCAATTTAATTAGAGATCAAATCAAATGAATATATGACAACAAAAGATAGGAATAAAAAAACAATTAGTTTCATCACGAACATGTGACTGAAAATGTTCACCGGGTTTCATCCGTCAAACTACTTCTTCTGCTTCTCTGTAATCCCGCAAATCCCGCGAGATCTCGAACATGTAGGTAATACCGCATAACGCGGGACTTGAAAATGACGCGGGATCCCGCAATACCGAGATTCTAAGCCCAAGCTGTAATTATTTGTATCAGACTTGTTATGAGGACATAAAACCAAATTAGTACAATTAGGCTACTTTAAAAAAAAATAGTAGAGTATTGTTTCCTGTTATTCTTCATTTGTTATTCTTTCTATCAACATGAGTGAACTTGTTTCAATTTAAACGCTTAGATCATTTATACGTCTAGATGGATAGCTGTGAAAACGTCGAATAAAATTTAGGTTGACAGTTAGCCTCTATTTTGAGCAATACACGCAAACTAACACAAAGTGACATACAAATTGCGATTGAAAAATGGTTGTTTTCATCGGTTGTCTAACAGCAAGAGGCTCCATCTAGACATATAGATTATCTAAGCGGTAACGTTTTAATTAGACACAAGTTTATTCTTACAATTTACTATTTTCATGAAAGGATTAAGTCAATACATATATGGATTGTCATATAATTTGCACACACACGAATGCGCTTTCCTAGAGTATGGATCTTGCATAAACCTTAACATTTATTCAGAATTTCTTATGTCACAGATATTCTGTTAAAAAACGCAAAGATATCTATAAAATTTATGCTGGTTGACACCCTAGCCAATTTGATAAATGACCTTGAAGACAGATTTTTAGGTCAACCACAAACAATCCTATATTAAGGTTAATTTTAAGTTAAGCATATTGGTAACGAGTTTCCCTACAGATAACTGTTATCATTAAACAAATAGGCAACGTTCATGAGGTCACCTAGTCGTGCTGCCAATGAGAACATTAGCTGATAGCTAATTGTCTTCATGTGAGAGACATTAGCATGTTTCATTGAGTATACAACCGCTAAGACAATGTTTCCTAAATATCTAGCCTATGCTAAGGTCCGTATTCTGTTTCATTTACGTTGAGTTAAATATTACATTTTTTTTATGAAAATAAGGGACGAGACGAGCAGGACGCTCTGGATTCTTGGTAAACCAAAAACTCTGAGCGGCACCACAATTGCGGTCGTCACCCTGAGATTTAAGATGTTAAGTCTCATTTGCCCAGTAATATCACAAGCTACGGCGCCCTTCAGACCGAAACACGGTAATGTTTACACATTACCACTTCACGGCACAAATAGGCGCCGTTGTGGTACCCATAATCTAGCCGGCATCCTGTCCAAATGAGCCTCCCACTGGTACTTGATTAAATCGACACTCAACTCATTAGTAACAAGTATTTGTCGAAGAGCGGTAATCCAACAAATGTTTTTTTTTTGTGATTATCACGCATACTTGACTCTTTTCGGAGTTAAATTTAACAAGATCCAGTTTAACCATTCCACGACCTTCTAAATAGAGCTCGATAGAAGTTTGGCTCGATGAATTCCAGAGATACTTGCATGGCCCGTATACACGGCAACTTCAGTAGGTACTGTATACATAACAAAATACTGGAAGCGTTCTTCATATCATTGATATGCAGAATAAAAGTGTAGGAGATAGCATTCCGGAACCGCTGCATTTACGGACTTCGGGTTCGTGCAATTTTCTTCGTGCTGTGAGGCAGTTGATGTTCCACTTTCACAGGACTTTCAAAATGATGAGTTTCGAAAGAAGCGCATTGTGCCTTACACGATTGATGGCGTTTGATATACCCAGACTTACTGTTAGACCTTTAGTTAGTTAGTTAGTCAATCTATGAGCAGGTAGACCAGAAGATCGCCGGCGAATAAACCGAAAGCCGTACTTTTGGTCATTTCTTGCGCACAGATTACGCAACAGACTCTACTGGAAGGTTGACCATAGGTTCCATCCATAAATAACATCACACAAATTTGTAAAATCACCTGCCCCTGATGTGACGAAATTAAAATAATTTTTCCATTTTTTTTTAAATTAATTGGAAACTTTATAATTATCTTAGATAAAAGACAACGCAAAAGACAATTTTTTTGCTAACATGTAACGTAGCAAAGCTTTTTACCCCCCAAGTCCACTGTCACACAATATCACATTTCGATGGTTCGCCAATTGAAAGGGGCGAAATCATGACTCTTTTTGGATTCGCCGTAGTTTGGTAAAAAGCGGCCAAGTGCGAGTAGGACATGTGGCCCATGAAGGGTTCCGTAGCAGCAAGGAACATAATATAAAAGTTATATAGAAAGGAAAATGATATTAAATTACTTAATTTGGAAAGGCAAAAAATATTTGCTCAAAATCATACAGCGCAAATGAGCTCTCATTATTTATATATACGTACGTATTAAAAAAAAAACTAGTTGTAAACAAAACTATCTGTAGATTTCGTTCAAACCAAGAAGTTTGCATGATAATGTGCATCATAATATTTTTTTTGAGTTTCAGTTCTAAGTATGGGCAACCCCCAAAATTTTAAGTTTTTTTTCTATTTTTGTGTGAATATTTAAATGCGGTTCAGAGAATACATCTACTTACCAAGTTTCAACAGAATAAGTTCTTATAGTTTCGGAAAAAAGTGACTGTAACATACGCGGTCTTGTAATATGTATTATAAACTATCTGACCCGACAGCCGTTTTTCTGTTCATAATAAAAAAAAGTCTAGCGAGTGGAATTTTGTAAAATCCGTTCTTTAGCTGTCCTCTACTCGGCGGAAGGAATATTCCTACCAAACAAATCTCTAGGCTTCTTGGTTCCAGAGATATCTTAATGAGTCAATATATAGGTGGAAATCTCTTATATATATTATAGATACTTAATTATCTATTTCTTATAATGTCAGTCACAAATGTATATCTATATATTTGTTCAGTCCAGTTTTTAAATAAATATTAAGCATTCCGGCTAAGTCTCGGAAAGGTAAGAGTAACGTGGGCTACATCCATATAAAAGAAAAGCCGTTAAAAACGCCTATGAACTCAATCGGATTTAATAGTGAAATGGTGTATCAAAACCTATGTAAAATACCAAAATGCAAGTGCAACTTTAACTTCACGTTAGGATCAAATAATCATTTAAATCACAGGCTACATTGGCCAAACCGCTATAATAACGGGTTACTAAGTCACTACACAATTTTATATTATAATTTACAACAAATCACAAAATCAGCACAGAAAATAACTTATTACACAAGACATTAACTTTAAAACAAAACAATAACTAAAAATGAACGAACGAATTTAACAATAACAGCAAATATTTCACGAACGTTTGTAAAATGTTAAAAACGCAGCAAAATACGCGTTGTTCCGCGCGCGAACGGTGTGCAACTAAAATACCTACATACCTATATCTATGTAGGTTTAAAGATGTTGAAAAAATTGGTTCGTCGTTTGTTTTTCGCAGCTTGTAACTCGTTTCGCACGCTTCGTTTTAACTCTTAACTGGAGTCGAGGGTCAATAACGACCCGAGCATTGCTGATTTATCATTTACACATTGCAGTGCATTTTATTTTATATTTAAACATCTACGAATGCCTTAAAATGTACCAAAGAAATAATACACTGACAAAAGAGAAAGTTTTATTTTAAAGGGATATCGAATCATTAGGAACAGAAAATAGTTAAATATAACATATCGATAGATGATGGACAAAAAAATTTGAAGCGCCATCATTAACCCAATGGTTACTCGTACTAGATCACTTTTTACGGAACACCTCACGAAAAAAATTCTAGCGTGGATTGCAGTTAGTTTAGGATTTATTTTTGGTTACTGATCTTACGGAAATTCACAAAATTATCATCAAAATGGCCCCACGGTGTCTTGAGCTCCACAAAATAATAAGCATACAAAAAGACTGATAAAAGCATTACCCTTCTTGCGAGTCGCAGTCGGGTGGAATAGAGAGCATTTAAGTGATTTAAGAGTTCCCTATCTATGTCCAGCTTTCAAAATTTAGGCCTCGCATGGATTTCATGAAAAAAATCTAATGTGTTTTTTAATTTTTATTTTATCAATTATAAAAAAATGTGGTCAGCAGTATCGATGTAGGTAGCTGTTGACAATATACTTAAATATATCTCATGTAATATCATTCTACATTCTTTATTAATAAATAAATAATAAAATAAAAAAGCCTTTATTGCTGTACAAATTTTACATAGTAGTTACTAAGTAAAATTTAGTAAATAAGTGCCTCTAAATACTATCGGCAAACGGTCTTTACTGTGGTACAGCTTGTCTTCCGACAAAGGCCTCCTCCAAAGATTTCCATTCTGTCCTATCTTTTGCTGTACGAGTCCATAGTTGCCCCGCTATTTTCTTGATGACGTCTTCCCATCTCATAGGCTGTCTACCTCTATTTCTTTTGCTATCTAGTGGTTGCCATTCAGTTCTTAGTCTTGCCCATTTCTCTGTCTTTTCTCTTATCATATGACCTGTCCATTCTTTATTAATCCATAGATAATAAATAAAATAATAAGTGATTATTCATTTATAAATAAAACCATAATGAATATATAAACATAATAATAATGCAATAACAATACTGTGCATCGTTCATTTATTGTCAACTCCAGGTGAGGGTTAAGCGTTCATTATTAATTATAAGGTAGAACTTATTGTTACCTATTCGTGTTATCCAAATTGATTACAAGAAACTCCATAAGCACTTAGCGTGAAACTCAAAATAAACTTTGAAAGCAATTTAGAAACCGTATTGATTTCACGTAAATATTTATGTATGAAGAAACCTACATATTTATACAGCTTTTCTTAAATATGAAGGACATGTTTTATCGATAGATCTTGGAACTCTTTGAACGGAATGAAAATATGTGGGAAAACGGAAGAATAAAATCATACTATTTTATAACAAAATCGCGAATGATAAATACGTTGAAAAGCTTATAACTTATCAGGATATAATAAAAAAAAAACTCTGATTCACTGAAATTCCTTGGTATCAGGTTAATAACAGTTTGGACTGAAAAAGCTCATATAGAATTGCTGATAAAAAGTAAACAAATTAGTCTTTGCTTTACAGCCAACCAGAAGACCAGTGAGGAAGACAAATATCATATTTGCATGTCTGTCAAGGCGAAACATGTACTTACGGTCTACCTCGTTAATATGTCAAATAAATCTGGCAAAAATACCTTTGAATTTGAGATAATATATTCTTAACCGCCAAGCTCGTCGTAAAACTGTGAGACTAGCTTGTGTCCTAGTTATAAGGTCACCTGTGCAGATTTACTTATCTTTCTACCGTTCGATACCTGCCTAATAGGCCAAGCACATGGTCGGATTTGATACGGCCGGACTATAGGATGGTCCAGTGGGCATCGCGCACCATTTGGTCCGGTGCAGTATTCGGTACAGTCCCCACCGGTATTAATAATAATTTTGTACATTGGTCAAAGCGACATACCATCGAATATGGTCCGGTAACGGACCGCGTCCAGTGGTTCGGCCGGAACAAATCGGATCGTGTTGTTAGGCTATAATGCTCGTAATGCTTTATTTTCATATTCGGCAGCTATTATCAAAAAATAACCACTCAAGTCAGCGTTAGGAGCTAAATGATAGATATATAATCTCCAATCCGAACGTTTAAAAATTTTGTACAACGTAAAATACCATGTAAAAGCAATGATATTTAAAAGTATAGATAGGTTACCTAGGCTAAATTCGATGTTTAAAAATGATTCACTTACGCACACATTAATCATTTAACATTTCAATAGCACACTACATTACGATTATATCTGAAAGAAGCATAGCATGATACAATTATCGCAAGCGAGAAAGAGATAAATCTAACTTGCTGATTGCGTCTTCGTTTAAGTTGAAACAACATAGAGTAATAATTTATCAGATATGACTTTTACCCGTACACAATGATTTATGTCTAAAATACGATTCTTCTCGAACTTAGGTTAATTAGATAATGTGTCATTGATTTTATAAAAAAATTATTTAATATTGATTATAATATATAGCCACATTCATGATATCAATTATTTATACATAAAATAATAAAAAACATACAGAGACCAAAACAAAACCGAAAGGTATCTACAGTAAGGGTCCCATTTTTATAATTTAAAAGCTAAAAAAATATATGACTTTGACATAAGGGACTTTATACTATATTTACTACAAACGGCCGTCCGTGGGGCCGTGTTCGGGCGACGGGAGGCAGAGTATACGAATTATATTTGTTTAAGGTTTGTGCGCGCGCGCGTCAATCGTGATATTTAGCTCCGCCCAAACGCTGCAGGTCGTTGGCGTGATCATGAGCCTTAAATGTATGTATTAACCTAGAAGTGAGGGTTATCACTATAAAAACATAACAAATTGTTTAGACAAGAGCGACATCTCAAGTCAATTTCCTAATATACAAATATTGGAGTTGAGCAGGTTATCAACTGCAAAAGTAGATCCTGTAGATGTAGCCACATCATGAGAGTTGAACAAAGCATACACTCGCGGGGAACGCGAGAGGTCGTGGGTTCGAGTCCCGCATCGTTCATAAAATTTTGTTTTCAAATTTTATTTGTGTATCTATTAACGGTCTAAGTATTACATATTCTTCTTCGTATTTCTGTCCTGCTAGTATTATAGAATGCCTGAATATCCTGCTAGAAATACATACCTGTTCTTTATCCTCTTGTGATTTAGGATAAAGCGTAACGTTCATAACGATCTCGCCCATATCCTGGTTAGGTTTGTTCGGGTCTCGGAGACAGAGGACCAGGTCTTGACAGCGGCCTAGTTCCAGCGCTGTCAAATCGATATAACAGGATCCCATGAAGTCATCCTGAAGACCCCAATCATAGTCGAAGACCTAATGGAATGTAATGAGTTAAAATTAAAACCAATAAATAAACTGAAAACCGGGTTGCGAGACCGACGAGTGTATCAGCAATTGTTTCCTAGGCTCTATTATAATTATTAATTAAGAAAACAAAACATCCCACGATTGAGTCACAAGCTATGAAATAATAGTAAGCATTAAGGAATAGTAATGAATGAGCCTTAAATATGTCACTCTCGGCTATGTAACGATCAAGGAAGCGTGATCACTCAGAGTATAATTTACCAGTGTAATTTATGCACAGTTATTATTATAAGTTATATTTTAAATGAATATAAAACAAAAAATGGGTTGGACTTAGTATCCCGTAGTACAAATTAGGAGGTATAAATATTGTAGGTGATGGAGCTTTAGTTCACGATTATAATGATACCCCTTTTATTAAAAGGTAATGCACCGTTTTTAAGAAAATGAATCACGTAAATAAAACTGTAGATGAGCGCTGTCATGGCACGCGGGGAGCTAAAAACTTGCTAATAACTGTCAATTTAAAATAAAAAACAGTAAAATGAAACGTAAAAAATAGACTGGACGGCTTCATCGCTTATAATTTTTGAACTAAAAAGGCTAGAATCCAGAATTGTAAAGCCAGTAAAAAAAAAAACAATAATTATTTTTCTTATATTTCCTATGTTGTTTATTCCGTTTTACTATAATGTTTATATTTTATTATTATTTATTGTAATAAGATTTGTAGCACTATAATCATGGACCAAAGCTTTATCAACTATAATTTATAAAAATTGCTTAGGTTAGGTTATGTTAGAACAGTTAATACAACGCACGAGCCGAGCGTAGCAGGCCGCGGCAGCGGCCGACGAGTGCCAGGAACGAATTACCTTGCGTAATAAGAGTGGTAGCATTATAATCATGGACTGAAGCTCTATCAATTACAATATTTTTACCTCATAATTCGTACTACGGTATGCTACGTTTTAACAAAAAAAAAATAATTGTACAAAAGTATTACCCTCACCTTGATAGTACTTTTAGTACTACTGTCGTGTGGTCTTAAGACTAAGACATTGGTTTTTTTAGCTAACTATTTCATCTCTGAAATCGATGACATACCTTTAACTGTACAGGTTGAAATGGATCCTCAATAGGTACAGTGAAGCATTCATCCCAAACCGGATTCAAATCCCGGTACACTATCCTGGATTTATGCAGCAGTCGCCCACCGACTTTAAACTTCACGTATGGGTCGCTTGTTCCTGATAACAAACCTGGTTTTCGAACACCAACCACTCGGATTAGAAGAAGAAGCGGAAATTAATATAACAATGATGCGGGAGGGAATGGACATGATATGGATCTTGTGAATACTTGTGCATATTGTAACAGTGAGAAATACATTCACAAAATATTGATATTGTGCAAAGCTACAATTTAATTCAAAGCACTGTTAGGGAGTATTATTTACTTCCTGTTTACTAATAAAATAGATATCTAGAACATAAAAAAACATACCGACGAATTGAGAACCTCCTCCTTTTTTGAAGTCGGTTAAAAACTGTATTTTATTTGGTGTTATTTCTCAGAAATTCTGATTTAGTTTAACGTTGTGTTCGGTACAATTCACTATGCAAAAATCTTGCAAGTTATCTAAAATATTTACATTCAAGAGATTATTGTATACTTCAGTAATCTCAATATGCCTGTTTTTATTTGTAATTTTGATTTTATCTTCTGATTGAATATTTAATTGGTAAGTGCCATTATTACAATAATTATTTCACGACCCATATAGCCCAGTGGTCAGTGACCCTGCCTATTGAGCTAGAGGTCCCGGGATCGAATCCCGGTAGGTGCAACCATTTCTATGATGAATATGGATGTTTGTTTCCGAGTCATGGATGTTTATACATATTTATGTGTGTTTAAATAAGCATATTGTATTAAATATATCGTTGTCTTGTACCCATAGTACACGTTATGCCTTATTAGTTTAGGGCAAGATAATTTGTCTAAAAGTGTTTCTATATTATCCAGAATTGTATTAATTAAGAAAAGAGATTGATGTTGAAGACTATTTTCCAATTTGTCCCACTAAGCTCTTATCTCCGAACTAAGCAAAGAAGGTAGTATAATTAATAAATGTGTTTTACTTACGCAAATAATATATTGCAATGTGATAATATTTTTATCATTCGGTGCGTCTATGGAGTTTTGTGAATGTGCTAATGAAGGCGAATCTAAAAGCAAAAGCGATATATAAACGCAATTAATAACAAAAGTGCGAAATAAAAATACATTACAATATTATATAAATTTACCATAATATTATAATAAAATTTATATTAAGTATTGTATAATAAAATAATGTAACCTTAAGGTAACCACCCTCTAAAATCCACACTATTAAAGAACTGTAAACGCCACCTGGCGGCATTTATGAAAAAAAAATGAATCAACATTTATTATCATATAGGGAGAGGGAATAGTCCTTGTCATTTATATACTAAATCGAGAACACTTTGAAATAAAGAGTGAAATAACTTTGAAAGTTTTTAAGCCTTAAAATTTGTAGTTAACCACAGTAATATACAGTTCAGTTAGATGGTGATAAATAATATTATAGTATCAACCAATGACATGATAATATATTTAAAGAGCAGATACATTAGAGGCAAGCTAAAAGCATCTTAATTGGGACGCATTTTGACAGATATTAACATAAACACTAAAGCAAAAGTGACATAACTTTAACATCATTTAAATGTGTCAATGTGTGGAAAACTTCTGGTCTTTTTGTTTGTAAATAACGATTCCATATTATTAATATTATTATATCATTGGTCTCGTCCTATTTCTTTTCAGTGTAGTAATAATATTATACATATAATATACTTTTAATATAATATATTTTGGCTTGCTTGCATTAGCTTATGTTGTAAGTGTACAATAGTTTTGTGTTTCACGTGACTATTTAATAAAAAGTAGTACGTACTTTCTTTCTTATCTGAAATAGTGTCAAAATTCTGTTTACTATGAATATTTATCGCTTAATTGTTATTAGCTAGGGCCGGTTTCAAAGCCCGCAATTAAACAATGGTTAAGTTGACTATTATCCAATGTAACGAAAAACTGATTAAAGTTACAGATTAAGAATAGTATTACAGAGAAACGACGGACCTCTTACAGAGCAACAGGCCAAACGGTTCATAGCCGATTACAGTAATTACTTATAATTTGAGTGTATTACCACAAACCACAGTATGTAATACATAAGTTTACTAGCACAAACGTGTATTAAGTACATTGCGTCATGCCTTTGGTTGACTACAATCATAACTGTATTTTGTAATATCCAGTGGGAGGCTCCTTTGCACAGGATGCCGGCTAGATTATGGGGACCACAACGGCACCTATTTCTGCCGTGAAGAAGTAATGTTTAAGCATTACTGTGCTTCGGTCTGAAGGGCGCCGTAGCTAGTGAAATTACTGGGTAAATGAGACTTAACATCTTATGTCTCAAGGTGATGAGCGCAATTGTAGTGCCGCTCAGAATTTTTTGGGTCTTTCAAGAATCCTGAGCGGCATTGTTATGGGCAGGGCGTATCAATTACCATCATCTGAACGACCAGCTCGTCTCGTCCCTTACTGTCAAAAAAAACGTAGAAGGCTGGCATGTTCATTTCTTCCTAAACTTATTGTTTGATTGATTTATTCATGTAAATTGAATATTTATTGTATAGTTAAAATAAAAGAATACCAAAACTAAAGCGTCACACAAGTAGGTATCTAATATCTTTCAATGTACAACAAAATAGTTAACATGATTACGCTATAATTATAATCACTATAGTTTTATTCCTTTCATAATAAATTAATATAAAGTAATAAAACTAAACCATACGCGGTGGTGGAATCGTGCGGCATAGAATGCTGTTACGCTTCTGTATCGTATTGTAATACTGTGGTGATACTGCTACTCGCTAATGCTCTCTCTACGGTTTCAGATGTATGACGTTAATATTTATTAAGAAACGTTGCAGATCAATCGGTTAATATCGGTTTTGGGGCAATTTTCGTTTAGCTAAGGATTTAAAAGTAGAAATGGTTTAAGAGATTTTCAACAAGCTTACAAGATTTGTAGGCGAAAGAGAAGTCAACAGGGGATCATTACATTATGGAAATTTTATTTCAAATGAGATTAATTCTATAGGGACTTTTGCGACACCCACACACCACCACCCACCACACACTATACAGTGAGAATTGCTTCGTATCTTGTGTGATACGGCAGTTTTTGTTAAAGTGTGGTTAAAATAGTTATCGATTATTTCATTGTATTAAAAGTTGTATTTCTGCCAAGCATGCTATTATAAGGATTGAAAAACTTTCCTAAGACATTCACAACTTTCGGATAATTTAACTTTACAATTTAATTTGCACCAATGAAACCGGCTTCGAAGGGTCGTAGCTGTGTAAAATTTAAAGTTATGAATTTTAAATTTAAATATGACCAATAGCTACAGAAATTAGGTATAATAACTCATTCTAAAGATAAAATTTTTACAAAATATAATATAGTCATTTCTTCACTTTTGAAGTTGATTAATTATTGATGTAATAGTAGTGTAAATACATAAAACAAACCATTTTTATCCATAGCGACCAAGTTTTGTCCTCTTCTCAAATGTATTCTGAGTTGAAAAAAGGCGTATTGTCGTAGTTGCTGTTCTCTATGCTTTTGTCCTTCGTCTGGCTCCTAGAAATAATTAATGCCTGATAAAATTTTGATAGCAAAATTGATTTTGCGTAATATGAGAAAAATTTTATATCAGGCGGAGTGCCAGTTAGATTTGAAAATAGAAGACGTTCTTTATTTTGTGGTTATTGAATGAGACTAGGCTGTAACGCTCGGCTATGTTTGTTCAGAAAAGTCAGCTCGAGTCGACTAAGGGAGCGCAATAAGTAATAGCTGACCCGACAGATATTGTTTTGTACAAAATAATAAAATACTGTTTCTGTATGAATTTATCAATAATAATTCATAGCATCAAGAATTATTTTGTAAAATATGCTCCCTTGAAATAAAATCTATTCTATCTCTCAAGTTGGACTAAGTGCACTCCATGAAGTAATCTCCATTAAAATCCGTTCATTAGTTTAGGAGTTCACTGGAAACAAACATCAGGACACTGGAGTTATATCAATAACGATATTGTAAATGTTCTTCCTTTATAAATAAAGAACCTATACATAGTTGTACTTAGGATGTGTTCGTATCATTAACAAAGGATATGTTTAAGTACAATTATCAATAATCTTTATGAAGTTATCACTTCTGTCTTATGGCCTGAAGCATACATCTTTTTGTCACTTCAATGTCTATAACAATACTTACTATCATTACAATACATTATTTTTAGTAAAATGATTTGTTGAAGATCAAGTTTTAGGTTTTTTACCGATATTTTTTTTATAAAATACTTCAATAAAATCAATTTACTATTGATTCAACCGTAATGGGCAGAAGTTGACTTTTCGCCAAAAATTCCGAATTCCAACATTCACAAATACAAGCAACTTTTTTCCATCATCGTATTAATATGATAACGAAAATTTCATTATCACGACGAAATTTATTGAATATAATCATAGATATTAAAATTTTTATAAACTTTGGCCAAATGAATTTACGTAATGTTTCATCAATATTCATCCATATTTAACACATTTCTCTCATTCTTTTCATCATAATCTTAGATAAAGTATTGGTCTCCGCTGCGCTCCAACTAGACATCGCAGGCGTAGTCGCAAAGTGCGGCAACTAAAACAATCAAAAAGTCTCGAACAATGTGTGACGTTGACGTGCCACATGTTCTGTTAAACTTTGCTTATAATTGAAACTAAAATACCGGGTTGCGTAGTAAAACTTTGTAAAAATAATACTACAAGAAATATGAAAGACACTGGGATCACAAAACATCAGTGAGCATTTTGTATTTTATTCATTGCAATGTAAAATAGCACGAAGTGTATATAAGTTAGAAAATTTTAAAGATGCCATTGAGTGTCAAGATGCCACGCACACAAGCATCTAATAGTTGTCGTAATAAAAAACTATTGTTCTTAGGTAGTGCGGTATCAAGTTGGAGCGCAGTGGAGACCAATCCTTAACCTAAGATGATAATATTCATAAATTGATTCGATAAGCTTATAGTAACTATCATATGAATGGTGCAGTTTTGCTTGGATAATATATGTCTCTAGACAGAGCCTCTTGCTGCTAGGCAACCGATGAAAACATAGTATGCGTGACAAGGTACATCTTATTATCTCTTGCACTCGCGATTTGAATGTGACTTTGTGTTAGTGCGCATGCGTTAATGAAAATAGAGGTTATCACTTCGCCAATATTTTTTCAACGTGCTCACAGCTGTCACAGTCTATCTAGACGTATTAATTATGTAAGCAGTTTTGATTACATTTTCAAAAATTATTTAAGAATGTCTCGCGACTATTTCCCCATCGCAAATGTTTTCACTTATTTTTTTTTTAATAAATAGTCTAAAAGGCATTAGGGTAAATTCGGATACAGGATAAGTTCGGATAGCCAAATTTTTAAGCTAGCAGCATAGCACGAAACGTCATTTTGGAGTTTCTTCCCTAAACCCTTCAAAGTTCTACACAACTGCTACTTATTATTTTATATATACTATTATATTACTTATTATTAGAGATACGTCGAATGTAGGTTCAACCGATTATGAATGTTAGGTCTGAAGGGCGCCGTAGCTAGTGAAATTACTGCGCAAATGAGACTTAACATCTTATGTCTCAAGGTGACGAGCGCAATTGTAGTGCCGCTCAGAGTTATTGGGTTTTTCAATAATTCTCAGCGGAACTGCATTGTAATGGGTAAGGTGTATCAATTACCATCAGCTGAACGTACTGCTCGTCTCGTCCCTTATTGTCAAAAAAAAAACTAATAAATCAGGGTTTCATTCTCGACTATTTCTTCCTCCAAAAATTAACCAATCGATTAGTTTTGGAATTTGAATGGGTAGAATATTAACTGTGTTTTGGTTCTTTCGCTCATTGTTGTTGGTTTTGTATACTAATTACTAGGCCTCTGTTTGCATCCTATATGATTAAGCCCTTATAAGCACTTTTTGAGGTAGGTACTGTAGCACTAACAAAAAAAAACATCAAGAAAAGCAAAGTAGAGGCACACAGATAATGATCATATCAAACTTATTTGAAAATATTTTTGATCTAGGATTTAAAAACCAAGGAGAAAAGAGAGGCGAACCTTTTTATGGAAAAATATATAACCGTAAAATCTACCGCGGGTTGAGTCGTGGACGTCACTAATATGGCGGCGTGACCCTCTCCCAATTTGCGGGGATTATGTACAACAGTGTGTGAGAAACAATACAAAAAGAATTACCAGTTGCAAGTCGGCTGGTACTCGTATGGAATGTGCTGGAGTGACTGACGTTGAGGGACCTGGATCCAAAGATGATTGACGGGTCACCGAGTTATCTAGAACAAATGAATTAAATTTATATTAAAAATTCCATTCAGCTGTCTCATTTATATCAATCATCAAAAATGTACATAAATCTAGCTTAAATGCGGTTAGGCTTCACAGTGACATAGCGACATATTTGATTAGCATAATAAACAGGTATGTCTATTTTTAGCTTTGATTGTCAAGAAAAATGATATATATAATACGAGGGCGGCACTGAAAATTTCGGGAATTAAGAAAGTGACACAACATTACTATTTAAAAATGTATTTATTGCTTTTCCAAGTATTCTCCGCGAAATTTGACACATTTTTCCATACGATGGAACCAATCATTGAAGCAACCATTCCATTCGGAAGTTGGGGTCTCCAAAATGGCCGTTTTGTAGGCGTCCACAGCTTCTTCAGGTGATGACTCTGACCACGTAATTTATTCTTTATTTAAGGGAAAGTATAGAAATCATTAGGGCTTAGGTCGGAGCTGTACGGCGGATGGTCTAATAATTCTATGTTTTCTTGCTCTAAAAACTCTTTTGTTCTGTGCGCGGTGTGAGAACTCGCATTGTCGTGATGGAGGATGATGCGGCGGTTGCAGTTCTCTTTACGGAGTTCAGAAACGACCTGTGGCAAACAAATGCTAGCATACCATTCTGCATTAACCGTTCTTTGTCCCTCAAGAGGAATAGTCGCAAAATGGCCGGTTTTGGAGACAAACGTGGCCAACATTTTTTTTTGCAACACTCCGTGAACGAACAATTTTTGTTGGCTTTAACTCATTTTCGAACACTCGTGACTGGTTTTTTGTTTCGGGTTCGCACGCGTATATCCAGGATTCGTCACCTGATACGATGTTGCATACAGCATTTGAGGATCCTGCGTGGAATCTTTCGAGAGTCCTGACGCACCAAGTAACGCGAGCCGCTTTTTGCTCTTCACAGAGCAAATGCGGTATCCATCGGGAAAACAACTTTTTTACACCTAATTGTTCATGCAAGATTATTTGTATTTGACTCATGCCAATGTCTAAAGTTGCCTGAATTTCGCGGTATGTCGCATGTCGATCTTCTTCAATCAGCTTACGCACAGCATCAACGTTTTCTTTGGTGACTGCAGTTTTTGGACGACCTTGACGGGGATCATCACTGAGCTTGACACGTCCACGTTGAAATTCAGCAAACCAGCGATAAATTGTGGTTTTGGATGGGGCTTCATCACCAAATGCAGAAATCATCCGGTCAACACACTGTTTTTGTGTTAAACCACTTCGAAAGTCATAATAAATCATCGCTCTAGAATTTTCTCGAGTCAATTCCATTTTCTCAACGACTAAACAAGTTTGACAAGACCTTGTGATAAGACCGAGAATCTTTTCTTAAATAAATAAATGGTATTCGATTTTTAAAACCAATGAATTTTCAATTAAAAAGATTTCAATATGACAGGAACAGTGGAAATATTCCACTTTTAGTGCAGCCTATGTATGAACTTGCTCCCACTGGATACTGCCGGAATATGTAAAATACGAGAACAATTATGTAGTCTACTAATTTATTAATTTAACCTGAATTCTTTAGCCGCGTTGGGCCCTTTTTGGCAGGGAAAAAACTCGTGGCTTCGCGTTACCGAAATGCTTATAGCAGTATATCTGTAGCTATACAGCTGACGTATTGTGCAACATTAGTGCTGTGGATTTAGTAAAAAGTTCAATGTGTATGTATATACTGTGCATTGTATAAATAGTGGTTTTAATTAATATATTATTGAAAATAAGTTTTAAAAATAAATTGTATTCAGTGTAAAAAGCAGACCTTATAATGAAAAACAAACAAAATACAAAGCATTGTATACAATCCACATCAACATAATAAATATATAGTATTTTTTTATGAAAATCAGGGACGAGACGAGCAGGACGTTTAGCTGATGGTTATTGATACGCCCTACCCGTTACAATGCAGTGCCGCTCAGGATTATTGAAAAACCTCAAAATTTCTGAGTAAGTACTACAATTGCGCTCGACACCTTGACGCAAGATGTTAAGTCTCATTTGCTATTTCACTAGCTACGGCGCCCTTCAGACCGAAAAACAGTAATGTTTACACATTACTGCTTCACGGCAGAAATAGGCGCCGTTGTGGTACCCATGATCTAGCCGGCATCCTATGGAAAAAAGCCTCCAACTGGTAAAATATTGAAATTTTGTATGAAATGTAGTTTTTTTAGAGGAACGCTAGCGTCCCGTTATAGTGACACCTGTTTATTTGCGGTCATATTTGTCGTCTCGTTTATACGGATGTAACCTATAATTCTGTAAATATTTGATTGTAGGCCCTTAAACTATATATAGTGAATGGTGAGTCACGCAGCTGTCGTGATATTTGGGCATTATTTATGAAGAAAAAAAAACATTAAATAGTAAATATAAATTGACAAGTTAGCGAACTTAACACTAACTACTAAACATCGCGCGGACACACGGATTAGGAGCTAATTGAGGTGCGCGGAAATGGCAGACGTGCGACCATACCGACGCCGCTTGCTCTCAATTAACGAAAGAGTCGCGCACTCCACCGCGGTGAAGTCCACAGTCTCCCAGTGGCAGGCTCCTTTTGCAGAGGATGCCAGCTAGATTATGGTTACCACATAATTAATTCACATGGCGCCTATTTCTGCCGTGAAGCAGTAATGTATATATAACCATTATTGTGTTTCGGTCTGAAGGGTGCCGTAGCTAGTGAAATAGCAAATGAGACTTAACATCTTGCGTCAACGTGTCAAGCGCAATTGTAGTACTTACTCAGAAATTTTGAGGTTTTTCAAGAATCCTGAGCGGCACTCATTGTAATGTGCAGATCGTATCAATTACCATCAGTTGAACGTCCTGCTCGCCTCGTCCCTTATTTTCATTAAAAAAAACGCTTTACTTATAGAGAGAACTTTAAAAATTAAGCACCTAATTTTATAAGAATTAGTATAAAAATCGAGTACTTAGAATCCTTAGATATCGTTCGTGGCGTCATATAAATTGAGGTTAAGTCATAAAAATTAATCAAAATTGATTCCTGTACAACTATTTTCGAAAAACGCTTCGGAAACCTTGGATAGTCTAATGGATATGTCTCCAACATGAGTTAGTTATGATAGTGACCATCATGCAAGGGCCTCTATTGAAATAGTAGATGATGGCTAAAAACTTTTGTAATACATCGTATTCTATTTTGAGAAGTTTGCGAAAATAATCAATTGAACCCTCAGGATTTTTAGGTTTGCGCCTTAACTACTAAGCTCTAATTTCAGCAAAGACACATCAAACTGAGTTAAATAAAACTCAGTTTTACATAAACTACTTGAAATGCTAGTTCAATCTCGATTTAAAGACAAAGGGATTAATTAAACCAATACATTTTAAGCGCGTTCACGAAAACAAAGCTTACATGTTTTAAACAACACAATTTATCAAATAGTTGATAAAACTGTCACCAATAAGTGTGAAACAAATAAAAATTATTTATGTCAAAGTTTATCTTACGATGACAGTGACATATTAAAGTCAAACGTCCAAAATTCGGCGGTCATCATTAAAAAGCATAAAGGTATTTATTTTCTCAAAACTGATTCCTCTAGAATTCTTTTTAATATCATTTCTAATACTAATACTACTATTACTACCGCTTTGGAAACAAATGGCGATCTGAAACAAGAAATTTTCCCAGCATTCCTTTTTTGCGCTCTTTTTAATAAAGTATACAATATTGTACTGCCATTGTTATTGCTGTAAAATAATCATAATCTAGTCGCAAGCTGTACAACTTTTGTATCTGCCGACGTTTTACGAATAAACTTAGCAGATAAGGTGTAATAATAATTCCTATTGCATTCGATAGTCATTAAAATCCGTGTAGTTTGCAATAGATGGCGCTCTATAGCAATAAATAAAATCATGTGGGGATAGTGTATGGAATTATTCCAAAGAGTAACTTGAACTTAACTGGCATACTCATGTCGGTGCCTTAGTAATAAAGAGTAGTTAGTTATTATTTTTTATGGAAGAGGAGGACAAATTCGTCTGTAACAATTCTCCTGAAACACTTAGATATTCAGCTGTGGAGTAGTAGGATTTACGAAGACTTTAAGAAGCGTTTAGGCGTTTAGTTTGTGTTTGTTGAAATGCGATTTGAATCTGTAAGCTCGTTAATTGGCGTAAACTTCGTTAAAAGTGTTCTTATCGCGTTCTACTTCAATGGTGAAATCAGCCCTAAGAACTGTTCTACGAAAATATTCTCCATAGCGCTATACCAAGTACTATACCGGCGCTGGGTATTATTTCTAGAGGTCAAGTCAAATTGGCTCAAGAGTCATCATTAAAATGAGGCATTACTTCACACCGAACCACATACGTGCTGGATGCGCTGCAATTATATTTTTAATGTTATTTGGTTGTGGCTAATTTATGGCCGGCGATTCCTGTAGACAAAGAAATACCATAGACAACAGACGCATTGTCATCTGTGAGGTTAACATAATGACAGTTGTCTATTTCACTGCCTAATATTATTACTTAAATCGTCACTAAGCAATATAGTTCTAACGCAAATCGTCACGCATAAATCAAGAAGATCTCGGTGTAACGCATCGCAAAAAACCCTTTTTTCTACGCACTTCCAATGAAGTAGCACGCACTTTACCATCAGGAGTTCCTAAAGGACTAGCGGCATATTATTTTAGCAATAACTGATTTCGCAATAATATAATAATCATATCTTAACCACGCACGTGTGTGCGCACACGTGCTATACAAAAGAAAGACATTGTATGTTTGTCTCCTATTTCATTATAAATTATATTAAACAATATAGCACTAAGAAAAAGGTTGGTTTTAAATAAATATGGAAACATCTTTTATCTGTTTCAAGTGTGTTTTTTAAACTATAATTTATTCAATTACTTTGAAGCATTAAAACATACAGTAATTAACAGACTCGAATTATTCTCACATTGTGTGTGAGTTGATGTTTTTTTTATATATATTCCGTTAATCCTGGTTAGGATACAAGCTCGAATGAAAATGAAAATATTGATAAATAACTATTAGTTTCATATCTGTTCTTCTCCCCATGTTAAAACTTCTTGACGAACTTTAATGTAGATTCATGACATTTAGCAAGTGTTGTTGCAATATTCAGGCTTCAGCTTCTAAAACTTTTATGTTAATACTAAACTTTGTTTATTGCATTTATTTCTTATTAATTAGGATTAGTACTTTTTGTGATACAAATAAATTATTATTATTATATATTATGTTCTTGTCACTCCCTTTTTCTATTACTTTATAATGTATTGTTATCGTATTTGTTGAAATGAAATGAAATGATTTATTTGTATGAATCGTGGTAACATAGTTGTTAACAATTAATTGGTGTACAGCACAATTCGCCAATATATCGGCATACAAATATTTGATTGTCAATATTGGAATATCATATTTAATTTATACTTATACGTTCTTAATACACATTACATAGCTTTAATTCAATGAGATAATATAAAATAAACATTAGTTTGTAGGTACCTCTCAAAAATTACATTTGAATACTATTATTTTTGGCTAAAGAATTCTTTTAAACTATAAAAGCATTTATCTATTAGCCATAATTTTAATTTTTTATGCATTAATGTTTTAGGCATCTCTCTAATATTCTTTGGAAGGTGGTTAAATACCCTAATACACATAACATTTGCGTTATTTTGATGAAGCGCTGTTCTACAGTATGGCATCAGAAGGCGAATTGGATCTCTTAATCCTAATATGGAATAGTCCTTTGCTGGTTTAAAAAGTTCATCATGTTTTTTAATGAACATACAAATTTATAATATATATAGACCAGTAAGCGTTAACAGACGGTGCTTTTTGAATAATGGTCTACACGATTCTAGAGGACTGACATTGCATAAAGCTCTTATACATTTTTTTTGTGCCAGAAAAACATTTGAAATATTAGTGGAGTTTCCCCATAGTATTAACCCGTACCGTAAAACTGACGCAATGTAACCGTGGTATGCAGTAAGTGCAGCATTAAAGGATACAGTTTGTCTGAGCCTTCTTAAAGCGAAAACGAACTTATTTATTTTGCCTGCCACTGTATCACATTGAGCTTTCCAGTTACAATTGCAATCTAATATAATGCCTAAAAATTTTATTGTGTTTGTTTCTTTAATCGTTAGGTCACTGTGTGTTATATTTAGAGATTTATGTATTTTTTTATAATTAGAAAATTGTATATATTTAGTTTTTGTCATATTAGCGAATAAATTATTCTCATTAAACCATGTCAATATAGTTTCTAAATTTTTATTAATAGTCATATTATAATTATTTATCGCTTTATGCTCGTCAGGAATAATTATGGATATGTCATCTGCAAATAATACACAGTTATAGTCAACCACATCGGGTAAATCATTCAAATAAATTAAAAACAGTAAGGGTCCCATAAGACTTCCTTGAGGAACTCCAAATTTACTAATTAAATAGGGTGACTTGTATGTAGTCATCTCCAGTTTCTCATTTATGTTATTTATTTCTACAGTTTGTTGTCTATCGGCTAAATAACTTTCAATCCATTTTAGAGCAGGGCCTCTTATACCATATTTTTCACATTTATATATTAAGATATGATGATCAACAAAATCGAATGCTTTTGACATATCAAAAAAGGTTGATATTACAGGTACTTTCTTGTTAATACATGTAGTTATTTCTTCTATTAAGTAATAAGCAGCCAAAGTAGTTGATTTGTTAGCTTGAAATCCAGTTTGTTCTTTTTTTATAATATTATGTTTATTTAGAAAATGCATTATTCTTACATACATTGCTTTTTCCATTATCTTTGAGAAAATAGATATAAGAGTAATTGGCCGATAATTATTGATATCGGTTTTAGTACCCTTTTTGAGTAAAGGCTTAATAACAGATAACTTTAAGCTTTTTGGAAAGACACCCTGTGAAAAGGATATATTAATTAAGTAAGTCAAAATATGAGAGATATTGTGCTTGCAGTGTTTGAGTATATGTGTAGATATGGAATCATAACCTGTTGCCTTTGTATTTTTAAGAGAATTTATTATCTTTATTACTTCGTTTTCGGAACATGGAGAGAGAAATATACTATTATTGATTGCATTTATTTTGTATTTATATTGATTATTCCAATTATGATTACAATTTTTAGTCAAATCAATAAAGGAATTATTAAATGTTTTTGCAATGTCTGATGGATTTGTTATATCAACGTCGTTATAATGAATTAGGTCAATACAATTTTTAGCTATCATATTATTATGACTACCTTTTTTCTTTATTATATCCCATGTAGCTTTAGTTTTATTTTTTGAGTTTTGTATATATTGATTATTTAGATGTCTCTTAGAGCAGTCAATACAAGACCGTAATATTTTGCTATATTTTTTTAACTTTATCTTACTTTCATGAGACTTTGATTTGTAGTGATTAAATCTCAACTGTCTTTTCTTAATACAAGCTACCTTAATACCTTTTGATATCCATTTATTATTGCCAACATAATTGGACATTTTCTTATTATATATGGGAAAGCAAAGATCGTATAACAGGCAGAAAAAATCATGAAAATTTTTGAAGGCTGTATTGGCATTTGACTCATTTAATTCATCGATCCAATTTAGAGATTGTAAGTACATATTAAATTTATGTATATTCTCTTGACAATAATCCCTAATTTTTATAGACCAATTTTTCGGTTTATTTATAAATATTTTCGGTAAACTTACTAGTTGGCATGATTCATGATCCGATAGAAAAAGTTTAATTACTTTGCCTTCCACTGTAGGAATATTTGTCGCTATTATATCTAGGCATGCTTGTTGTCGAGTTGGTTCCGTTATATTTATATTAATATTGAAATTACTTAATAGATTTTGAAATAATTTTGATATCTGATTTTCTTTTAATATATCAATGTTAAAGTCTCCGGCTAATATAATCTTTTTATTATTATTGATGGTTAATTTATGGAGAAGTAGTTCTAATTTTTCAAAAAAATAAAGTAATATTTGAGTTTGGTGTCCTGTATATACAAACAATGTAGCAATTTATCGCTCTTACTTCAACAGCTTTTACGTATAATTTTTTTTTCAAATAAATCCTACGCCTTGAAGTGAGTGACAATCTAGTAATGGAGGGCAATTGAGATCCACGTACTTGGAAGCGGTGAGGTAACCGCCAATCGACATCCGCAAAACTAGAGGACATGAGAATCGTTGCTGGCCTTCCCTTTAAGGCTGCTATACCCAGAAATCGCCAAAATAGCGCATAATTGAAACTATTTCTTAACGGTTTATATAAAGCTTTTATTGTTATAAAAAATAATTATACATGTACTGAATATATGAACAAAAATCATTTTTTCATACCATTTCTATCTTTAATAGACACTGCGAAAAAAAAACACCAAAGTTTCCCTAACTTTTACAGTTAGGGAAACATGGTAACCATTCAATCTAGATAAAAATTATTAACTGTTTACTAATACTATTTAACTTTTGTAAAGAAAATTGTATTATGTTTGTAATAAATTAAAAATGCTTCTAATTCTGAATTAAAACTATTGCGATCTTGTACGGGAGAGGTGACCTAGCTCCGCTCGATTCCTCAAGGCCCTTGGCTTGGTCCCCAGCCTTAAGTTGGAACAACCTATGCTCTAGTATTGAAGGTCCTTAAGTCGTATCGTTTCGGGAAAACAACAGCACAAAGTGGTTGTGCGAGGCAAGAAATAACTCTCAAAACACACGGTTGTTGAATATTAGACCTCAACATATTGCGGATAGAATTTTGCATTTCACATAATGTCCGGTGATGGAATTTGGAGACTCGTATCAACTCCTCCAGGTACTTTTTTTTTTTAATGGAATAGGAGGACAAACGAGCGTACGGGTCACCTGTTGTTAAGTGATCACCGCCGCCCATACTCTCTTGCAACACCAGAGGAATCACAGGAGCGTTGCCGGCCTTTAAGGAAGGTGTACGCGCTTTTTTTGAAGGTACCCATGTCGTATCGTCCCGGAAACAACGCACAAGGAAGTTCATTCCACAGCTTTGTAGTACGTGGAAGAAAGCTCCTTGAAAACCGCACTGTGGAGGACCGCCACACATCCAGATGGTGAGGATGATATCCTAACTTGAGGCGTGTCGTGTGAAGGTGGAATTCGGCGGCATGAATTAGGTAAAACAGCTCTTCGGAACACTCCCCGTGATAAATGCGGTAGAAGACACACAATGAAGCGACGTCTCTACGCAACGCCAAGTGATCCAGCCGTTCACAGAGTACTGGGTCTCCGACAATTCGCGCTGCTCTGCGTTGCACGCGGTCAAATGGATCGAGCTGATACTGGGGTGCGCCAGACCAGAGATGACAGCAATACTCCATGTGTGGCCGGACCTGCGCTTCGTACAGCGCTAGAATGTGGGCCGGCTTGAAGTATTGCCGTGCTCTATTGATGACGCCCAGCTTCTTCTAAGCCAATTTGGCTTTGCCCTCCAGATGGCCAGGGAATTGGCAATCGCTCGAGATTTCGAGACCCAGTATTCCGAAGCTAGGCGCGGCTTTAAGAGAAGTGTTCTCGAAGAGCGGTGATACGACAAATGGGGTTTTTTTAGTGGTAAATGCGCAAACTTGAGTCTTCTGGGGGTTAATTTGGACAAGGTTCAATATACCCCATTCCGCGACCTTCTCGAGAGAGGGCTCGATAGAAGACACAAGTTTCTCCCGGAACTGGTCGACGATTTCCCGAGAGAGACCTGCATGGCCCGTGTATACGGCATCACCAGTGCTGTCGTCTGCATAGCAATGTATGTTGGAGGTGTCCAACATATCATTGATATGCAGAAGAAACAGCGTAGGAGATAGCACACAGCCTTGGGGCACTCCAGCATTCACGGGCTTCGGGTTCGAGCAATATCCGTCGACAACGACCTGTATGCTACGCCCAGTGAGGAAGCTGGAGGTCCACTTGCACAAGCTCTCGGGAAGCCCAAATGATGGAAGTTTTGAGAGGAGCGCCTTGTACCATACACGATCAAAGAACTTCGCTATATTCAGGCTAACTGCCAGGCCTTCCCCCTTGCTTTCAATAGCCGCCGCCCATCTGTGTGTTAAGTATACCAGAAGATCACCTGCCGACCGACCATGGCGAAAGCCGTACTGTCGGTCGTTGATCAACTGATGACCCTCTAGGTATACCAAGAACTGGCGAGTGATTATGTTCTCCATGATTTTGGAGAGCAGTGAGGTTATAGCAATAGACCTGTAGTTTGCTGGATCCGAACTGTCTCCTTTTTTTTGGATCGGATGGACAAGGGCTGTTTTCCATGAGTCAGGGACTACGTCTTTTGAATAAGAGTGCCGGAATAAACGCGTTAGCACCGGCGTCAACTCAGGGGCACACGTTCTAAGCACGATTGGAGAAATGCCATCCGGCCCGCTCGACTTCCTGACGTCCAACGAAAACAGAGCTTGCCTAACAATTTTCTGTCTGAACTGTACTTCAGGCATAGAGCTCTGACACCGCGGGATGGTCGGCGGTGATTTTCCGTTGTCGTCAAGAGTCGAGTTGGAGGCAAAAAGAGCGCACAGGAGATCGGCTCACTCTTTTGCCGTATGGGCCAGGTTGTCATTCCTCATGTGCAACGGCGGCAGGGATGGCTGGTTGAAGTTACCAAGAGCAGCTTTCGACAACGACCAGAACTTGCGTGTTCCGGTCGGGTAACTGGAAAGCTGATCGCCGATTTTGACGATGTGCTTCGATTTCGCACGGGCGATTTACCGCTTAAAAAATCTGGAGGCACAGTTTTATTTCCTCTTAAGAACTTTGCAGTTCGGATCCCTTGTGCCCAGCGCCGCAACCCAAGTTCGATACGCCTGTTTTTTGCAGTCAGATGCTGCTTTAACTGACGCATCGAACCAGTGCTGTGATCTGCCACCGATCGGTACTACAGAGCTTGCTATAAAACTATCCATGCCCTGCAGTATCACATCGGCTACTGCAACGGCGCAGGCACTAGGATTATCCGAAGGGAAACAAACCTTGCCCCAAGGGTAGGATGCAAAAAAGGAACGCAACCTATCCCAATCTGCTGACTTGTAGTGCCAAACGCGGCGGGTCGCTGGTGGTCTGCGACGTTGGCGTCGGATAGGCACTACACTCCTGACCAGGCAATGGTCGGACGTTCCGAGAGGGGCGTCGACAAAGACCTGGTAACCTGGTAACCAGGATGTGTAGTCAGCAGAAGATCTAATAAGGACGGCATGTGGCTATCCACATCCGGGAGCCACGTTGGCGACTCAACCAATTGGGACAGACCATACGCCAATGCAAAATTATGCACAGATCGCCCTGCGTAGTCTGTGGTACGTGATCCAAGCCATTCGGCATTGTGCCCGTTGTAATCACCCAAGACTACGATTTCAGCGGAGGGGATCTGTGCAAGCACGTCGTCAATTGCCGCTTGAACGCAGCCCATGAGATGATCGGTTTCTGCGTTACCACTATGGGACCTGTAGACACACGCATAGATACGGACGCGGTCCTCTAAATCTACGCGGAGCCAGAGAGTGGACAGGTCCCTACCCTCAAAATTACGGCGACAGCAGATATCCTCCCTAATGTACATACATACCCCGGCATGAGGCAAAAAATTGTGCTCAATTTTGTACCCGGGGTACGTTAAATATGACGTATCGCTAGGTCGAGATATCTGCGTCTCCGCTAGGAAACACCTGGCCGGCTGCGCCGTCTCAAAGTGGTGGTGGACGGCGTTTAAATTGGAGTGAATTCCCCTGCTATTGCAAAAGTCCACGTTGAGCGTGGAGCGGGGTGCCGTGGTGTTACTGCCTCGTTTGTCCTCGGTCATGCGCAGTTCTGTGCCCACCCCAGAATACGAAGGGCAGCCCGAACGAGAGTGCTCGGGGAGGGATTCTCCGGCTCTGGTAGAGCCGGTACCCTCCTGGGGTAATATCTTTTTACGGACCGCTCTCATATTTTGTTGGGGGGAGGGGGGGAAGGGTGGCCTCCGGTCCTCGACACTAACCTATGCGAAGTCTTACACTCGCGATTTCTATGACACTTTGTGTCAGTGTGCGTGAATTGTTCAAAATAGGGGTGAGTTCTAAACTCTATTTTTTTCGACGTTTTCACAGCTGTCAGTCCTCTTTTTATGGAAAAGGAGAACAAACGAGCGTACGGGTCACCTGGTGTTAAGTGATCACCGCCGGCCACATTCTCTTGCAACACCAGAGGAGCATTGCCGGCCTTTAAGGAAGGTGTAAGCGCTTTTTTTGATGTCGTATCGTTCCGGAAACACCGCACTAGGAAGTTCATTCCACAGCTTTGTGGTACATGTAAGAAAGCTTCTTGGAAACCGCACTGTGGAGGTACGCCACACATCCAGATGGTGGTGATGATATCCTAAGTTGTGGCGTGTCTTGTTAAGGTGGAATTCGGCGGCAAGAATCAGGTGAATCAGCTCTTTGGAACACTCCGTGATAAATGCGGTAGAAGACACACAATTAAGCGAAGTCTGTACTAAACGCCAAGTGATCCAGCCCTTTACAGAGCACTGGGTACCCGACAATTCGAGCTGCTCTGCGTTGCTCCTGACCAGAGATGACAGCAATGCTCCATATGTGGCTGGCTAATAGTCCATCTAGACGTATAAATCACGGAACAGATAAACTAGTTTTTTCTGTTCTGTGGTATAAATGATCTAAGAGTATAAGATATTTGATTTGACTCACCTCTTTTTCGGAAGAGGCGCATCATACGCCACTTCCTAACTGCGGTTTTAATTCTCTTCATCTGTGCACATTGATTTTACACTTCATCTGTGACGTCATATCGGGTCACAAAGGTCAATTGCTTTATTGTCTGTGGCTCATTATCTAACTGCGATCATTATAATAAATTCTATATGCGAAGTTGAAATTTTATGCCCTACAATCATGTTCCATATTATTCAATATATAAAAAAAAAAAATCGTAGCGCTTACACAAACAGAGTAGACGCATAAGTAAACGATATTTACATATATTTTTATTTTACGATAGATTTTTATTTTTATAAACAGTTTTGTGCCATTTTAAACTCGGAGACAGTTACCTTCATCATTACAACTATTATTACTACGACAGAGTAATTAATTATGATAATAAAATAATATAACCTCAGAATAATATTATAACGTTTTTTTTGTTTCATTCCGACAGTGGTTTGTTTTTGTTACTAATAGCTTTTATTCATTCACTCAATATAATTTTATTAAAATTTTAAATGTGCAAATTACATCTCTATTTACATTCTTTATTTCTATTCTATTTTCTACTACATACACTTAACATTCTCTCTTCACAGTTCAGAACCCCATGCAAAAGTATTTGCAGGCACAAACTTGTGAAAAATATGATTTTATGTTATATAAAATCATATTTATATGAATTATTCTGACCTATATTCTTGTATTCATTGTTATCTTATCACATTAACACAAAAGGGGACATCCCGTACTAACAGATAGCTACGCTAAATCAATACTATTGTTTTGTCGACAGAACTTTGCAAACTAATGCTGAAAGTAATGTAAGCCTGTCATTCACTTTTTTGAGATCATTTGCAGTAAAATAAAACCGCTCTATATTACAGTTCTGTGCCCGAAGGGTACACGAACGGGAACCGGAACTTTATGTATATTAGTATATAAAATATGTGTTATTGATTATTTCATAATAGAACTTATTCCTTGTTTTTTTTATTTATAAAAAGGAAAAATTGGAGCGGAAAGGAGCAATTGTGGAATTTCTTGCCGATTGTTTTCAACAAAAGCAGCTATAGGTATTAAAATTTAAATATTACTGATTAGTAATAGTGTAAAAAAGTTTAATGACAATTTAAAACATTGAGGCAAATATGGACTACGTACGTAGGTGAGATCAATGACAACGGGCCAAGAAACGGCTCACAGAATACAATAATTAAAGTTGAATAACATAACACTAATATGGAAGGAAATTACAAATACTTTGAAAAAAATTTCATTGTCCAAAAAATTGTCCTCATCTTAGAAAAGTATGTTAGATCCTTTATTTAAATAGCTTTGGTAGATGTATTTTTAATATATTCAATTCTATAAACTCTTAATTTTTTAATATCATCGTTTCTCATTCGGAAGAAGTAAAGCAGTTTTTAATTTTGAAGATGCCTTCCAATTGGAGCTGCAGAATCTTTCTCCATGTCGATTATGATAAATATTTGATTTCTTAATAAAAATATATCTATAGGAATCTATCGAGTTATATTGAGTTTAGAAATATAAGCCGCCACATTTGAAATGGTCACTGAAGATTTGGTATCATGTAAATAAATAAACAATATATTTAAAAATCTATTTTTTAGATTTGATGTACAATATTGGCATTTATCCGAAGAGCTTGCTGGCTCCGTTGGTACATTCACTTGAATAAGATTATGTTTGCATTTAAATATTCTACGTCCTTCACTCATTTAAATATGCTATTGAATTCCAAAAATTCACCCTTGACTTATTTTTGTTATTATTTGACGTCATTTATTTCGGTTAGATTGTGAAATAAATGGTTTACTTGAGGAAATATTTTAAAAACGTTAAAATGACATGTTACTTTCTGGTATATCTATCTAGATAATCTAAGATAATCTATCTTTCTCAATTTGATGGATTGGAAAATGTGCTTTTATAACTTCCATACTTCGGAATAAAAACAAAAAATTGGAATCCATTTCCCCAATCCATCTGTTTGTATATCGAAAAGCTTTTTCTCCAGAATTTCTGGGTGAATCGAAATATACCTAACATGTTTTTTAAGTTATGCTGCTTACAGTGTTGCAATCAAGCGTTAGAAGTTTAGCTTAGCTTAAGTGAAAGCAATAAACGAAAGTGCCATTTATGTCATAAATATTTAGAAAAGGAAGCCCATTTAAGATTATTAGTAGTAGTTCCTGATGGCGAACATTAACATAATTTGACAATAGCATTAGAAGATTTAAAGTAAAAGAGAGAGAAAGTAAGAGTTTAGAGATACAGTCTCTGCGTAGGATTTGTAGAGTCTCACTTTTCGACTTGATTTAATCTAAAATGAAGATATCCATAAGTTTTTTTTATGAAAAAAAGAGACGAGACGAGCAGGAGGTTCAGCTGATGGTAATTGATACGTCCTGCTCATTACAATTCAGTGCTGCTCAGGATTCTTAAAAAACCCCAAAAATTCTGAGCGGCACTACAACTGCGCTCGTCACCTTGAGATATGAGATGTTTTCTCATTTGTCTCAGTACCTTAGCGCCACTAGCGCCCTTTAGACCGAAACACAATAATGTTTACACATTATTGCTTCACGGCAGTAATAGGCGCCGTTGTGGTACCCATAATCTAGCCGGCATCCTGTACAAGGGAGCCTCCCACTGGTAGAAGTGTAAAGGTATAAAATGAATGAGGAACAGTGATTTAATACACTTGGTTGGGCACAGTGAGATAATTCTTGAAGAAATTTAGGTTTCTGTTAATTTTTTTTACTAGAAAAATTAACGGGCCGTGTAGATGTGCACTTAATGGTAGGTGGTACGCTCATGCCTATAACAACCGCTCACGATTATGAAATACCCAAAAATCTGACAGGCATCGAATTGCGCTTGTCACTTTGAGATGAAAGATGTTAAATCTCATTAGATAAGTAATTTCACTGCTAAACACTACTTCTTGAATACTACTTATTGGCGTAAGAAAAAGGCGCCTGTGTGGTACCACCCAGTTGGCTTCTTGAGGGGAATAAGAATTTTGAGGATTTATATTTATAAATGAATAAAAGAGGGGGACTGAAATTATAATCAAGCATTCACACATATTTTAGAATTTTGTTTACCCGAAACTATAAAACTTTGAAAGAAAACTTTCAGTTTTCGATTGAAAGCGGACATTGATTTACTGACTTATTTAACCAACTTTTGTAGGTATCACGAAGAGTAGAAATCTATCTTTAATGTCTTGCAACATTGTTAATGTTACGAAAAGTAACATCACAAAAGTAACATGATAAATTAAATTTCCCTATTCCTGACGAGATCTTTTGAACAAAAAATAAGTAGTTTTTTAAGAATGAGCCTACCGCAAATGTAATGTATTTTTAGTATTATGTTTAGTAGTATGTAGTAATATATTTTTATTGTGATAAGATTAATAGAATTACGCTTTCATTCTACTGGTCAGTATGATTAGCTGTTGGCAAAAATAATTGTTAGGTTATGTTTTACATGCTTAGTGACGAATGATTTCCTGATGTGAGTACATTGTTGATGGTAAACTTGTGGTCTCGTGTGTAGAGTATAGGTTCATTACAAGCGCAAAATTGAATGACCAAAAAAATCTTTTTCATGGATATAAAATCCAGAATTCTTATTTCATGGTTCTCAGAATGTCTTATTGAATATTATTTATAGTTTAAATTTGCTTTTATTCTTAAATAAGTATCACTTTTGTGTAGCCAAAAATGTTAATTAATATTGTTTATACAAAAAAAGTTGGTCTTTGTCGTACAAAGGTGAAGATTGGTCAGAGCTTCAAGGTCAATCAAGGTTTAATATAACTAGTTACATTTGGACAAATGTATCATATATGTTATTGCATTACAGCAAGAAGGATCTCGAAAAAAGGTCAAGCATTTCTTATGAGCGCAAGATATTGCTGTGTTCTTAACTCGTATAAAACACGGGAAGAATGATAAATGAGTTGCGAAGAAAGCTTCTAGAACGCTCAAGTATTATGTTGTTATAAGTTTGTCCTATCGATTCCAGACTGTACTTCTGGAATAATAATCTTAAAGGTTCTCATTGCCTAGATTTAATTACGTGCCTACTAAGCTACAAAGATTTACAGTTTCATTTTTATGGAATTAATAGAAAAAGTTAGGACAAAACACCAAAATAATAATAAATAAAATATTCCGTAGCCAGATTATCCATTTTTTTCTCCTAACATAGAATTACAATATTATTGATTAATATATTAATTTCAAATGTTATTAAGATCCTATTCTACGACTTTAATACACAGTTAACTGTTGATTACATCCTCTTTGTAAGCCCAAATTTTTTTTTAATTTATAGTGGCATTGCACATTCAAAACTGCACGATTCATAACAACTTTGTTTCATTCACTCATAAAAATAAAAACAAAACAGCGCGGGAAATCTAATTCTTTTAAAAATCGAACGCGATAGCTGCGCAGCTCTTTACGAAATCGACTGAAGGCTGAGCTGAATGCTATTGGGCAAAGGAATAGAGACGGGTGTACTACATTCCGTTACATAATACATTGTCTGTCATTTAATGTCCACAGTAATGTTAGGTTTGTGAATCTTTTATAACAGGTCGGTGTAAAAGTGTTTTCGCATATAGTGTATAAACATGTAATAAAACCTCATCTAATAAAATTGCTGAGTTTCTCGTCCGTTCTTCACAGAACAAGGCAGTTTCTTGAATCGATAGCATCAAAATTGAATCTTGTAAGTGTACAAATTGTACCAAAATGAATGAATAAATTTCATTTCATTTATTTGGCTGTGTTATTTGTATCTGGCCGGTTTTGATGACGTTAAAAAGGTTAGGTACAATTTAAAATAGAAACAATTTGTAGCAGGTATTTTAAATGAGTAATCTAGTACATATATTGAAATATAGTTAAATTAATTAAAAAAAAACATGTATGGAAAAAGTTGCGAAAAAATTGAGTATGTGAAAGTACCACAAAGCTGGTTAAAGTGTTTTCAATGCATCTTTATGCACGTTGACCCTATTATTATGAAATTAATATTTAATTTAGTTATTTGTATCTATGTAGTAATAAGTTTTTATATTTCTGTGTAGATACTTTATAAAGTAATTTAGATGGTAAGTAAACAAGGAAATTGTCTTATTTTAATAATGTTATTAAGTACTTGTAATTTAATTAATTAATTGCATGTCGAGTTAGCCCGTAAATGGTGTATACGATGTTAAATAATATCAGTAATTAATGTGTAAATTTACCATAACGCAGAATATTGCATGCAACGTGGGCTTCCTACTAAATAAATTAATAAATAAATAATGGATAAAATGAGAAAATAGTGGAGCAACATCGACATGTTAGTACTTAAGACAGAGTTAAAGAACTGACAATTTTGTGGTCAATACCTGACCACAAAATTGTTTTGACTCATTTGAAGAAAGACACAAAAAACCTGAATATTTGGGTGCCACACTAGTTCCACTTTTTTTCTCACATAAAATAAAACTAATGAACCGTGTACTCATTTGTGATTCTTTATTAAGACGTAATGAAACTAAGTACTACCACCTACTAACGTTTTTGAAGATATCAACAACTGATGATGAAATTTTAAAGTGGATCACAAGAACGTCCGAAAAACTTCGTCGTCAATTATCGCTTAGACTTTACAGACTTTGGTAAGACCCGTGTTAACTCGCAATAAGGTATAAGGTAAGGCTGTGGTGTGATTCGAAGAGCATAGTTTATTATGAGCTTTTACCGCCGGGCACAAACATCTATTCGGACCTCTTCTGCCAAAAACTGATGAAATTTAAGGAAGTAGTTTTTTTTATATGGAAAAGGAAGACAAACGAGCGTACGAGTCACCTGGTGTTAAGTGATCACCGCCGCCCACGTTGTCTTGCAATACCAGAGGAATTATGTCGTATCATCCCGGAAACACCGCACAAAGAAGCTCATTTCACAGCTTTGTAGTACGTGGAAGATAGCTTCCTTGAAAACCGCTCTGTGCAGGACCGCCACACATCCAGATGGTGAGGATGATATCCTAATTTGTGGCGTTTCGTGCGAAGTTGAGAGAAAGCTGCCGGTAGTGTTCGATAGATAGGGTGTGGTCTTTCATCAAGATAATCCTAGACCACACACATGATTATCCACTCAGCGAAATATAAAGAAATTTCTAGATTAATTCAATAGAACATATATTCAATACTTCTATTCTAATCACAACTATGTACACAGTCCAGACCTGCACGTCCACCACCGTCGACTGCTCCCAGAGAACTCCTCTCTAAACTGCCATCAATTTGAGACCGTCACTACCATCTACTACCGACTTAATATAACAAATAAAATCTTATACTACCAACTCAATGACACAAATTCATAAAAAGGTGGCGATACACTTTAGCACGTGAATATATAGTAAGAGAATTTACTAAATAGAATAACTAAAATAGGAAATTTAATGTTAAACGTCTGCTAATTGTTCTATTTATAATGCCATAAGTTAAAGTTGGTATTAATAACAATGTCAAATAACCATTACAGAAAGTTAAGAAAGTTTGGCTGGGAGGTGTTAACTCTGCCATGTAACCCTGACCTGAAGGTGCGACTTGAGATTTCCACCTGTTTCGGTCTCTTCAGAATACTTTAGGCAGTGTCAGGTTTAGTCCAGTCAGAATGGCCATAAAAAGACCTTTGCCCTACAAAAGGTGGTGTAGTTCTAAGTTTTTAATATGTTGTTTTATTTCGTACTTTAATGAAAAATCCAAATTAGTAACCTTGACGAGTGGCCGTTCGAGCCGCCGTTTTTTTTGTTTTTTTCAATATAATACCTCAACGATTGATCCTACGACTAAAAATATTAAATGCAAACTTGTAGAGAACAAAATTTCACATATTTTTTGTTCTAACATTTTTTTTATAAGTCTCACATGTAGCGAGTTATAGCAGCGTAAAGATGAAAAATTGTTTACAAAATCGTCAACTTAGGTCGACTTGGTAAGTTTTGTTTTCGATGGTTGTATATTGAAAAAACAAAAAAAAAACAGATTTTAGCACCTTTCATCCATGATGGCGGCTCGAGCGGCCACTCCTCAAGGTCACAAATTTGGATTTTTCATTAAAATACGAAACTAAACAACATATTAAAAAACGTAGAACTACACCACCTTTTGTAGGGCAAAAATCCTCACTTACTGGACAAGTTAACATCTATAGAGAACTGCCAAAAGCACATGTCGCATTTTTTTGATAGGAAAGTCCAAAAATTTCTACAGCAACGAGATCTCATCAATACCTACAAGATGGAAAAAAGTGTTCGAATGAAATTGCCCATTTATATTGTTAATAAATGTAAATAAACCTAAATAAATCTTAAGTTTTCATATAAAATGCGAAGAAATATTGTCCCCAACTCCAAAAAGTAAATAAAAGTTTTTGTAACAATATCATGAGAGATAAACCGAATCTGTTATTTGTCGTTTAACTGGGAGCGCTTCATACGTGTTTTATTTTCATAACAATATCATCTCCGAATAAAACTTTCTTTAAGGTTTAAGCTAACAACCCTATCTTAAATATAATATATTTTTTTGAAAAAGAGAAATAAAAAATAAGATGTTAAGTCTCATTTGCCCTGTAATTTCACTAGCTACGGCGCCCTTTTTTTTCTATGGAATAATAGGATAAACGAGCGTACGGGTCACCTGGTGTTAAGTGATCACCGCCGCCCACATTCTCTTGCAACACCAGAGGAATCAAAAGAGTGTTGCCGGCCTTTAAGGAAGGTGTACGCGCTTTTTTTGAAGGTACCCATGTCGTATCGTACCTAAACACCGCGAAATAGCCCTTCAGGCCGAAACACGATAATGCTTACACATTACTGCTTCACGGCAGAAATAGGCGGTACCCATAATCTAGCCAGCATCCTGTGCAAAGGAGCCTCTCACTGGTGAAAAATATTAAACCACTTGTTAAATGTATTAAAAACATTAATAATTAATTATAATTTATAGTATTTATGTCACAAGCCAACTCATAATTGTTGTAAAAGGTCGAGGTTTTGGTGTGATTGACGTGTCAAAGTAATTCTTGTAAATCTTATTAAAAATAATTTGTTTTCGTAATATCTCAGACAGACACAATGATTCAGATTGAATTTACCATAGACTTATATAAATACACTAGCGTATAGACGGCCTGCCAGCCAGAAAATGCTGTCGTAAAGAAAATACAAAATAAAATAGTTGGTAACTCTTGGTTTTTTCTAACCAAGTATGTATAAAATTCAAGATAAGCTGTGTAGTTAAAGCGTAAATAGGAATGAATGATTAATAAAATTCATGAAATTTTAAATAAGTTTTTTGAGTTATATTTTGAATTATGTATCTAATTTAATGCTATATATATAAGTGTATGCTAACGATGAAGCGGGAACAAATAGTAAATGTATGTAATTCTATCTATCCTAAAACCCAAGCCCCAATTTTATCGACGCCTGACAAAGATATAGAGCTCTGTTAAACCAAAGGCTTTAAATAGGTCTATTAAATGAGAATTTACAATAGGGTTGTCGATCTTGTGTTTATGACGTCACATTTATTATTCGTAAGCTTTTCAGGTAGTATCTTGAAATGATAACTTCAGTAGATACTTATTTTATGTGATTGATAATTTGAATTTTAAATTGACCTATTTTTGCTTTTTGACTTATAACATGGTGTTATTAATAAATGATTTGATTTGATTTGAATATATTATTATACGAAGGAGATTTCAAACGATCCAAATATTTTAATGTTATAATACAAATTACTTGCTTATTTATTCGACTTGGGCCATCGGTCTTAAAAGATGGCATTGATTTAAATTTATAAAGAAGTCAATAAGGAAATCATTTTTATAATAATAATAATAAAAAAAAATCAAATAATAACCGCAGAATCAAAATAGGACATTTCTTTAAGAGAGTAGCACCATGCACAAATGTGTTTGCGGTTTTCGAATTCATATGTACGTTTATTTGACGGTTTATAAGGTTTTTTTATGAGTGGCACTACAATTGCGCTCGTCACCTTGGGACATAAGATGTTAAGTCTCATTTTCCTAGTAATTTCACTAAGGTCGGCAACGCTGTAACGATTTCTTTGGAGTTACAAGACAGTATAGGCCTAGGTGATCACATACCATCAGGTTATCCTTATAAAGATATGCTTGTCTATCCTCCTCTTAAATCTGTTAAGAATAGTAATAAAATATACGTATACGTAATATTATAATTGTGCATAAATTACTCTGGCAAAATTTGCTTTGACTGCTCGCACACCCTTAGTAGGCTCGAGTAGACTTTTCTCGAAGGAGTCTTCCATTGCCGACCGAGACCGGTCAGTCTTATTCAAAAACCATACAATAAAGAACACGCCTGAAGAACTTTCCAAGTTCAATATTAGTAATTTTCACGCCAAAAAGAGCCCTACAAAATTAATCATAGAAAATATTATAAATAATTTCTTAAAATGTTCAACCCTACACCATTTTCCAATATAGCTCGGCAAAGGTCAAGTAATCTTAGCGACACCAAACGTCAGACAAGCTTGAAATAGTCAACCAAACTACTTAATATAACGAACTTATTTTCTAGTACATAGCGATCAATAATGTAAGCATTTTTTGTGGTTCAAAATTTTTTGAAAATTATTTATGTAATAGTAGCTATGTAATAATAGTTTCAATTTAAAACATTTTGAATTTGGATTTTGTAGATCACCTTGATGAAAATTTCACTTGTTTGTTTATGTTTGTAAGAACCGGTTGGAACCAAATTTTATTGAATCAAGCGTTAGTATGCGGAAATCATAATAAGTATAATCATAGTACGTGGTCGCTAATTATAGGCCTGATGAGGCTCATGTTCACTCCGACATACCTGCAAGATCTAATCAAAAATGAGGAGATCCGTAGGAGAACCAAAGTCATCGACACAGCCCAAATGATTGCGAAACTGAAGTGACAGTAGGCAGGGCACATAGTTCGACGAATATAAAGCCCGTTGCAGTATTTCTTCGAATGTCGACCACGTAGCGGAAGACGTAGTGTTGGTAGGCCCCCAAAAGATGGACCCACGATCTGGTTAAGATCGCCGGAATGCGTTGTATGAGGGTAGCGCAGGACCGATCGTCGCGCAGATCTTTGAGAGAGGCCTTTGTTAAGCAGTGGACTTCTTCCGGCTGATGATGATGATGATGCGAAAATCCATAAAAAAATCTAATATAATAAAGGTTAAACTATTAGTTTAAATAAGAAAGAAGAAACGTACCAAGAATGGAATATCGCAGAACACCTATTCCTACATGTTTAAAAGTAAAAAATAAATTCATTCAAGATTATTTTAAATTATTAATATTTAAAATTTTATCTTTGTGTGGTATCCAGTAGAGATCGATTCACTGAAAACGGTTGTGTTAAATACTCTAGGCTAACGGCTGGTTGGTATTGGAATTAGAAGCTTAGCATACGACTTGCCGTAGGAAATTGATAATAACCTACTAGATGTCGCTTTAATGTAAATTGTAGTGTTGTTAAAATAAGCAGATGGCGTTGAATTTAATTGCACTTAAAGAACATGAATAATTTAATGCTCAAATCAAAATTGGTCACGTTTTCTATAAATCTTAATATACATAAATTACGTGACACATTGTTTGTCCGCGATGGACTCCTAATTATTGAACGGATTTTAATGGGGATTACTTCATGGAGTGCAGTTTAGTCCAACTTGAGAGATAGGATAGTTTTTATTTCGATTTGGGACCCATAATTATTTTTATTTTCAATATTTGTTTTGTATGGACATATTTAGTATGAGGGAAGTTATTGACGCACGGTTTGACAGTTTCTCTGCGAAACAATTTCATTATAACAACAGGGAGTATTTTTTACGAAATAATTCTGGATGTAATGAAATATTATTGGCACATTCCAGTAAAACATTTTTTTTTATTATCTACAGAACAACGTCTGTCTGGACAGCTAGTTATATATAGTTTATTCTTAGCCTATGGTTAAACTACTAAACAACACATTATTAAAAATTTTCAATAATATTCAAAAATTATGAGTAAGAAATAATTTTTAATTTAATAAGTAATTATTAAAGAAAATTCAATCAATGGTACCTATTTGGTGCTTACGTTTCTTTGTTGGTACCTTGTATGGTAATTACATTCATTACTTACGTTGTAAAATATGAAAAAAATATATTTAAATGCATTAAAATCATAACTACTTATAGATAATAGTATAGTATAAGATTAGAATAAGTATTTCTTTATATATGGCATAGGCATGTTTCAAAGTTCTAAAGGTTTGAAGTAAATTTCGATATGTGACTTTGAACAATCAAATTTAATAATTATTCTGCTCCCAATATTTATACACTGAAAAACTACATTAAAATCCTTTAGTAGTACTGGAGATTTGCGTTAACAAACAAACAGAAAGCTCACAGAAAGTAATTCTAAAAATAGTAAAGTAACTAGGTATTTATTTAAAAGGAAACGGACTCATCATATTTGGAATTGAGATTATGATACTATTCCAACACTGACTTTCAGTGGGTAGGATACACTGATATTCAGGGGTAGGATACACTAATTTTCAGAGGGTAGGATACTATCTATAAATAATGAATTTGTGTCCTTGACTTGCTCAGTTTCATTCTTTTTTACACGCTTTTTATTTAATTCACCTGTATGTATGTTTGTTTTTAACCGATGCATTTGTTTCAATTTTCATATATCGTCTTTAAGGCAGGAATTATAATATATATATATATTATGTTCATAATAAATATATTAATTTTAAATTTCTTTTCTATTTTTAGTTCGGTTTTCTATAAAAAGCGTGTTTTTAGTTTTTTTAACAACTATTTATTAATAAGTACACTTCATTTATAATTGTAGACACAACATTTTCTGTTGATTGATTGTTTTATGTATAGATATGTAAATTTCATAAGTGTAATATTAGTAATGTAATCTTGCTGACATTATTGAGTTCATGAGCGCATTCATTGACATCGTTTACTAAGTATGGCTTTGTTCCAAGTCTCGACGACAAGTCGACTTAACTAGTTGACATTAAAACAGTTTCTCTGTAATTTTCATATATTTGTAAAAATTACTTCTATTAGTATTATCTTAAATTAATGTTAGCTGAATTCAAAACGGGTAGTCTACAATATGATTCAAAAACTGAGGCAAATAATTAGAAGCAAGATTCTTGACAGTACGCTGCTAACAAGGCGAGCTTCTGAATTGCAATAAAATAATGATGCCAAAAATGCTTATAAATGTATATTTTAATTGAACTTTATATTACTTATAATAACAATCATATATATACAGATTTTCGTTGGCCTCTGTTGCATTGTTTGGCAAAGTGCGAATAATGTTCCATCTTTTTCTTTTAATCGTAATTCACAGCTTTTATCTTTTGTTGGCTTATTAGATAGATGCGTTAGTTTCGGATAATTCCGTAAAATATTCTTTACTTCTGGAAAAATAAAATTTAACTTTAACTCATTGGAAGTAACGTAGAACAAACAATAGAATTAAAAAGAAACTCAATTTTATTTGAAAAGGCTATGTACACACCGGTAGGCTTTTGTGCTTTTGCTGTAATTGTCGTGTCGTGTGAGCGAGAACTTGGTGCTTCCGACAAATATATAGCGCTATTCACTAGTGTAGTATTTTTCAATATTATTTATTTTGCAACCCTATTACAGCTCAAAAATACCGGGACTCCCTTGTCACTCAAATAATTATGTATTTACAACACGACAACACGTTTTGACATGTCGATGTGTTTTGGATGAAAAGAAGAATAAACAAGAAAACAAGAATATCCAGAGCTGAACCCTGTCAGCTCTGTCTGTCTGTTATGAAGTGGCTAATGGCACTTAGTTATTAGTACCATTAGCCACTTCATACCTGAGTAAACTGACATTCTCTTCAATGGTGGACATTAAAACTAAAAAGAGAGATTTTAAAGTGAAAAATTTTCAAGAATTAAACAAGGCCATCCTTCTCACTAAAATTGTGTGTGCCTTTTTCCATCTACTGGCGACCCCTCAAATAAGGCATCACATATTGAACGATCTACAGCAGGCTGCAAGCTTAAGACCAAGAAATCGCGAAACTAGCGCATAATTGAAACCATTTCTTAACGGTTTATATGATGCTTATATTGTTATAAAAAAAAGTATATATCTACTGAATATGAGAAGAAAATTCAGTATTTCATTACTTTTCTATTTTACGAAACGAACTTTTACAGTTGCAGCCATGTTAATCATTCAATCTAGATAAAAATTATATGAAAAATTATTAACTGTTGACCAACCCTATATAACATAACACAGTTTTGTTATTTTTGTAAAGAAAATTGTATTGTGTTTTATATTGCGATCTTGTACGGGAGAGGTAACCTAGCTCCGCTCGATTCCTCAAGGCCGTTGGCTCGGTCCCCAGCCTTAATTCACATAGCCTACCTTTCCGTATCTGACGTCGCGGTGAATGTGCCGGTGTGCTGTGCTCCGAGCTGTGGTCTGCGTATTCTGTGCCGCTGCTGTCGTGTCCTGGAGCCAGCGACAGGTTGGTTCCGGCTGGACATCGCTCGCGACTCTTGCTTCGCCATCGGTTCTGATAACAATATTAATTTATTTATTAAGGCAGTAAACATCACTATATTAAAAAAGGGGTCAAATAAAATATAAAAATTACAATATTGGATATATTCTAGAATAGTGTCACTGATAACACAAAAGAATATTTTTTGGCGAATACACAACGTTATATTATAAATGACGACAACAATAACTAGTGGATAATAAAATGGTGGTAAAGACCGGCAGGAACATTGAATAGCAAAAGCTCCAGAAGTTCGAAATAATTCTCCGCTGCGCTCAAACTAGATACCGCACTACCTAAGAACAATGGTATTTTTTATTACGGCACCTATTAGGTGCTCGTGTGCGTGGCATCTTGTCACTCAATGGCATCTTAAGTTTGTTGCTTCGTGTTATTCAACATTGAAACTAATAAGATACAAAAAACTTACTGATGATATGTGATCCCAGTGTCTTTCTTATTTCTTGTAGTATTATTTTTACAAAATTTTAATACGCCACCATTTAGGTCAAATTTTTGGCCAAGTTTTATAGAACATGTGGCACGTCAACACATTGTTCGAGAATGGCTCGATTTCGCCCACTTGGGCGTAATCTAGTTGGAGCGCAGCGGAGACCAATCCTAATTCTTAGTCATACATACATATTTATGTTAAGGTGACACAATCTATCAAGCGACGTCTTTTGCTTAGTGCAAGTAAATTCTATGTTTTTACTAGTTTAATTTAGTAAGTCCTACCACCTTTCGTACGATAGCTTAAAATACGCAAAAATTTCTTTTGTACATCCTCCAGATTACTCATACTACTATGATTTCTTCCAGAACTTTCTACATTACATATTTCACATGATTACACTTGCGAACAAGGCCCTTTGTATAAAACGCAAGTTGTAATCATTCATTCATTTATATTTTAAGTTTATGGCATTACAATAAAAAATGATGTATAACATTATCTAGGGCCAATTACGTATTTGTAGGTTTAAACGATACATTTTACAATGACCAATAAGTTATCACTTAAACAAGACGATAATAATTTATATTTAACAACAAATGTTTGATTAGTCCGATATTAAGTTGAACTGCATTTGTATTTTAACTATATTATTTAAACTTAGTTCGTACGTATAATTTGTTTTGTGAAATGCTTTCCTTAACTCTTGTTGCCAGTGATGACTTTCGGTACGCAGACGTGGTCGCTAACTATGGGCCCCGTTGAGGCAGTAAAGTCCTCGAATGGCGACCACGTACCGGACCAGTTTTGGTAAGCCTCCAAAAGATAGACTGACGATCTGGTCAAGATCACCAGGATACGTTGGATGAGGGCAACGCAGAACCGATCTTCGTGGAAATCTTTGTCCAGCAGTGGACGTCCTCCAGCTGATGATAATGATGATCAAATGAATACACATCGGAAACTGTAAAGATTATTAAAATCATTGAACTGAGTGAAGTAGCGTTAACAGTTGTTAACACCTCGATAACCTATTTAACTCAGAAACGCGCAAGCAACCCTAGATGTATTTAAGTCCATAAATAGTATATACAACAATGACATAACTTTCAAGTTGTTTATTTTTACCAAGAAAAACGATTTTTAGAAGACTTGTACAACACTTTATATTTAATATCCGGATAACCGAGCGTTGCTCGGATTTTTAAGAATGTATAAAACTTGAACAAAAAACCTAATAGGACATCAGGATTCGAACCGGGGTCTTCTGCGTTCCGGATCACCAAATGTCGCATCTGAGCTATTATTACCTTTGTATGTAATGTTATTGTAGCTGTTTCCCATTAAAAGACGGATAAAACTACATTTGTTTAAACATAGCTAGATCAATTTATCACCCCCGAAATCCCTTGTAGACTAAATTTTATGAAAATAATTGGAGCCGTTTCAGAGATTCGGATTATACATCTTATATATAAAATTCTCGTGTCACAGTGTTCGTTCCCGTACTCCTCCGAAACGGCTTGAACGATTCTCATGAAATTTTGTGAGCATATTGAGTAGGTCTGAGAATCGGCCAAAATCTATTTTTCATACCCCTAAATGTTAAGGGTGGTCCACACGAATTTTTTTTTTTAATTTTTTTTACATTTTTTTTTTTAATTTGTTGGGTTATGAGTCAGCATTAAAAAATACATACAACTTCAAATTTTCACCCATCTACGATCAACAATTACTTTTGTATCGCGATTTTAATATCGGCAATACAACGTTTGCTGGGTCAGCTAGTTCTTATAATATATAAACAAGAATTGCTCGTTTAAAGATTTACGGCCTTACAAATAAACTTGGTATATAGTTATAACTAAGCATAAACAAAGAATATGCATAATGTTTACGATATCGTTGACAACACTGTCAATATAATGATATTTATGAAGTTTTTCGAATGACAAGCTGCCTTGCAAATAAACGCGGGAAACGTTATACGTCCGGATTAACCAATCATAAGCAAAATGTCTATTTGTGAACATTTTGCATTTTCTTGGTTTATGATTAGTTATAACTATATGCCAATTTTATTTGTAAGCCATTTATATCATTATTTATAACAGTAATTTTATATTTATTTATTTATACGAAACATCAACATCATGTTATATTTAATAATCATTGAGTTTTAGTTTACAGAGGAACAAACACTGATACAGATCACTATAAGAGATGTACACATAACTCAGTTTGGTTAATTCGTAAAATTTAAATCCAATTACATGTAACTTAATAACAATAATGGTTATGAAATCAACTTAAGTAATTTACCTTTGGTTATAAGGCTACAAATTATCAGATTTTATTTTTATTTTAAAAATAATTTAAAAAAATACGTAATAAATAAGACGTAATATTAAAATGCATCTGAAAGATAAGAGTTAACAGTTTAAACAAAAAATTAGGAATTAAATGGTGGCAAGATCTTGTTCACTTGTACACTTCAATCTCTACGTCAATAACAAATTTTATAATCATTTTAATATATTTTCAAAACGAGTTAGACGTTCACGTGATGTCATGTGATACGCCCTGACCATTACAACACAGTGCCGCATACAATTCTTAAAAACTTAAAATACTGAGTGGCATTGCAATTACGCTCGAAGTCAATAATACTTTTTTTTTTTTGTATGAGAGAGGGCAAACGGGCAAGAGGCTCACGGGATGGGGAGAGGTGAGGCAACCGCCCATGGACATCCGCAACAACAGGTGTGTCAAGAAATGCGTTGCCGGTCTTTAATGGCCTGTAGTATGGTAATACTTGTACGTTACTGTTTCACGACACAAAAAGGCGCCGCTGTGGTAGGAACCTAGCCGGCATCTTGTGCAAAGAAACCTTCCACTAGTATTACTGGTAATATTACACACTAAGTCTTTTTTTTTAATGTTAGCCATTCTTATCTCCAGGGTGCCATAAAAACATCGCATCGCGTCTTAAGCTTCTTGAAAGCTTATTGATGTGAATGCTCGTTCAGTTTTGGCCCATTTTTCCTGTTTCGTTGTGGCCCAGAAAGAGTTCATTATTCTTGTTTACTATTCAAAGTAGTGTTTCCTCGTTTGTAGAGAAAGCAGTTTCAAATACTTCTTGTAAGTCTCTTGTTATTATTTAACTAATAGTAAATAAAAATCCCATTTTATAATGTCAAATTTTTTTGATCTTTCTTTTGGATTCAAAATAGTTTTAACTAATGCAAGTGTGACTAAACCACGTTGTTACCAGTGGGAAGCTCCTTTGCACAGGATGCCGGCTAGATTATGGGTACCACAACGGCGCCTATTTCTACCGTGAAGCAGTAATGAGTAAGCATTACTGTGTTTTGTTCTGAAGAGCGCCGTAGCTAGCTAGCTAAAATTACTGGGCAAATGAGACTTAACGTCTTATGTCTCAACGAGACGAGGGCAATTGTAGTGCCGCTCAGAATTTTTAGGTTTTTCAAGAATCCTGAGCGGTACTGCATTGTTATGAGCAGGGTATATCATCAACCATCAGTTGAACGTCGGGCTCGTCCGTATTTTTATAAAAAATTGATTCAAAATGGTTTTAACTGGGTCAAGCAAGCGTAGCTTAACCACATTGTAATCCAATTTATCCAAACATCGGTATAAGGGCTGGCAAAATTTGCAAGGGAGTACATACATACAGTACATATCTATTAAATAAAAAAATGATCGTTTTTCTCCCCTCATGCTTTTGTGAATACCTAAATATGAATAGATAATTATTACTTCCTAAGCATAACCTAACAGTCCGACAATGATTAATGAGTGTCAAATTTTGATTTGTCAATGTGTGCGTATGATAGTGGTTTATTATTAGATTAAGTATTGGTCTCCGCTAGATACCAACTAGCGCTCCAACTGATACCACACTACCTAAGAACAATAGCTTATTTATTACGGCAACAATTAGATGCTTGTCTAAACTAAATGGCATCTTTCAAATTTTTAACATACGCTTCGTGTTATTTTTGACATTGAAATTTATAAAATACAAAACTCTGATGATATGTGATCCCAGGGTCTTTCTTGTAGTAGCTTTTTTTTACAAAGTTTTCATGGTAAGTTTCAACATTTTAGTTTCAATTATTAGCAAAGTTTAACAGAACATGTGGCACGTCAACGTCACACATTGTTAGAGACTGGCTCGAGAACGCGGTACTTGGCGTACTATTAGTTGCCGCACTTTGCGACTGCGGTATCTAGTTGGAGCGCAGCGGAGAGCAGTTCTTTATCTAAGTTAGTGATACTGATGTTAAATTTTTATTGGTGTAAACGCAGGTGTTTAAAATTATTTTAATCATCAAATAAACCTATATTGGAAGGCCTAAATCAAAAAAACTTTCAATTATATAGGTAGTTTTAAAAATAAAAATATCAAAAGACCACTTACGGACAAGTCCTTTATTTCCAAAACAAGGTAGGCCTCTAGTTTTTTTGTGCCTTTTCATCAGGTCAGAGGCAATTATTTTAGAATGGGTGGTAGATTTTGATGTTCAAAGATGATGTTACCAGGGTACACTTTCTCATTTTTCTATAACTAATTTAAATATTTATTTAAATTTTTATTAAAGGTTAATCGAAATTTTATCGTTGCTATTACGAAATTTATATTCCATTTAACAAAGAACAATATCAATGAACAGTGTCCATACCACTCAATCCAATTCCATTGCTTATTCAAATGTAATTTATGTTTTATTCAATGGAATCGTTCTTTTCTTGGCCATTTATTTTTATTGCGAAATAAAATAACTTTACGTAGAATGGAATGATGAACTGTTCCTTGTAATATCGGTGAATATCTTATTCTAGTTAAAATGCAGTGCCTCTCAGGATTATAGAAAAACCCAAAAATTCTGAGCCGCACTACAATTGCGCTCGTCACCTTGAGACATAAGATGTTAAGTCTGATTTGCCCAGTAATTTCAAAACAAATAAGCTACGGCGCCTTTCAGACCGAATGTTTACAAAATACTGCTTCACGGCAGAAAAAGGCGCCGTTATGGTACCCGTCTAGCCGGTTTCCTGTGCAAATAGCCTCCCACTGGTGAATTGATAGATTTTAATTTTCAATGTAATTCATTAATGCAAAGTGATTGTTATAATTTTCAGTACTTAGATAACGTGAAGCAATGAGGCTTCTGTGATTATAATTTTTGAATCATTTAGCAGTGGAAAAAAAATAACTACGCACTACTGCTACGTGAAAACTTGCAGCAAAAACGCTTTTTGTTGCAAGTTTTCACGTAGTAGTAGTAGTAGTACGTAGTAGTTTTTTTGCGAGCGTGAGGCAAAGTGATTTAAATTTCGAACCCCACGTGACCACGTGATACATCCGGGAATTACTCCGCGTTAAAAAAATAAACAATGCGATCCGGTGCGTTCCGAAACTCATTTTAGCCTAGCGTATTATCTCATTGTCACAAAAATTATCCTATACCTATCACACTTTTTTCACTTTTATGTTTCACACGAGAGCAAATTTTTTTTTGTCTTGTGCCTTTAAATCACTCAATACCTCAGTAGTCTATATTAGAATCACTCGCTACGCTCGTGATTCAATTCTAAACCACTTCGCCAATTCGTGATTTAAAGTCAGCACTCGCAGCAAAAAATAACTTTGCTCACTTGTTGAACAAATAACTATTTATTTCGTTTTAGGTCAGTGAAAAAGTGTTTTCGTTTGTAGTATGTAATAAACTTGTAATAACATCTCCTGTACTATTTGTAAAACCCGGGCTATTATGTTATAAGGTGATTCTGTGTGTATGGTGCGATTGAAAGCGCATAGTTTATGAGCTTTTACCGTCGTGCAGTAACGTCAATTCGGATCTCGGTTCGGTTGAGAGTAGTCAACAACTCAAGATTAAAAGTTGTGAAAAAGCGAGCGCAATCATCCCCATCATCTGGATGTGGTCCCCTACAGTGCGGTTTTCAAGGAGTTTTCTTCCACGTACAACATAGCTGTGGAATGAGCTTCCTTGGGCGGTATTTCCGGTACGATACGACATGGGTACCTTGAAAAAAAACGCGTACACCTTCTTTAAAAGCCAGCTACGCCCGCACAAATGTGATTTCTCTGGTTTGCAAAAGATAATGTGGGTGGCGGTGAACACCAGGTTAAGTTAACCACCACACTCGTTGGTCCTCCTTTTCTATAAAAAAAATACCAATATGAAGGCTTCCTTTACGATGACACCGGACCACACAAATGTTTAACCACTAAGCGAAACTTAAAAGAGTTTGACTGGGATGTAATAATGCAACCGCTATGTCTTGACCATGCATGCACCTTCAGTTTTGTACCTGTTATTCAAAATTATGTAGCAAAATTATGTGTCAGGTAAACATTAATGGTTTCTTGAGAAAGGACTGCCACAACTACTTGTCATATTTTTTGATCAGAAGTGCCAAAATTTCTGCAGCATGGTCCTGTTCACTACCTAGTACCTACACGATGGCAAAAAACTCATTGAACAAAATGGCACATATACACTTTAATTAAAGGCTAATAATATTATGTTATTTTTTGTGTTCTCAAATATCGATTTATTTAAGTATTCCATTTATGAAACATTAGCATTTGAATAAGTAAATATTTGCATAATCTTAAGTTTGTTTCAGAAAATGTTAAAAATAGCTTGCCTAACACGGCGTGTTTTCGGATATATTTTAAGGGAACAAAGATGGTCAAGACTTTTCGGAAGCCAAACAAATTACAAATCCCTACAAATTAAATTTGTAAGTTCAAGCTTTATTTTCGGACTGGTCTGGAAAGAAATTCACAAAATACACATCAGAACCCTTAAGACCCTTATCACTGAATATAATTGAAAAAAAAAAATATCTAAGTAAATGTTTGTATTTCACCTTACACAATAACAAATACATGCCTGATTTTAGTCTTCAGGCACATCTGAACCGTATAAAAGGCCAATTTTAGCCCAAGAAAAATATATTTATAATAATAATATGTAACGGAATTGCTCGTTTCAATGTTTAAGTTAAAAACTGACATACCTTTAAATTGCTGAAGAAGTGGTGCGTCTTGTGCACGACGGAGAGTGGGGTGTGGTGATGAGCGGAGCGGGCTCGAGGCGGAGACGCTTGCACTGGCGACGCACATGACAGCTCTGACGCGGACTTTGAAAGACGCCCGCACAGTGTATCCGATCTTTCTGGAATATTACATCGAAACGTGAACAGGGGAAGCGAATAAGTGACGACACGAACAGATGTCCGGTATACGTAACACAATATAAATTAACTGTAACTCAAGCTGATGATATGTTGGACACCTCTAACATATATTGTAATGCGGACGATAATACTGGTGATACCGTATACACGGACTATGCAGGTCTTTCTCGAGAAATCATCAACCAGTGCCGGAAGAAACTTGTGTCTTTTATCGAGTCCTCTCTTGAGATGGTCGCGGAATGGGGTTAAATGACCCTTGTGCAATTATCCCCCAGAATACCTAAGTTTGTGCGTCGGCACCACAATCCTTAATGCTTCCCATAGTATCGGAATACTGGGTTTCAAATCTCGAGCGATTGCCAATTCTGCGGTCATCTTGATAGCATAGCCAAATTGGCTTCGAAGAAGCTGGGCGTCATAAATAGAGCACGGCAATTCTTCTACAAACCGCAGGTCCGGCCACACAAGTATTGCTGTCATGTCTGGTCTGGCACACCCCAGTATCAGCTCGAACCATTTGATCGCGTGCAACGCAGAGCTGCTCGAATTATCGGGGATCCAGTACTCTCTAAACCACGGGAGGGTTCCGAGCATTTTCACTTGATTTCTCCCGTCGAAATCCGCATTCGCACGCCCCAAATTAGCATATCTTCCCCACCATCTGGATGTGTGACGTTCCTCCGCAGTGCAGTTTTACAAGGAACTTTCTTCCTCGTACAACAAAGCTGTGAAATAAGCTTCGCAACATGAGTACCTTCGACGACATGGCTTCAAAAAAAGCCTCTACACCTTAACGGTCGTCTCCTGTGATTCCTCTGGTGTTGCAAGAGAATGCGGGCTGCGGTGATCACTTAACATCAGGTGATCCGTACGCTCGTTAGTCGTTTGACCTCCTCTTCCATAAAAAAGTGACAACACGAGCAGATGTATGATATAACGTTTTCGTAACACGATATAAAATAATTACTTTAAATCAAACTGATCTTTAATTAAGTGAATATTTAATTCACTTTAGAATTGTGATTAAATTATTCACATGTGCGGACTTTGCTGGAAAACATTTCGTATACAAATTTACGTTTTAAATTTTATTTTTTTCTTGCACAAATACTTTTCATTATAATACACTTTATACTTGTCTTTCTGTACTCAGTATAACTTATACATACGGCACGCTATGATGGCGGTTTTGTCGTTTGTCCACTCATGAAGTTTCGTTTTAATTAATAATTACATTGAAGGAGCAAATTACTGTTCTTTATTGTCAATAGTGTCGTGGAGTTAGTCATAAAAATTTATCGAATGTATAATTTTAGGACACAAAATTTATTTATTACATTGATTTCTAAACTATATTAGGGTCCCGCAAACATTTATTTTTTATTTTTATAAGATTCTAATTATTGGTGTACTTATTTACCACAAAACACGGAATTTGTTTTTTGAAATTCAAAATTTCAAAAAATGAATTCTAATTCGAGCGCTGGCCAGAACAACTATAACCTCCGGCAAACTCGCGTCAATGCTCAATGCAAAACAAAGCAGTTTCGACTTGACGTTGCTTCGAAAAGTACAAATTGTGAATGCACTGCGATTGTGATATAGTTTTGACCTGGCTTTGGATTTCGGATATTGATACTGCATTACTATTGACCCTTGCTCGTTAATTTGGACTCTGTTTACGCCTTTTGTTGTGGATATCGTCGATATGGCCGAACATACGCAGAGAACTGTTCTAAACAGTCAGACACGTAAGTTCGTTATACGTCTTTGTAACTATTTCGATCGTGAATCTCAAAACGGTGGGCCAATTTTACCTATAACGTCAGTGGTTGAACGCGTAGCTGATGCGCTTGATATTTGACAACGAACTGTTAGACGAATAACTAAAGAAAAATATGGCGAGACTGGCACAGAAGAAAATAAACGTCACATACTCACACACCAAAAAAGAGAAAACGAGCAAAACCAGTCGTAGGCATCGATAGCTTGATGCTGATGCCATCCGAAGACATGTGTACCGCTACTATTTACGGAAGGAGTATCCAACAAGAAAAAAGTTAGTGCAATCACTTAAGGAAGCTGGATTATTCTTCGGTGGGGAAAGTTCTTTAACGAAGATTTTGAAGACCGTTGCGATTTCGATACAAACAATGGAACAAACGCAAAATATTGATGGAAAGATTTTATATCGTGATGGCAAGATATAGTTTTTTATGGCAAGTGAAAGAAATTGAAAATTAGCAAAATGTTGTGTTTTTGGATGAAACATGGAGAAACAACAACAACATTCGCGACTAATAATTTGTCACGCCGGAACCATCAACGGGTTTGTCGAAGGTTCTCTCATGGCTTTTACGTCAAAAACCACTGGAGACTATCATGAAGAAATGAATGGAGAAAAGTTTACTGAATGGTTTACCTCAATGTTGTGTCCATCTATTATAATTATGGACAACGCCCCATACCACTCGATGCAAATTTGACAAGCCACCTGCCCAATCCCAAAAAAAAGCTGACATCGTCGCATGGCTTCAAAAAATGGCGTAGATGCAAACATAAATAAGTTAAAAGCGGAATTAGTACGTATTTTAAAAGAAAACAAACCAACCACGATCCGATATATCATTGACGAAATAGCGTTAGAATATGGGCACAGAGTTATACGGTTACCGCCTTACCATTGTGAATATAATGCAATTGAGTTGATGTGGGCTCAAATTAAGGGATATGCTGCAAGACGCAATACAGAACCCCCATTTACGACAACAAAAATGCTAAAAATATTAGAAGAAGCTCGTGAACATGTGACTAAAGGAGACTGGGAAAATGTTTTGAATAGAACTGTTAAATTAATATGAACAGATTATGAAACAGATGTGAAAATAGATAATATTTTAGAAAACGAACTTATAATTAATGTAGGTGATAATAGAAGTGACGACAATGAAAAAAACGAAAGCAGTATGCACGAATCTGATTAAATCTGGCCTTTTGTCACACCTTTATTGGTCTCTTTTTGCATTCATATGTTCTTATGTGCATATATAGTATGTATATTCATTTGCATTCCAAAATTCAGTTCGTTCAAATATATTAAGTAAACATTTATATTTTTGTTTTATTAAACCTTTTTAATCAGGTACTACTCGCAAGAAAACTAATATATATGATTATATTTTTTTCGAGAGTAAATTGACTTTTCAAATCACCATTATAATATGTCAAATCGGCCATCATAGCGTGCCGTGCGTGCGTCTTGCTGTTGCTAATTCGATCGAAGCGCGTTAATAGACAGATGAGAAAAACTGATTATTTTTTTGCGTTGCAGTTATCAAATTGTTTTTGGCAAAAAAATTATAACAAGCATAAGCTTATAAAAACATACACAATTCATGGTTTATTTTGCTTATAAAGCCTTAAAAATTAAATCTAACAATGCAGGGGTTTTACTTTACTTTTTCCCGTTTCCTTTTTCCAATTGAAAACTCCTATTGTGTATTCAGCCAATCTGACCCAATAACAACATAACCCGGCAAATTTTAATTGACCATTCACAACAGATTGAATGGAAAAGCAAAGATTGTCACATAACTACCATTTCCCATTGTCGAATAATTTCCGGTGACTTGTACGACGAGAACGGAATTCACTCAGACCCGATTTTATCAAGAAGTTTCACTTCTAGCTCGACCTGAATATAGTCTTGGTATCGTGTTTATCAAGAACAGTTTGGTTGCGCGAGTATACTATATATTTGTCAAAAACGTTGAGCAGAAAATACGAGTACGAATATGATTTAGTATTCGTCTAAGCTCGGGTGTAATCGGCGTGTGGTGCGAGTGCAGAAGAATGCGGGCGCCGGGCGAGCGCCGAGCAGACATTCAGGGAAGAACTATCGAGCGAGACGGTTGTGTCGCACGCGCATTTTGGGAACACCATGTTCTTATTACGTGATCGGAGTTAGACTGTGTTTTACTTGCTGTCGTGTTCAAACGCCCTAAACGATGGACAGCCACGAAGATAGTGACCATGTAATCGGCCTTGCTCTGTCATATATTTATATTATTTGTTAAGTTAAAGCTATCTTAAGCTCACAGCAAAAATTAAGAGAGTATGGCTTGGAATGGTTAATCCATGTTAATGCTCTGATTTTCCACCTTCAGGTTCGATCTCTCCAGAATTATTGTAGGCAGTAACTTTGACTGTGCTTTACATTAGTTTTTGCGTAATTGCGTACACATTAAAAAAAAATTAAGAGTATCAGTAAATTTTGCCAAAAACCATCGGTCTACAGCAAATAACACCTCCGCGGCAACAAATGGCGCTAAACTTCATAATGACAACTGTGACAAACACTATCTCAACTCCTGTTAACAGCAGTTCCCTGAAAACGTGCTCTGAAAAGGTAATGAGACGTTAGGATCTAAAAAGAAAACGTAAATTTTACGCAAAATGTAATGTAAAAACACAGTTACAATTATACGCCTTTTAATCCTTTCAAAAGTGTTTTATTTAAATATGAAACACTCGCGTTAAATAAGAGAGGACAGCCCAAAGCTACTCGCGTTTTTTGATTGTAAGTCCCAAAATTTGTACAGCAACGGGATCTTGTCAATATCTATAAGATAGAATGTCACCCGACAAAATGGCACATACTGTAATTAAATATAAATAAACATAGAAAAAATATGTTTGACTTTCCATATACAATTCGTAGAAACTTTTTTCCCAAGCAAAGTAATCCGGCAATCAGATAGCTTAGGCTTAAAAAAGGTAAAGATTCTTAACAAAAGATCTCTTTAACGTTTAGTACCAATAAAGGAAGCGAGGGAATACGAAACCTAGATTTACTGGAATCGCAGGCACGGTAAAATGGACGTTGTAATTGACAAAAGAGAATACATTTTCGCAAGAAGATTTTATTCAATTTAATTTATTGTACTTTTTATACACTACATTCAGACGGTAGATATACTTCGTGTACTTCAAACGTTATTAATTATGATCTTTTGTGTTAATTCCGTTATAAGTTTTCATATAATAAGGCTTAGTTCTATTAATACTCCTTGATCACAATCATATTATGACTATTAAGTGTAAGAAGTCATTGACCCCATTATAGAATGTCATTGGACCCAATACACTTTTTTCCGTTCGTATGATAAATATAAGCAAGTAAGGAAGAAACAATACGAATTTCACTCAATTACAATAAGATTTGGTACAATAAGGTGGATATATATCGCTATAGAGGAAAAACTCGAAATTTCATTTTTAAAATATTAAAAAAAAAATGGAACATTCGAATTTTGTAATAAAAGTTTAATATACATTAACCATTAATGCCTTATAATGAAAACGGAGATACTATAATATATAACGAGAACATAAAGTCGAAATGAGAGCTGACTGAGCCAAAATGAATATAAAATAGAGATAAAATCTCAGGTATCGCTACCAATGTCTCTTGATGGCGTCAATAAAGCTGAGAATTGCGAGGTATAATGTTATGTGGGGGGCAGATGTAATCAGTTGGTTTTATATTATTTTATTAGCAAAAAAAAGTCTGTGTGTACTTATGTATGCACGCAAGAAGTTATACTTCTTTGGCCTAACAAAGCAAAAATCCTTAAAATTATTTAATCCTCGTGCTATACTAAGTTTGTAGAAAGAACAATAATGTAAAAATCTTGCAACAACGGTTTTGAAAATTAATTATTAATTAACGAAACGGCTGTACGGGCTTGAACCCTTTGCCTATCCTAATAATGGACGAAGAAAGCAAAAAAAAATACGAATGTCCCAAGCGTCAAAAAATTTTAGAAACCAACTTCACTCTGTTCCTTTTTGTGTTTCAGTGATGCGCGCGCATCTTAAAATTTCACTCTCATCGTTTTTTCATAACGCGCCTAGAGAAGTATAACTTCAAAAAGCTTCAGTTGCTCATTCTTATTGTATAATAAACTAGCTGCCCGGATAGACTTCGTTCTGTCATAAGTTAAAAGAAAGATAAAATTAATATAACGAGGCATTTCCAAGTAATCCAGTATGCATTTTAAATTGAAATATCTTTGGACATATTCATTTGAATTACATGCTGTAAAGGGCCATATTGATCTATATAAATGCGCAATGTATTTAAGGTGCTAAATTAAGGATTAATACTGTATTGCCTAAAATAGCTTCGTAAATAAGCCATCATTTCTCGTAAAAAGTTTCGTATAAGAAATGGTTATTGTGGGTTATAGTGTACAATATAGATACTTACATTATTTTGATCTATCTCATTGGGTTCAGCCAGCGTTTGCAATATAAGCACAAAAATGTGATTTACGACATCACATAAGAAAGCTCTACAATAATCATTGTTTCTCTACTATACTATGTGTTATACATAAAAACTTTCCTCTTGAATCATTCAATCTATTAAAAAACCGCATCCAAATTCAACAAGCGGGAAGCGACTTTGTTTTATACTATATACTTATAGTGATAAATTCATGCACTGCAGAGCCATCTGAAGGCAACCGATAGCAAAAAAATATTTCGTAAATATGTAGGTACCTACCACAAGTGCACATGATAATCGGTTGAACTATTTAAATGTTGATGTACTGCAATCTAGTGTTAAGCTACTACTAGAAGGAATGGCTAGAAACCAAAGTTCTGAAATGCAAAATTTCAGATCAACTAGCTAGATTCCAATCTATCCAAAAACTACTTTTACGTTAACAAGTTCAAAAACGTGTTAATTCGCGATATACCTAGGTCCTAAAAATAATTATGAACGATAGAAACAATTAAGAATAAAACAAAATATTACATTTAAATTTGGAATCATCATTTTGGCGTCAATAGATTGTACAATATTTTGCGATATTAATATGGAGTGGGGTGGTAAAGAGAACCGAATCGCTGTGATTGAATTACACAAAGTAGGTATGGAGCCAAATGCAATTTTTTTAAACTCTCCATACGTTTGGTATTAGTAAAATGTTTGTGTACTGCATATTAATAAATAGGTACAATGAGACCTCTGTTTGTGATAGAAAAAAAACAAGCCGTCTACGTATAGTTCGTACGAAAAAGGTGGTTAAAGCAGTAAGGGAATTCGAAGAAATCCTGCCCGAAACCAAAAGACGCGTATTTTAAGATATGAGTTAGGACTTGCAGCCCATAATAGACGTACTGATCATTTCTTAACTGTAAAATCGAAACAACTAAGTACTGAAGCGGTACGCAAAGGGGGGTCACAGAAAAATTTTTGTTTACGGATGAGAAAATTTTTAAATTTAAACATTTTAACAAACAAAATGACCGTATTTATGCTCAAAGGTCTAAAGGAAGCTTCTCAATTTGTCGACAGAGTGAATGTGGGCACTATCCGACTTCAGTGAATGAAGGAATGACTGAGCCATATTTTTGTGAAAAAGATATCAAAACATCGGCACAAGTGTATCAAGATACCATTCTTGCGAAGTTAGTGAAGCCCCTTAACAACACCATGTTCAATAACCAAGAATGGTTCTTCCAGCAAGACTCGGCGCCGGATCATAAAGCAGTCTTGGATGGAAACGAACGTTTCGGACTTCATCAGAGCTGAAGACTGGTCGTTGTCTAGTCCCGATCTTATCCGCTGGATTATGATTTGTGTTTAGTTGTAGAGAGTACGGCTTGCTCTAAACGTCATGATAATTTGGAATCCCTAAAACAATCCTCATACGATTAGAAGTGAAGAATTTTCCCATGGAAAGAGTGTGTGCTTCTATTGATAACTGGCCTCAACGGACTGTATTGCAGCCAATGGAGACTACTTCGAATAAGCTTTTAATACAGGGTGGCCCAAAAGTCCGTTTACATTTGAATCGGTTGCCACGTCTAGCAACGGCGGCGGAGGGGGGTGGAGGGGTTACGCATTGCAAGAGCGGCCAATGGGAATTTAGTACCATGGCGTCGTTTAGCGGTAGTCAACGTGCATTTTGTGTACGCGAGTACTATCGAAACAACGATTCTGCGACTTTAGCTCAACGAAAGTTTTGCAATCATTACAAGATACGACACAAAAATCAAGCTCCATCAGGTGTGTTAATTAAATAATGGGTGCTCAAGTTTGGAAGACGGGTTCAACAGTGGATTTACCTAGATCTGGCCGGCCTAGAACGTCGAGGGACCCCGAAAACGTGGAGCGAGTAAAATCGTCTGTTCGTGACCAACCTGGACTATCAACTCGAAAGCGGTCTGCTGTCCTTAACGTGCCAAGATAATGATGTATTAAACCGCATTCTCAAGAAAGATTTAAGTCTACATTCCTTTAAAATCCAAATGGTGCAGGAATTAAGGCCTCAGGACCATGCCACTAGGTTGCAGTTTGCGAACGAAATGGTAGAGCGTTTCACCAGATTTACAAACATTTTTTTCTCAACTAGGCACACTTCCACCTAAATGGGCATGTTAATAGACAAAATTGTCGTTATTGGAGTGACACTATGTCATGGTGATCAAAAACCCCTGCATTCCAGCCAACCAACCCAGTAACCCAGTAATCTCAACAGAAACATGTAAAGCTGTCATCGAAAATTTCCGCTCTAGATTGCAGCAATGCCAGAATAATGAAGGATTGCATATGGATGATGTGATTTTTAAGAAATAAATTCCCCCTTTGTTTACTATCGAAAACAATAAACAGTTTTGATCTACTGTAATTAGTATTTTTTTAATCATCATTCCAATTATAAACGGACTTTTGGTCCACCCTGTATTTTAAATTATTTTATATTTATGTATTAAACTAACACACTATAAAAGTAATAAATGTTATTCACAATAGATTTTTTTTTCTTTGTTTCAGTATTTATGTATAAAGAAGGCACAAGGGCAACGGGTAGCACTGAAAGTGTTGTGAACTGATGGTAAGGAACAAATCCAGTGAAAAGCTAATTTAAATTGTGAGTTTTTAACTCTTTAGTAACCTTATAGTTTGGATTCATGTCATTTCTTCCTATACATTGACGGCAATTTGAAAAATGTGTGTAGCGTGAGGAAATGACTGGAAATGGTTTATTACAATTTTGTTGATTAAGAAGTCAACCATAGAGTAATGATAGACTTCAATCTCACACGCGTCTTGGGAAAAAGTCACGCTACGAATGCAATGAGTTAGCACCAAATACCTTTATGATTTGCGAATATTGCTTTGCTATTGTTCGAAATACATTCTTGAAGAACATTTATTATTCAAACATTAACTGGCCTAAATAAACTTACAAAAGCAAACTAAACAAGATTTATTTATCATAACTTCTACCAACTCCAAGTTTGTTTAAAGTTAAATATAACAGTTAAGTTTTGTTAAGATGCTCGTTTTTACTTTGTTCCACGATCAACTTGACTCATCCGAACTATGGAACGAAAATACTTTGTTGACTTCTTTATGTAAATAAAGCTGCGTTTTCACGGACCAGCCGTTTGTATCAATCGACAAACGGATTGCTTCCAAATGGATTGACATATTATTTTGACTACATCCACAGCTGTGGCGCTTCTTTGCTTTTTTCCATTCTGCGTGGTCGCCTGTAGTGTTTCGGCAATTAGTTCCGATTCTGATGAGCAATTATTGTATTACTCTGCAACGTCTGTTTAAAAAAAAGTGTGTATGTACTTATGTATGCACGCAAGAAGTTATACTTCTTTGGCCTAACAAAGCAAAAATCATTAAAATGATTTATTCCTCGTGCTATTCTACGTTTGTAGAAAGAACAATAGTTATTGTAAAAATATTTCAAAGATGGCTTTTACAGTTAATTATTAGATAATGAAAACGGCTGCATGGGCTCCAACCCTTTGCCTGTCCTAATAATGGACGAAGAAACCAAAAAGAAAATAACGATTGACGCAAACGTCAGAAAATTTTAGGAACCAACTTCACCCTGTTCCTTTTTGTGTTACAGTGATGCGCCCGCATCTTAAAATTGCACTCTCATCATTGTTTCATAACGCGCCTAAAGAAGTATAACTTCATAAAGCGAAAGACGTGGTATACGATGACTGCAGGGTGACGTCTTGGAGCAGACCACAGAACACTATTATTCTAACGAGGAGCAGACTAAATACGTTGCCAAGCATACACGTCGGTGCCATATTTTGGCTTGGCGCGGCGGCGTAGCGTTGAGATTTGCCTCACTATATTTTCTTTCGGATGGCGCGCTGGCTTCCATAAATTTGGAACTTCGGATATCCACCAAAGCAACGCCAAATGCTACAGTTTTATCATTCACGGATATATTTTGACGCAACGCTACTTCATTTGGCTTGTTGGAATGGTCGTGAATGCCCAGCTTTAATTATCAAAAGACAGTAGGCTCACACCTCACATTTTATCTTTTATATTTAAGCAAGCAATTCTCGTACTTATACTTATATATATATATATATAGATAGAATAATACATTAACTTATTTGCCAATATTTTGCGGCTTGCACACCGAGCACTGCTTTGTCACGCAGGTTTTAATTTTATATTTATAATATGATAGTTATTAGGCTGAAATATATACGAAGCCCTACATTAGAGAACAAATAGTTCATTGCAATGTCGAAATTCATAAATTAGACAACTTTAGCACCAGAAATATGGAATATATTTCCAACGGCACATAAAAATAACAATTTTCAATTATTTGGTTTATGTTAGACAATAATTCACAGTCAGTTTCAATACTTTATACCATTTGGAAAATTTTCATAATAGCATAGATTTTTGGTAAATTAAAGATAGTTTAGGAACCGACAAAATGAATTAAAATTATTAGCGACATCGCTATCGCTACATATTTTTATCTTAATTATACCACAGATTGGGAATGAAGCGAACGCCCTCAGGCCATTTAGTAATCATTCTTATTGTACGAAAATAAATAGTGACGAAATTTTATATAAAAACTAGCTGACCCAGCAAACGTATTGCCGATATTAAAATCGCGATACAAAAGTAACTGTTGATCGTAGATGGTTGAAAATTAAGTTATATGTAGTTAAGTTGTATTAAGTTGTATGTAGTTTTTAATGCTGACTCATAATCAAACAAATTTAAAAAAAAATGTCAACAAAAAAAAATTAAAAAAAAATTTGGCGTTGACCACCCTTAACATTTAGGGGGATAAAAAATAGATGTTGTCCGATTCTCAGACCTTCCCAATATGCACTCAAAATTTGATGAGAATCGGCCAAGCCGTTTCGAAGGAGTTTAACTACAAACACCTCGACATGAGAATTTTATATATTAGAAGAAGGAAGAAGTCCGCTGAGTTTCTCACGCCCGTTATTCTCAGGTCTTTCATTTTCGCGTGAATGGCAGTTTTTGGCGTTCAATAAGTGATTTTAAATAATATTTTGAATATAAATATTTGAATTTGAATTGTTGCCGGTGATAACCGTTCTAGTAACGCGAAAAGCAGCTCATAAGCACATTTTCTTTCAGTTTGCATTCCAAATACCACGATACCTCATTATAATGGTCTAGCCATATGAAATCGTATAACAATCAAAAATATTCCATTACATTATAAGAAAATAACTTGTAAAAGCTCAAGCGGAAATTAAAGCTCGTAACTCATATGAATAGCAGAAAACCTTACAACTTCCTGCTTTTCGTTCTGTATTTGTACTAATAGAAAATAATAATATAATACTGTTTTGTTGTATTATGAAGCGAGTCATAATGTTACGTAATATACATTTTTATTTTACCTATATATATATATATATATGTCAGTTTGACTTATAAAGGGTTCCAAAAATTGTATTTGATTTTCTAAATATTATGTAAAATTTTCACTAATAGTAATTTTGAGGCGTAGCTTCGTTTTGACGAAACCTTCAAAATTCAAACCACGATAATCCCTTATACTGGTAGTTAATAACAGTTGTGTTACACATTTCAGATCAGTCGCCCAGAAAACGTGATCTGGAAAGGTCTCGAAACGTCGGATTATCTAAAATAATAATAAAAATGCAACTTTTACGCAAAATTTAATGTAATGTAAAAACCACAGTTAAAATTACATGCGTTTTAATCTTTGAAAAATATTTTATTTAAAACGTTAACAGTTATTAACTGGGACTACACCATTGTGTCATTACTTGGCTTGTAGAAAAGTTAAACATTAAATAAAAATAATTACTCAATCAAAAAGTTTACTTAAATCGCGGGTCAAATTAACACGAACACACAATTCTCTTAAAGATAAGGGATCGTAAAAATAAATAAGTAGCAGTATTTAAATTATAGATTCGTATATTTAACTATTCAGCTAGCTACGTCGTATCGTCAAGTCGCGTGCTACAAGTTCGTAGAACACGTAGCGATGCGTGCGAGCGCCATTGTGACTAACAATACTATTATGCCACTACCAAACTTGCGATTTAGCTGCCGCCGATTAAATTGTCCAAACTTAAGACCTCAAACGCCATGATTTACTCTATTGTTATAAGAATTAGAAGATTCTTTTTGCAATTTAAAACTGATACCTTTCTATTGAATGCATAGCACATATATGCCTACTTATACATATAAGACTGTTTACACGCTATTTTAACAAGAAAACGAATTGTTTTTTTTTTCTTTTGTATCTTTAAACGGTCATTGAAACGATTGCATGTCGCTTGCATACGTATTGGGTTGCTCCACAAAAACCGATTATACGGCATCGAAGAAAAATAAATATAAAACTGATTCTGGTGAGATAGCGCCATTAATCAGACTATCAGAACTAATTCCAGTTAATAACTACGTGATTTATAAGTATATAAAATTCATTAAATATCAAATTTGAAGGATACGAACAACAAACACAAGCGCGCAATTTCATCCTTAAAATGTTTATTTAAATTTTTTAAGATTATAATTATTTATTACCTACGAATACCGTTGTAAATAATCTTATTAACATTATTTGATACAAGTTTAGCCTGCCTATACCTATAACATCTTGCTCGCAACATTATGAAACGCTGAACAGATGCTCATACAACGATCCCTTTCGGATTAGGAAGTGATGGAGGTTTTCAAGCTAAAACTGAAAATTATGCTGTACCGTTAGTTGTAGACCGGTTGGAAACAACCATTTCTATTTAGTAGTTACATACTATAACATAATTAATAATTTGTAGCATAAATATGTGAAATGAAAAGGTTCTTTCACTTGTCATGTTTTCTTAACTAGTGTCTTTGCTACTCCAAAAGGGGTACGAACATAAAAGCTAAATTGTTTCCTATTAACTATAATAAAAGTGTATATGCCAAATTATTCTTAGGTTGAAGAATGTTTTCGATAATATAAAAAATGCCTAAAAACTGTTAAAAAGAGAGCATGATTGGAAAAAATAAAAAAATACTGTTGTCAGTATACTATATTTGGTAAGATTTTAAATCAAAAATGTAAAAAAATCAATATTGGTATCTTTTAACTTTTCCCATTTACGAATATTTTTAATAGGTAGTTAAAAATCTGGCAAATAAAAAAGAATTTTGTTTAATCTATTGTTTTAGATATTTTATGTTAAATAAACAGGAAGCCACGTTGCATACAATAATAATTCTTATTCTAAAACACACTCTTAAATATAGTTATAGAAATTGTATACATCACTTATAAGCTAACTCAACATAAACATAATGGACTGAAAAACAATAAGTACATTCTTTTTAAACTAACATCGCCAAAAATATTACATAATATCAAAAAAATTAAAACAACTATTGATAGATAGATGATCAACTCCAACTTTCAAATAATTAATTCAATAGCCGAATCATGCTGTTGTATAGTAGGATGTGAATACCGTGATACATAGAAGTCCGAACCCCTGTCTGTCCCACCTGCCAGGCGTGATTGCATGGTGATAATTTTACCTAATCATCGACTTTATAACACAATAGACACGTAATAATTGTGTATTCGGAATGAATACAATTCAACTGAGGTGAATGGAGTCCTTCTGAAGGAAGTATATATCAAAAGATGTGCAATAGTAGGAGAATTTTTAAATCAAGATTAAGATGGTGTCAAAAACATCAAGATCAATTAAAAATAGACGTACTCGCTTCTAAGCACTGCGCGAAGGATTTCAGAGGTTTTTGGAAGCACACAAATCAATTGATAGGTCAGCCTGGTCTTCCTGTGACTGTGGATGGTACAAGTGATCCCAAATTAATTGCTGATAAGTTTAAAGATAATTTTGTTGTGACATCACAATTAGGACCGTGACAGTCCCAGACATCAGGTCGGGTGAGTGGGGAGTGTTTAAATACTAGAATTATGGCTAAGGATGTATTAAAAGCAATTAATTCGATCACCAAGGGTAAATCCCCTGGCCATGATGGGCTGAGTGTGGAGCATGTTCAGCACGCTGGACCTCATATGTACAGGGTGCTGGCCATGCTGTACAACTTGTGTATTTCCCACTCATACCTACCAACGGACATGATGAAGACTATTGTAGTACCTGTAGTGAAAAATAAAAATGGAAATTTATCAGATATAAATAATTATAGGCCTACATCTTTAGCTACAATTATAGCTAAAGTGTTTGACAGCATTCTAAATGCACAATTAAATAGATTCTTGCAGTTGCATGATAACCAGTTTGGTTTTCGGCAGGGACTTTCCACGGAAACTGCGATATTGTGCTTGAAGAGTGCTGTCAAATACTATACAGGTAGAAATACATCGGTTTACGCCTGCTTCCTTGACCTTTCCAAAGCCTTCAATTTGGTCTCATATGAAAAAATGAGAGCATCCGATATTCCTAATGAGCTTATTAACATCTTTAAGTACTGGTATAAGAACCAGTTGAATAATGTGAAATGCTCGGGCACCATGTCTGATTCGTACAGATTGGAATGCGGGGTGAGGCAGGGGGGGTTGAGCTCGCCCTCCATTTTTAATCTATATGTAAATGGTATGATCGAGGCGCTCAGCAAACAGCATGTCGGTTGTTACATAGACGACGTATGTTTCAATAACATAAGCTACGCGGACGACATGGTTCTGCTGAGCGCTTCAGTCTGTGGACTCAGAAAGTTGATAAGCACATGTGAGGGCTATGCAGCTGAACACGGGCTGGTGTATAATGTTAAAAAGAGCAAGTGCATGGTCTTTCAGGGAGGGCCTAGAAAAGTAACAGAGATGCCATCTATAAGGCTAAATGGAACACCGTTAGAAATGGTTGATCTATTTAAATATCTTGACCATTTGGTAACACCTTCCCTGAGGGATGACGCAGATGTTGAGCGGGAACGGAGGGCGATGTCGGTAAGAGCTAATAAGGTGATCCGTAGGTTTGCAAGGTGCTCTTCAGATGTTAAGATTACTCTTTTTAGGGCCTACTGCACCTCATTCTATACCTGCAGCCTGTGGACTGACTATACGCAAAGATCGTACAGCGCCCTTCGGGTCCAGTACAACAATGCATTTGGGATGCTGTTGAGGCTCCCTCGCTATTGCAGCGCCTCAGCGATGTTTGGCGAAACCCGTGTTGACTGTTTCTATACAATAATGCGAAAGAGAGGCATGTTACTGGTGCGCCGAGTCCGAGGGAGCAACAACAGCATGCTAGCTGCACTGGCGGATCGTCTCGACTGTGTTTATATAAATCGCTGTTGTAAACTGCACGTTGCACACAGGGACTGAGGAATATGGGGCTTTGTTATTATTATTTTTTTAAATTCAATGATGTATGTACTTATTTTATGTTATTTATGTATTAATTATAATTATGACTGACTGTATTATTATGACATTTAAGTGGGCCATAGTAGCCAAATAAAGAATAAAGAATTAAATTAAATATAGGGTAATTAAATAATGCTCATTGGTCAGTAAATTAGTCAGATAATATTGATAAAAATTACAAAAAATCTGTAAAGTGATATTATATTATTATATCAGTTTTATTAGTACCTAACTATTGGTGTAATCATATATCAATACATACATAAACTTCAAGTGAGTTTTCCGCCTGTGTTGGAGCACCCTTATATGAAAAAGTAATTACTTTGAAAGCAGTTATAATCCTACAATACAATTCATCAAAATAACGGGAAAGTGGCAAATATAATAATTATATTTTACTTTTTAATGGCTACTGCTGTGAAACGTATTTATATGGCGAGCATTTAAAGGTTTTATTACTACTAGGTGACCCATGAATACTTCGTACTCATAAACGGCCACACTTGAAAAATCTAACAAAAATATAATAGATGGTGCATTCCAAAACCGTCTATGCATGTTTTATCCTAAATTTACAATAGAACAAATTTGTTGAAAAGAACAACTATACATTAAACTGTAAATTATTGTATTATTTGCATAATAACTTTATCTATATATTGTTTGTGTAGGCCATTTAATACTGTACAGTTTTGAGGTTGTTTTTTGTAATTTGATTACTTTTTTACATATAGTATTTGCGTTGCATCACTTTGTCACAGAATAAAAATTCATAGTAACAGAAGCTTCACATAATTACACCTTTTGAAGAAGTAGCTATTCTAATGCGCGCTATTAAGATTCATTTTAAATCGTATTCTCTTAAATTTTGAGGAGTTCCCTCAATTACTCATAGATTCCATCATCAGATCTCATTTTCACAATAGCACTAACACAGGAGCATACCCTTTCATACAAAAAAAAATAAACAGCGGATGTATGGAGTAAGAAACCTACAAAAAAATATATTAAAATAGAGAATCCCTCTGCTTATGAAGTCGTTGAAAATAAAACTTGAATTTAAATAGATCAAATTTACTTACTGGCTTTTGGTGAGTGTTTCTTACTGGACATAGCTTCCTACCATTTGACATTGGTTTTCCGGTTGCGTTACGTGTTGTAGGTGACTTTGATGTTTGGCGTACTAGGCGTGCATAAGTGACGAATCTGAAACAAAGCACCAATATTAGAGTACTTATACCTTATTTACCGAATACTAGAGGAGAGGGATAGTACAGAAGAGGAGCAACATGGTGAAGATTTAATAATAACCACATAGAATTATTTATCAACCAGTCAAAAAATCAAATTGAAATAGTTTATACAAAGAAGGATTTTAGAACGTCAAAATCTACCACCCATTATAAAATATATGCCTCGACCCTTACCAGTACCTAACCTTTACCAGTGGGAGGATCCTTTGCACAGGAAGCCGGCTAGATTATGGGTACCACAACGGCGCCTATTTCTGCCGAGAAACAGTAATGTGTAAGCATTGCTGTGTTTCGGTTCGAAGGTCCAAATAAGACTTGTCATCTTATATTTCAAGGAGGAGCGCAGTTGTAGTGCCGCTCAGAATTTTTGGGTATTTCAAGAATCCTGAGCGGCACTGTATTGTAATAGGCAGGACGTATCAATTACTATCAGCTGAACGACCTGCTCGTCTCGACCCTTATTTTCATTAAAAAAGGTACCTGTGAAGATCGGGCGCAAAAAACTCAGCGGGCTTTCTTTCATTCATTACATTAAAATTTATATTTTTTTTATGTACAAGGAGGTCAAACGAGCATGCGTTTCACCTGATGTTAAGTGATCACTGCCGCCCATATTCTGTTACAACACAAGAAGAATCACAGACTTGCCGGCCTTTTAAAAATGGTACGCGGCTTTTTCGATGGTAGCATAATATCGTATTGTCCTAAAACGATAATTAAAAAGCTTGAGGAATTCAATTGATCAAGAAAGTCATTTATATTATAGTCAAAGTCAAAATCTACTAAACATTATTCAAATAGGCTTAAACTTTAGAATTAAAAGGCATCTATTTTATTTTTTCACAAAATTGATTCCTTTAGAATTCTTTTTGATGTCATTTCTAATAACTACTAGATACTACTACCGCTTCGGAAACAAATGGCGCTCTGAGAGAGAAGAAGCGGCGCAAGAAACTCCCAGCATTCTTTTTTTGCGTTCTTTTCAATAAAAATATAATATATTGTACAGTCATTTCTATTGCTTTAAAATAATCACAATCTAGTCCCAGGCTGTTCCATCATTTAGATATTCAGCATTGAAGTAATAGGATTTACGACAGAGCCATTTTTTATAAAACATTTAAATTTATTTATTGATAATGCCTGAACAGTGGCTGGGACTTTATTATAGAAGTGTATACATTTCTATGTATATATTTCTATGTATATACTCTTAAAGCTATTATGTATCTTATGAAGCCTACTAGAATTAGTTACAAGCAATCCCTTATTTCTAGTGTTATAATAATGAAAATATATAGTTTACTTACGCTCTTTTCAACAAAAATATTTCTATCGGTATAAAATAATCACAATCTAGTCCCAGGCTGTCCGATCATTTAGATATATAATTATATAATTTGACGACTAAGTCAAATATTTTATTACTGAACTACCATATGTTCGGAAAAAGTAGAGCTCGTGAGAAGACCATACAAGAAACTTAACGGGCACTCTTTTCAATTAACATAGCATTTTACAATGGCTGTAATATACATAACAAATTAGTTTGTAAGGTGCTGCATTCAATATAATATTATGAATCATGTTCAAAGTTAAATAGCGCTTTAAATATGAAATATTTCATAAAAAGTAATAAAATATATTTATATATATAGTAGATAATTTATTCTTAAGAGCTTAGCAAATTGATCTATTTAATTTTATAGTTAACTAGTGGACCCGACAGACGTCCTGGACACACGACTTAAATTTGAAAAATCGGTCCAGCTGTTAGGTGGAGTTCACTAACATACATACATGAGCAGGAGAATTATATTATATGGACGGAATTGAGAGTCTAAACCAATCTCAAATTCACAGGAACCCACAAATAATCATCAAAATCGGTCCAGCCGTTTAGGAAGTAGGCAGTTCAATTGTGAATCGAAACCATTCTCGAATCCGCCTGAAGACACATAGAAAGTTTCGTTAAAATCGGTCTAGCCGTTTAGGAGGAGTTCAGTTACAACAGACGCACAAAAGAGGTATATATATTAAGATTATTTAGATGTTAGCTAGTTTGTGAATTTTTGGTAAGTGGTATTAAGATTTGTTATAAAAAATCCCGTTAGATCATATTTTATTGAAAAAATTACTTATAATATTTTGTAGTTGGTGATAATTATCGATTGAGGCCAATATAATATTTCGTATTAGCAATACATGACACTAATATTAAGTCACTTTACCAGTGAGACACTGACCTCTACTATATACTACTGGACTGGCGGCTGTCAAAGTGCTTTTGTGACTGTTTGATATTCGCCATTATAGAGCTGTTGGCCATGTAGCGAGACTCTGCGGTACTAAAACTAGTGATGACAATCTAGTGGACAACATAGACGGTGGGAAACAATTTACAAAAGAAAATTGTGTGCTTTATTACGTTGATTCTTGAAGTATAAATAACACGAAAATTAATGACTGTATTGAATAAACAAAATGTAAAAATACTTCAGAGTTTTGTACCTTTCTTCGCAGCCATTTGTATTATACGTCAAAATTAGTTCTCTGGACGCTCGCGAGTGGCGCCTCAAATAGGCACAAAAATTTGGTGTCAAACATATGGAACAGCCTGTCCAGTGGTATTTATACAGGTCAGTGCAGTGAGATGTTTCTTTGCACAGGATTCTAGCTTCCAGCCATTATTGTGTTTCGGTTTGTAAGGCGCCATGGCTAGTGAAATTACTGTGCTAATGAGCCTTAAGCTGTGATTTATAAGCTTAGCTGTATGTAAGCTTAGCAAAATCTTTGATTTCGTTTTTTATAGCCATTTGACAGCTGAAATTATGCTGACTTTAAGCTAAGACAGCCCCATCAAGTTTAGTTCACGTTTTATCACACTTACCTAAGTTTAATACGCTCTGTAGAACTCATTCCATAGAATTTTGGGTTGGGCCAGGGGCGTGCATTGGTTTTCCATCAAGGTAAGCACTGAGGATCTAACTAGTCGTAGTTAATCTTTGGAACAAGCAAAGATTGCTTGCCGTAGGTATTTAGTATCTAGCGTAAGGAAATTTGTATGAGTGGGTATTCAATAGAAGTTAGACCGCGTGCAACGCAGAGCAGCTCGAATTGTCGGGGACCTAATGCTCTGTGAACGGCTGGATCACTTGGCGTTGCGTAGAGACGTCGATTCATTGTGTGTCTTCTACCGCATTTATCACAGGGAGTGTTCCGAAGAGCTGTTTAAGCTGATTCCTACCGCCGAATTCCACCTTCGCACGACTCGCCACAAGTTAAGATATCATCCCCACCATCTGGATGTGTGGCGGTCCTCCACAGTGCGGTTTTCAAGGAGCTTTCTTCCGCGTACTACAACGCTGTGGAATGAGCTTCATTGTGCGATGTTTCCGGGACGATACGACATGGGTACCTTCAAAAAAAAGCGCGTACACCTTCCTTAAAGGCCGTCAACGCTCTTGTGATTCCTCTGGTGTTGTAAGAGAATGTGGGCGGCGGTGATCACTTAACACCAGGTGACCCGTACGCTCGTTTGTCCTCCTATTCCATAAAAAAAAAGGTTTGGGAATAAAATGACGGAACCAAATTAAACTCAATTAACCTGAACACTAGTGCTTTATTTATTTAGGCATAACGAGGTAGGCACTGACTTATTGTCTATATCATATGCACGCCCCTGGTTCAATCAATAAGCTTGATCGGAACTGCCTTGTAATATCATATTGTAGCAGAGTGTATCACTTGTCACTCATCACACAGCTCGTTAGCTGCACTTATTATGATAGCATTATAAGTGTCAACTAGGCACAAATTAAATGATTGTTAAATAAAATTCGGTCGAAATTTTTTGTAAAATTTTTATTTTATTCATATTTCTTTAATTATACCTAACATATAAAAAAACTACACGCAAATTTCAACATTAAGACCAAATAGAATAACTCAAAACAAACCAAGCTCGCGTTTCAGTAGAGACAAAATCGCGTGTGCTCTACATAGAGTGTATAATATTTTTTAATAAAGCTCCTTGCGTGAATGCGACCGCACAAAATTCTTGTCAACATTGTTGCTTTTAATTACTTCAGTCACGTTAATGATCCGACTCTTGAACAGTAAACAACTTGAAAACACAACATCGCGAGGGAATACTACGTACGTATTTAATATTACAAGCAGTTGCCCGCGACTTCGTCCGCGTATAATTTCTGGTCTCCTATGAGATTATATTCCTGCTGGAAGGGCAATCAAATTTATCGACAAAAGCTACTGCCAGTAAACACCGCAGTTCACAGGTCATACCTAAAGAGGTCACAATTTACATACACTTAGACTTTCATACAACCTTCGACCCCCCCCATTTGACACCTACGCCCTACAAATAATCTACCTCCCAAATTCCAAGTTTGTAAGGTTTGTAGATTCTGAGATTTCATGATGAGTCAATTACCGGTGGAAATCTCTTTTATAATTATATAGATTACCAGTGGGAGGCTCCTTTGCACAGGATGCCGGATAGATTATGGGTACCACAACGGCGCCTGTTTCTGCCATGAAGCAGTATTGTGTAAGCATTATTGTGTTTCGGTCTGAAGGGCGCCGTAGCTAGTGAAATTACTGGGCAAATAAGACTAGACATCAAGACATCTTATGTCTCAAGGTGACGAGAGCAATTGTAGTGCCACTCAGGAGTTTTGGGTTTTGCAATAATCCTGAGCGGTACTGAATTGTAATGGCCAGGGCGTATCAACGTACTGCTCGTCTCGTCCCTTAGTTTCATAAAATTAAACGTAGGTATATATTGTACACTGTTGTGAATACATTCAAAACAATCATATAGATCGCGTGATGTATAGTTTGTTAATTAAATGTTGACCCTTGGTTGACCCGGCTAATGTTATTTAGCCATATAAATTATATACCCCGCGGCCATTCATCTCAGTGAGTGCTTGACTGAATTATTTGTACTGCGAATATTTAGGTTTATCTCAGTCAAAAAATATAGATTTCAGATTAGTAATCACCAACAACTGACGACTTAATAGAGATTGCAGGAAAAGACTGGATGCATAAAAGCAAAAATCTAACACTATGGAAAAACATGGAGGAGGCCTTTACTCTAACGAGATTCACAACTCAAATAAATAGAAGTATATGCAACTAATCTTACTAACACCAAACTATTAGAAATATATCTTACCTACTAATACTACTAATAATTCGCTTGTGTAAAAAGAGTTTTGGATTAAATGAGGCTTTATTATTATTATTATAATCACCAACAAACAAACGAAAACCTTCTCCGAAACACGCTGCATCTTATGGTATAACTACTATTACGATCGATTCAGTAGTTTCGCAGTATAATTGAACAAAAAAACCGCATTCCATTTATTAGTCAACATAAAAATTTTGTGTAGAGGAAATATAAGCAGCAATTTTTCCAAATAAAAGCTCTGGAATGTGGTTCTTCATGGTTTTAATTATTATATTAAAAATTCACGACGATCAATGTCATTATACTGTCTCTATGTTTACCTTTTTGATGTTTCTTTTCGTAAATTCTTGATAACTCCAAACAGCATTTAAAATGGCTCAGTTAAATAAGCTTAAAATTATGCAAGCCGCAAACAGAAGCGTGGCATATAAACCCGACAAGGAAAACATTCCGACGCAGAATAATTCCTTCCCAATTAGTTACCGAATTTTCGTTGCAAATAGTTAAGTTTTGATGTAGGTAATAGTAGGAGGTCAAACCCTGATTTTTGAGCTGCAGTTGTCTCCGAACTTTTGTCTTGTCCCAATTAGCGCGTCAGAGTATCTTACGGCCGTTCCCAATATAATATTTACTGTCAGTAATTAGCTGTCAATAATCTGAAGCTGTCCCAATATACCTGATAAGTCATTCTTATCGCCTTATATTGGGACGCGTGAATCGCAATTTCCAATGTACAAACTTCTATCGTTGGTATGCTATACGACCTCCAATTGACAGACAGCGTGTACGGATAAGATGAGTTAACGTCGATAAATTTATTGGGACACAAAAGTCAACGATAGTTACGTTTTTTTATCTCAAGTAGGCCACAACCGGAGAAAGACTGAATAATGGGAATGGCCGTTACACATTCATGTGTGTGTTTTTGACCTATTTGAATAAATGACTATTCATTCTTTCTTTCTGTTATTAATCTTAACACCAGGTGACCCATACTCAAATTCAAATATTTTTATTTAAAATCACTTATTGAACGTCAAAAACTACCGCCCAATCAAAAGACTGCCTCAGACCTGAGAAGAATGGGCGCAAGAAACTCAGCGGCCTTTTTTTTTAATATAAAATATGGATTACAATGTAATATCGTACAATAAACATTTATAATTAAAGAGCCTGAGGGTGTTCGCTTTATTCCCAGTCCGTGGTGTCATTAAGAAATCGTTTATGCTATAATAACCTTTGCCACACAAACGTTTTTTAACAATTCTTTTAAATTTTGTAACACATTTGTTTTGTACATTTTCTGGGATCATATTGTAGAAGCATATACATCGCCCAACAAAAGACTTACTAACTCGACGCAACCGAGTAGTAGGCATAACAAGTTTATGTTTGTTCCTCATGTTAACATTATGAATGTTACAGTTTCTAAAATTCCTCAATGTGCTTATGAAAATACAGAACATTATCAAAAATGTATTGAGAAGCAACAGTCAAAATGTTTAATTCTTAAATATTTTCTCTTAATGATTCTTTAGGACCTAGGTTATAAATCGCGCGAATAGCCTCTTCTGCAGCACAAAGATGGTATTAATATCGGCCGCACTGCCCCATAACAATATACCATAGGACATAATACTATGAAAATAACTAAAGTATACTAATCTCGCAGTATCTATGTCAGTTAAGCGTCTAATTTTCTTAACCGCATATGCTGCAGAATTAAGCCTTTTCGCCAATCCTTCAATATGGGGGCCCCACTGCAATTTGGAATCAAGAGTAATGCCAAGAAATACAGCAGATTCCACTGGTTTTACCACCTCTCCATTTAATAAAATATTCGCATCTACATTTTTGACATTTGGCGCGGTGAATTTAATATATTTGGTTTTATGACTATTTAACAATAAGTTGTTGGCGCTAAACCAGTACACGATGTCAGATAGAGCATTGTTTACTTCGTCATATAAAACTTGTCTTCGTTTCACTTTGAATATAAGTGAAGTGTCATCCGCAAAAAATACCATCTTGTGTTTTTTTTCTACAAGGTTAGGTAGATCATTTATATAAATTAGGAAGAGGAAGGGTCCAAGAATAAGAAACCCTTGTGGTACCCCCATACCGAGAGGAGTCCCAGGAGATCTCCTGCCATTCACCTCGACCCTCTGAATCCTATTATTTAAATATGAGATCAGAAGATCGAGTGCAGATCCTCTTATACCATAGTGACATAGCTTCCTGACCAGCGTTGAATGTTGAACACAATCAAAAGCCTTAGATAAATCACAGAAGATACCAAGTGCATTCCTCCCAGGCCTCAAAAATATTCCTGATGAGTTCAACACTTGCATCCGTAGCCGAGCGTCCCATAGTTAAGCCAAATTGTTTTATATGAAGTAACTTATAAGTGTTAAAGTGAGTAAGCATTTGGCTTAAAATAATTTTTATCACTCATACACTCGATTATCTCCTCCTCCATGAAGTTAAGCACTTAAATCAAACTCAAGTGGCTTGACTTATGTAAAGGCCAGATAAAAAGCTCTTTAAAGCTTTTATCTCGTTTCTTATCTGCATGTGACACTTTCTTTTAGATGAGGTTAGCGAGGAAATATATACAGGGTGTCCCAAAGTTATGGGACATGAAGGGAAAGTACCTTATATATCGAAGATAGGCTATTTTACTAAAAGAAGACTTTATGTTATTTTTAAAAGTTAGTAATTCTGCATTCAAAGATTTTCTACAAATTACTTGGCTCGTATGGGAATCGAACCGACTTAAATGTAAAAAAAACACCCCTACTCTTATGATGCCAATCGAAAGAATGGCCAAAACTAATAACTCTTCTTAAGTAACATAGTATTAAAAAGAAAGTAGTCAATTAAGTGGGTTTTTTTTTGTAAATTAATTAATTAAATGCTCAAAATTTGATCTCTCTTGTCTTCTCTCTCTTATCTCGATTGGCATCATAAAAGTAGGGGTGTTTTTTTTTTACATTTAAGTCGGTTCGATTCCCAGACGAGGCAAGTAATTTTTAGAAAATCTTTGAATGCAGAATTACTAACTTTTAAAAATAACATAAAGTCTTCTTTCAGTAAAATAGCCTATCTTCGATATTTAAGGTACTTTCCCTTCACGTCCCATAACTTTGGGACATCCTGTATAACAGATCATTGATAACTTTCATATGTTATAATGCCTAAGTTTTCGAACAATTCTTACTAGCTTATATTTTATGTTCATTAATTAGAGAAACCTTAATACAAGATGTTACACTGATGCTTAACTAAAAAAAAGGCGGCCAAGTGCGAGTCGTACTCGACCAAGAAGGGTTCCGTAGCATCAAGTAAACGATTAAAGGTAAATTGCGGCTTACGATTTATGACGATTTAAAAAAAATACTTACTACATCTCGTTCAAACCAATTTTCGGTGGAAGTTTGCATGATAATGTAAATCATATATTTTTTTTAGTTTTATCATTCTCTTGTTTTAGAAGTTACAACAAGTTAGGGTTTAGACAAAAATGATATTCGAAACTAAATATCATTTGAAGAGCTATCCATAGATAATAATCCAAAAATTTTGAGTTTCCCACGTATAGACGTGGGAAACTCAAATTTTTTTTTCACCAAACCCATGTGGTTGTGGTTGGTGTTGGCGAAAAAAAATTTTGAGTTTCAGTTCTAAGTATGGGGATTTTTTTCTACTTTTGTTTGAATATCTTAATGCAGTTCACAGAATACATCTACTTACCAAGCTTCAACAGTATAGTTCTTATAGTTTCGGAAAAAAGTGGCCGTGACATACGGACGGAAAGACAGCGGTTGGGAGGCTGTTTTGCGCAGAAAGCCGGCTAGATGGGTACCAGAGCGGTGTATTTTTCTACAGTAATGTGCAAGCCATATTTTCTTTAGGATTGAAGGGCACCGTAGCTACTGTAATTACTGGAATAATAAGACTTTATTTATTTAAATCGGCTTTACTAACGATCGGTGTTGGTACCGACTAGTTTCACCAATAGTGACACAGAAGTTTAGTGGACGTCATCACCGGCGGCGCACCCTGCGCCCCTCACTTATGTGTGGACTTCAGAAAATGATAATATCTAATAAAACCCGATTCAATAGTCAGATTCTATAATAAATACGAATGGAATCGCAGACGGTAGCAGATACAAAAATTCTCTAAGTATTACTGTGATGTCAGTAACACAGCTGGTAAGAGACCACCCACAGATAACACGACATTTGTATTAGCAATCGGCGACACTAAGCCCCACAGGGATACTACTTATCAGATCTACACATTTAATAAATCTGTATATAATAATCTGTATGTAATATAGCCTATATTGCATCATATTAACTGTTATAGTTAAGGCTTAAGTCAAACTTAACGTTAACAGTAAGGTTGAATTTAATATATAGAATAGCATAGGCTGCGGAATGTATTGCACAATCGTATTCCTTGGCATTGTTAAAGTTAAAACATGATATATTTTATTAATATCGAATATTCATTTGAAACTTTTGACAGGTCGATATTTAGCTATTCAAAATTATATTAACGGCCGTTTTCAATAACGTATCTCTAGTTACGGATATATTGCTATCATCGTTTATTGACAAGATCTTATCTATCCATAGTTATTTCAAATATAGTTATAGTCCAATGCTATCTGTCGATAGTTTATTGAAATTTAAGTAAGCGTAAAAGGATATATTTATTTGTCTACCTTTAGTAAGTTAAAGTAAGGATAGATAGTTTATTGAAAACGGCCGTTAGCCGGCGAATATTGGACAGTTACAGTTAACAGTTAAAGTTATGACGTTATCTAAAAATTTACAAATTTTGCAATAATTTTTTCTTAACTGGTACTTTAACATGTTAGCTATTGCTAAAGTGAGTTGATGAAACCCAGCATAAGTATGGTGTGTCTGTACTGTGACGTGTTACGCCTATAGGGTGTACGCCTATAGGGTTAAAAAAACATTAAAATTCAGTCAGTCAAAATAAAGTCAGTCAGTAAAATAAATCTAACTACAAAAGTATCAATAACACAGAAGTAGTATCGCACTAAATGTTCAATTTATCAGTTACTGAATGACTCAATGAAAAGTGCGCGTCTATATATACCCATAAGGATTATTCTCAAATGATTTTGAACAGCGTCCTAGATATGGCAAGAAATCTTCGAATATTTCGCTTATGCTGGTAGGTCTACTGTCGGTTTCCTTTATAAAAGTAGGTACTAGTGCAGTATTTAATGTATTATTTTGTAAAGAATGCTTTTAATGCTTTGAGTATTGTATTTCCTGACAAATATTTGAAGCGAGGTCATATATATTATGTCATCGCGCCTTGCCAAAGACCAAGGACTTTCAATAACACAACTAGGAATTAGGACAACAAAATAGTTCTGCGATGTTCAGTATCGTTCATAAAATCCGGATGCATATCTAGAGCGATATGACGATTGCCAAGAGGTAGTAGTAGTCCTTTATTCTCTCTAAGGTTTTTTATTGATCTCCACTGGTTATAGTAGCTGTAGTTACCTATATCCGAGCTGTTTAGTTCACTTCCATTAGTTCAAGCAGCAAGCTTTACGCGGCGGAGGCAGTTTTACAAATCGTTTTGTTTTTGAAGTTCTCCTGTATTAATAGATTTTGATCTGAGAATGTATTACAAGGTAGATCTGCCCATTGCTTGTATCCTCGTTTGTGCAATAAAATTTTACAATTTATAGTTTTATTCACCCTCTCTAAATCAACAAACTTTCAATTAAACATACAACAACAGCGCCTATTTCTGCCGTAAAGCAGTAATGTGTAAGCTAAGCTGTGTTTCGGTCTGAAGGGCGCCGTAGCTAGTGAAATTACGGGGCAAATGAGACACAAACCCAAACATTCTGGGATAAGAATTCTTATCTCAGAATTTTTAGGTTTGTTCAAGAATCTTGAGCGGCACTGCATTGTAATGGACAGGGCGTATTAATTACCATCAGCTGAACGTCCTGCTCGTCTTGTCCCTTACTTTCATAAAAAAAAATTAACCACTTTCAATCTGGAGCTGAAAAAGCAATACGCATTTCAATGCCCTTCCATCACTCATTAAAATGAAAATATATTTCGAGAACAACAGCGGAATAAGCCTATGCCCTCTTATGTTCATCAAAATTCAATGAGAAATCAGATTATGGATGCAACCATCGAAATACGAGTGCCTATTACGAACTGAATATATGTTTTAAATTTTTGTAAATTGAGAATCGTCGTCGTATTGTCGTCGAGAAATGGTAATGAAATAGTACTTTTAAGATTCTTTTGTATTGAATTGGTCATTATTTTGCGGAGATCCATCTGATATGTGGTAAGTGTTAATTCCACTACAAGTTTTAAGCCTTCATGCAGACTGCATTTCCCGCCCACCAGCAAGTCCATACACACGGGAGTTATAAAGGGGTTATTCTCGCCCTCCACCGAAGAATCAGCCTCCGCAGAACTTCCGCTGAACGACCAGGCTAGTTGGTAACGCAACACTGTTGGAAGCAAAACGAACCGAAAACGTGTTTTACTTATACCTATAGTCAAGCGTGATGGCTTAGTATCATTCAATACCGACAAAATAAAGTGCTCAGTGCTTATAAAGAAGTTTTTACTTCAATCATTTATGCCAGACAGAACATCTTTCTTTTCTTATTTACATTATTCATACTTATGGCATGAATTTTCTCTTGATTATGTTAAGCAAGAATTTATATGCCAAGGCATTTCTTTTTTTATTACATAACCTAATTATTCAAACCGTCTATATCGCCCTATTTCAAATAACTTCGAAGTCTTTTACTGTAGTTATAAATAAGCTTACTTACAACTACAAGTCGGCCGACATGCCTTCAGTGGACAGTTCCTTACCATAATACCACCATATATAACTTTATGCATTTTTTTTATTTTGTACAAGCTGATGCCCGCGATTGCGTCCGCGTAGATAAGGGGTATTTAGAAATTATAAGAAAGTTTGATATTGAAGATTATAACATGTCCTATTCCAGTTCCGGTTCCCGTTTTCGCTCCCGTTACCAACATATTATATGAATGTTATTTCGAGGGACTTTTCGAGGGACGATTCACCACAGTTCACACATAGCGTGTGGACTGTGGTGACTGTTGGTATGATCAAAACTAAATGTATTTTTATAATATCATTCGGGCCATTTTGAGATATACTTTTAATAAATGTTTATGTCGCAGCTATATTGTCAAAGCCGTGATATTACAATTTCATGGTAGATTATCAATCGATTAGTCATCAATCTTACTGGTCTTTAATTTATGAGGCCGTCTCTTTTTGGTCTGTTTCTTGTATTTATGGTATAGTCATTATTTTTTAGTTATGCATTAGTGTAATCAACTAATTGTTATCTTAGGGAATCGGCCCTTGTTCAGTAGTAGGTCCCAAAAACAAATTAACACTGTTAATCACAACGCCGAGTGTAGCGTGCCGCGGTAGCGGCCGGCGAGTGCCAGAACCGAATCGGCCAACAATATTTTCAGGTGGAAAATTGTATACACGCTCCAATGTTCACAATTATTGTTTTGCAAATGGCGTATTAAAAAAATTGCCAATGTTTAATTATTGCAGTGACAGACAGACGGACGCATAGGCTTGCTTTTGGCAGGGAAACCAAATAAAAACAATATTTTATAACGGATGTTAGTATGGGTATGGGTATGCATAGAAATAGAATGTTTACGATGTAGGACGTGATCTAATTCCCACTCTAGATAATCTCGTTGCGATGTATCGACAACGGCCAGAGGACTGTGATTATAATACGTAATAATTCCTTTGACGCTTTGAATTGGTAAAATTGTACACAGTTGAAATGAAATTTGTAGAATTGCATGATTTATAACTATTGCCAGAGATTCGAAAACCTGTTTATTGAATGAAGAATTTGTAAAGCAATTGAAATAATTTTTATCGACAGACTTAAACTTAGTCTGAGCATAAATACTGTTTTAAAAAAAAGTTTATATTTGGACCCTGTCGTTCTTATATGAATATATATCATTAACTCTAAAAAAATTGTATTCTCGGGAAATGAATACAGCACCTTAAACCATGAAGCGTATTTAAAAGATTTAGTGGTCTTGGCCAACAAAATTGGAGGTGGAAAGGGCGATGCGAGACACAAACGGAAAACGGAGCCAGGCAGCGATGGAATGGTATCCAAGGGATGGCAAGCGAAATCGAAGAAGGCAGTTTTCCAGATGGCAGGATGAAATTACGTTAACAGCGGGCCAGACCTGGAGGAGAGTCACACAAGACAGGGAGGCAATGGAAATTATTAGGGATACCTTGTAAATTTAGTTCTAAAATTATTGCATGTATTTTTTTTTTCGGTACAAAAGGTTTTTTTATTATAATTATTGGTCTTGAAGCTTATAAAAGATACGCTAGTTATTATTTAATCGATAACTTAAAAATTAATAGGATATATATATATATATATAGGACAAATAAATATTTACTGACGAGAATATTTTTACTCTCGCAACATTTTAAAAAGCAAAATGACGAAGTCTGTGGGAAGCTTCCTAATTATTCAGTACAGTACAACGTAGGTCTTATCCAACTTCAGTTGTGTTTTGGTGGAGTGTTAGCTATCAAGGAAGAACATATCAAAAAAAAAAGCATATTCAGAAAAACCGACTAGGTTTATGCGTAATCGGCGAGTCAAACGCTCACCACAGAAATACATAGAAAGAAAGCTGAGTGTCTATATTACATAAAAACAATTTTATTAGGTTAGATTTACATTTAATTTTGCTAGTGACAATGTAAGGTAACATACCTTTAGGTATTTTAACAGTCTTAAAGAATTTAGGGCATTAGCTCTTTTATACAATTCTAGATTATCTATAAGCGTATGTAGCTAAGCGATAATATTATGAAAAACGTGTAATAACATCGGCACAGATGTATATGTATAACTTTGCGAGAAGAGGACCAGGGGTGTTTTTTTCTACCTTCAAGCATTATTATTTCCGGTTCGAAGTACGCCGTACCTAGTGCAATTACTGGACTAGTCAGTACTTAACATCTTCTTAAAGTGACAAGCCTGAGCTGAGCCAAGGATCCTGAGCGGCAATGCATTGGATGTGAATATTTTGCTCGTCTCATCAATATTTCCAACAAAAAACTGCTAGGAAACTCAACACAAAAATATAATTTATTTAAGATCGTTCAATCATGTAGAATAGATTTGTCAGAGCCCATAAAACTGAACCTCTGTATTTTTGTTGCTTTAAACAAAATTATAAAAATTTTTGAACTTATGATAAACCTGAAAAATTTAAGTCAAAAAAGTACCGGACATAGGTATCGTAAGTATGTATTATATTATCGAGTTTTAGTAATAGGTTATGGAACCCTAAAAGAAAATGTCTGTTTAAATTTGTTCAATATGTCACACACTAATTTTGCAAAACCATCCAGTTAATTCAATTGTTATTTTTAGCTATAAGATAAAACATTATAGACAAATAAGTATAAACTTTTATTTTACACGAGTTTATACCTAACATCAACAAAATAATATCTAAGTTGTACAGCTATTCTGTGTAGGTATAATGTTTTCATCTTCGCAGATCCGCATGATAACTTCGGAGCAATAGAAGATGTCATATTATCAGAGTTCGACTTTTGTTTTTCACCACACGTATTTTAATTTACAATCTACATATGAGGAATTAAATATAACCAGCAAATTTCATATCTGTGATACCGTAATTGTTGTAATTAATAATTTCCTTTTAAAATATTAAGGTAGAAAAGGTTATGATAACGACTTAAAATACTCACCCATTTAGAACTAAAATAGACTTCCATTAGCACCACTCTATATTAACACTATAATTAAACACATTCATACAAAACCGTAGCATTTGTAATACAAAAAGCCTGTATTTGAATTTTCAGTGAGTGATTAAAAAGCGCTGCGAGACTGGCGGCAACCGTCCAATACGACGGCTCGCGTCAACTGAGCTCTGACGTAATTTACAAATTGGAGGGAAACCTGCGCATTCCCGGCTTGGGTTACAAAGGTTTTGATCGTTGCTAATTATGTTAGAAAATTATTGCCATTTAGAACACAAATACTTCCTGACTTTATGCGTGTATTTAATAGTATGAGAAGTAATAAATAGTAGTTAAAAAAAAACTAAAAAACACGCGTGTTATAGAACCGAACTAAAAAAAATGGAATATATTTTGTACTTTTTAGATTGGTTTATTTATAAAAGAAATTATATTTTCTTTAACTACTATTTGCATTGTTGAATTAAAAATTCTCTTTGGTATTCGAAAATTTCCTAATATTAGATAAATCAGTTAAAAATAATGGTTGAAATTTAAAATTAACATCAATTCCTGGCAAAACTTTAAACGATAGATGAAAATTATAAAAATTAACAAAAATCTTATTTTGCATTAATTGAAGAATGGAATAAATTTATTAAATTAATGTAATTATCGGTCCTCGATAAATTTACGAAGTTTAAAGGAAATCTGGCCGTTTAAAGTGGGTCAAAATCGCCCCTAAATGAGTCGGTTACAAACAAATATAAATACAGGTGAAGCTAATAAAAACAGTCCTTGCCCTTATGACAGCAAAGTCTTGCAATAACCACTCTTGGTTTGTAGCACTTGGTATTTTTTACGAAATTTTCCCTAAGAGTTATATTTTTTCAATAATACTCTCTATATGTAACATACCCCGATATCTCGATACTTAACATATCCGGGTTAAAATTTTGAAATATTTTTCGCAGAAACCCTTTAAACAGTCAATGACTTTAAACAATCTCGCACACAATCTTGCACAGATACCCTGCGCTGTAATCTTAGTCTTGTGTGACTTTAACGAGCAAAATGTCGAATGGCTTCGGTCGCGCACCACACACAACTGGAGCAGTTTTCCGAAATAAAGATCTTTATAAGTACAACGTGCTTCATCATGTGTGTACGCGGACGATGTTGCGGGTATCAGCTAGTGAATAATAAAAATATATATATCATGAATTAATATAATAAGACTATAATTTGTGTTGAGAATTCATATAGATCTGATAGTTATGTTTGCAGGTACAAATAATATTCGCCTTATATATTGTAATATTTACATATATATTTTCCCACGAGGACTAAAGGACGTCTTTGCCAGACAGTTAAAGTTTCTTTACTCGGTGTCACCTGCAAGGAACGATTGGTAATTATTTTAAAATAGCACTATTTACGTGAAATTGACTTACAATATACTAGAGTAAAGACGAAGCATGCGAAAGAGAAGAATTTCTCTAACGGAAATATAGCAACTGTTACTGTTATCGATTTTGAGTGATAAGTCATTGCTCGCGGCAGCGTCGTGTGCCGGGTCTTCCCTTCGCACTTTTTACTGAGCGATGGCTGGTCCATGCTTCAACTCGTGAATGGGTGCTGCGTGTGTTGCCAGGTCGAGGTTAATTAATCTTTGCATTTGTTCATTATGACAATCAATCAATCAAAAATGTATTATTTCGTAGATAAATTGCATTACACTTGAAATATGTAATTTTCTCATAAAGCTCGTTCGGAAGGCAGATTCCTTAGAGAGGGACGAGCAAGAAACTCTAAGGTTGCTCTTTTCCAAACAGAATGGTATTACAGGTTCTTATTTTCAATTAAATTTACAAATCATTTCAATAACGATATATATGCAAAGTGATACAACAACAAATATCAACAGTAATCACGACCATCATGTTCACGAAGCATCCTTACACAAACAATGAATTGAAGCTCTGAAGATTTATGCATCCAGTTTATTCTTTAGTACTTTTGAATGAGTTTAAGCCTAATTGAATAAATAATATTTGACTTTGAGTTTTTTTGACTATACAATGAGCCACGGTTGGCATTATATTTAAAATACTAATACTTATACAAATTAAGGTGGTCACATGCATTATCATGCTGTCAGATCATATAAACGCTAGTATATTCTTAAGTCTATAGATTTTAATATCATAAACCCATTTGAAACAGCTGCTCTGGTTCCACATGATTAAATTATTACATAATTTCTTTAGATTACCTAAAGATGTTTAGATTACCTAAAGAAGTTATGTAATTTCCAGTACAGCATTTCTGAAAACAATAATATAGTTCTATTTCTTCTTGTCCTGCAAAATTAAACATATCCAAATGTCGTGATTTTTATTGAGTGTAAATTCGGCCAAGTTTTGTCCCCTTGACAAAGGACAAAACTTGGCAAACTTGGCGTATCCAAATGTTTTGTGTTTTCCTTAGTGTTAATTCCAATATTCGTCTTAAAACAATATACAGATATTGCTATTCCCGTCTCATCTTGCCACCCCTTACAACATAAACCAGCAGCCTTCCGCTGCTATGTTCACAGATTAATGTCAGTCCCACTGACCCGTGAGCCTCGTGCCAGAGTTTGGCGAGTCAACATGTCCTAAGGATGCCTCGTGTAGAGGCGAAACACGTGTCCAATTGTTTTAAGACGAATATTGGCGGAATGAACCCTAAGGAAAACTCAAAACATTTCGACAATTATGGATTTCCGCAAAGAAACGCCTTCGCGTACTTCAATAAAAACTTGGCGTTATTTACACTCGATAAAAATCACGCCTAATTCAATAAAACAAAATAACTTACCTGATCTCCTTGCAGCCTATCCAGTAACGTAACACAAACATCAGCCCCTCTCAGCCCCGCATCCCTGGTGACAGCAGCAAAGGCCGTCGCTTCCATTTCCATATTCAGGACGCCCATTGATTTCAATTTCCTTAGAAAGTCTAACTTGTCTGTTTCTGTATAGCTGCAGAATGCACCATCTGTTCTAGCCTCACCTATAAAAATATTTCACAAATACTCGTGAAAATTATAATTTACTAAAGTTATTAAATTTCAGTCTGCAACCGGCTCTCGAAAATTTGAACCCGTTATGCTGAATCACTCGATAATTTTAATTTTTTTCCGGCTGCTTGAAAAATACTCGATAAATTGAATAAAATCAATGTTAATTGGGCCCTTCGGTAATTTGAAGTTAAAGGTGTAGTTAAATTAACATGCCACAGTTTGAAGTCCGGGCTTCCCTAATCTCTATAATTTGAAGCTTTTATCACGCAGATATCAGTCATTATGTTTTACGGATTTCTTTTCGAAATATAAATTGTGAATACATATATTTTTGTATTTAATTACATTGCATAATAATAATAAAAAATTATAAATCATCAATTTTGATCACTCTTATTTAATTCACTCCTCCTCGTGGTTATTTAAGCGCTTGTTTTTTTTTATTGAAAATTAGGGATGAGACGAGCTGGACGTACAGCTGATGGTAATTGATACGCCCTGCCCATTAGAATACCACTCACGATTCTTGAAAAACCCCAAAATTTCTGAGCGGCACTATAACTGCGCTCGTCACCTTGAGACATTTTTTATTTTATTTTTATTTATTTATTTGTTTTCAACACTTACACCTAGCTTTACAGGGTTATTCCTAATGCGCTAGTGTAACATTCATCTTATAAAAATAAATAAACATTTAAAATGAGCATAAACTAAAAAATAACATATGGTACCTTATCTAATTATATACACTTAATCTTATATTAAAAAATTAATACTAAAGAACCTAATCTAGTAATTATTATAATACATAAGATGATAAGTCTCATTTGCCCAGTAATTTCACTAGATACGGCGCCCTTCCCAACAATTCTGAGCGGCACCACAATTGCGCTCGACACCTTGAGACATGAGATGTTAAGTCTCATTTACCCAGTAATTTCCCATCAAACCGAAATACAATAATGCTTACACATTACTGCTTCACGGCAGAAATATGCGCCGTTGTGATACCAATAATCTAGCCGGCTTCCTGTGCAAAGGAGCCTCCCACTGGTAAATGGCTTGTTATTTTTATCTCCTTACTATTTCCACAATTCTGTTTTCTTTAAACCCCATTCCAATATTATGTGATATGAACTTCGAAAATACTATACGAAATGGCTGGAAATGATAAAAGTGTTCAATAAAATAAACGCACTCCAAATTTGAATAAAATAACAGTTAGAACTTTTTAAACTGTAACAATATTTACGGCCTTGTTACACATAATCAGATAATTATCATGTAGCGGATATGTCAGGAAGAAGAAGAATCTCCTCTGCAGTGTAACACTAATATCAACAGCATATTCTCAGAATAATCTAGGTTTTTTTGTGTGGCAATACCGTTTGTCTAGAGGTATACAATATGCAGTAGGTATTATATGAAACATTTACCCCTGTAGAAATCATTTGCCGCCAAAGTGCCTCCACTGAATGTTTCAAAATCTACGCAATCGGATGAAATTGAAAAAAGTTCTTGACTTAATCGCTTGTCGAAATAAGCTGAATATTTTTTCACTTTCCCTAAGATAGCCTGAAAATATAAAAATGAATTATAACTAAAGTTTTTAATTTGGGAACTTGTTTAACGTCACTGAGGAAAAATGTTACGTTTTACGTTATGTTTTGTGCCTACAAGGCTACACGTCTACAGTCTCTTGAGGCTGTCAAACAATCAAAGTTCTTAGTAACGTAAAAATAAGATACGGCTATTTTTGCCGTAAAAAAGTGGATTTCGACAATCTCAAGGAACTTCACATTTTTAGGGTATTTTCCGTTGACCTGAAACTATGATATTTGGCAAGTAAAACCGTCTTATACTACAACTATAGGGAAAACTCTGAAAACTCCATTTAATACTAATCATCATCAGCCGGAAGACCTCCACTGCTGGACAAAGGCCTCCCCCAAAGATCTCCATGACGATTGGTCCTGCGTGGCCCTCATCCAACGTATTCTGGCGATCTTGACCAGAAGATAGTCGGTCCATCTTATCCTACCTACCTATCTGTGCCTACCAACACTACCTCTTCCGGTACATGGTCACCATTCGAGAACTTCTCTGCCCCACCGGCCGTTATCTCTCCGTTAAAATATGTGCCCTACCCACTGCCACTTCAGTTTCTCAATAATTTGGGCTATGTTGATATTGGTGATTTGGTTCTCCTACGGATCTCTTCATTTCTGATCGATTCGCAGGGAAACTCCGAGCGTAGCACTCTCTATTGCCCTCTGAGCGATCATATGCTTGTTATCAGGCCCATAGTTAGCGAAGATGTCTGCATACCGTAAGTCATTATAATAATAATAGTAATAGTTGCATATTAATGAAACTTACAATTTCGTAAGTCTTCTCCAAAGTTCCACTGCAACCCCAACTGGATACAACAACAGACCCTGCTGGTAGACCTATTCCACCGCTCGTTCCAATTCTGATGAATATTGGGTCTTTCGCTTTTGCATAATACAACATCTTTATAACTTCTTCCAGAGCTATCGTCAATGAAGGTATACCGATGCCATGCTGCAACATACAAAGCCAAACGATCGATATATAAACAACTATTTTATCATGTGATTTAAATATATACTTACCAAGATAATATTGAAAATTTGCTTTTGCCCTTAAAAGTTGTACCAGCTAGCACCAATAAAATAAAACCTGCAGGTACTTAGGTCAATAGCCGCGTACTGACTGAGCCTCGTGAAGGAAATCCTCGGTCGGTCAAGACGTGCCCCGCCCGAGCCATATGTTGTCGGATTTTGTCCATGCTCAAAAGCGCCTCGGTAAGTGTAGTTCGATTCAGGCAGGCGACGCGAGCACACGTGCCGCGTTATCTGTCCTCCTTCGAATATTTTTATTACCTGCGTTATCGCACTATCTGCTCAGGCCACCTGGGCTAGCTATTGTCATCGCGCGCCATTGTTCGGGACTCTTTGAGTCTCGCACCTGTTACGTTCCTTCGCGGAACGTAGCTTAGTGATTATAAGTGTTAATTACCCGGTTTTACGATCGTGTTAGTTAGCACCTGTGCTGTGTTTCGCGATTCTGCACGCTAATCATGTGTGTTGTGAGTGTTGCAGATCGTGCCGTGTGTGTCTTCTCCGTGGGGGCCTGCACAGCGTACATCGGGGTTCCGGCCCAGCCAGTCTACATCCAGCAAAGCTAAGTCTTAGGCTTAATTATTATTATTAATTTCTTTTAATTTTGCATACCTTATTAATATTAATAGTATTTTATTAATGTGCAAGTGCACAACTAAACTATAGTTGTCCACTTTTTCATTATATTCCCCCTCTGCCTGACTCGGGCAGCGGGGGTTGTCACCCGCTTAACTTTTAATAACAACCATGGCTTCACCAATGGTTGCCGACGAGGGCCTTCTAAGCGCCCTGCTAGATAAGCTATTTACGGAGAAGATCGCTCCGTTAATTAAGGAAACGATAGATATCCAGACAGCGAAATCCAAATCTAAAAAATACAGATCGTCATCTGACGTTTCGAGTTCCGACGGGGAATCCGAAATGGAGTTAGGTAATGCGTCCGACGCAAGTTCCGTGGCCTCGGTCCAACCGAGGAAAGTGAACACCCGATCAGCCCGTCCGCCTGTCCTTCAGGCGTACTTTGACGCGCAGGCGACCCCTAAGGTCCCCGCGGTCAGTTCTGACCGCACGGTAGCCCCTCAGGCTTCCAGTGCTTCACCGGCCCGGCCGGAATCCGCTCTACCGTCGAGAGCGGAGAGTGTCGCGTCGGATGCTGACGGCTTCATCACCGTCAGTCGCAAGAAGAAGCGCGGTCGTGAATCGCCTTCTCTGGATAGCTCACCCGCGAAGAAAGCCGCGGCCACGACTGGCTCCGCCCCCGCGTCCGCGCCCGCGCCCGCTAAAGCCCGCGTACCGCCTCCGACCAAGCGCCCGCCTCCTATTTTTATAGGGGACCGAGGCCGATGGTTAGCAATCAAAAACAGGATCCCGAAGACGCTCTCCTTCCAGGCGAGGGCGTATCAATCTCTAATCAAACTAGAGACCAGAGAGGTAGCGGACCACCGCGCCCTGACATCTCTTCTTAGAGAGCTGAGTGTGGGTTTCCACACGTACGCCCTGCCTGAGGAGAAGCGTCTGAGGGTCGTTATTAGAAACGTCCCCAAAGAGTTAGACGAGGCCGACATTCTGTCGGACCTCAAAGAGCAGGGTTACCCTGCACACGAGGTGCACCGTATGCGCGGAACCAACAATAAACAACCATTTAACATGGTTCTCGTAGTCCTCGACCTCACGCAAGAGGGAAAGGAAATCTTCAATATAAAATCGGTTTGTTCCCTTCAGGGCATTCGTACCGTAGCTCCTCGCAACCGCGGGGGGCCCGGTCAGTGCCACAGATGCCAATTATACGGGCACTCAGCACGAAATTGCGAACACACCCCGAGGTGTGTGAAGTGCCTCGGGAAACACGGCACGCCAGAGTGCCCTCGACCAGCGCAATGCGCGGAGCCCCCGGCCTGCGTCTTGTGCGGGGAGAAGGGGCACCCCGCGAGCTATCGCGGGTGTCCCAAGGCACCCAAACACAAGCGTCACCCAGGGCGCCGCCAGCCGCAAGGCAGAACAGAGAAGGTGGAGTTCACTCCAACCTTCAAACCTGCGCCGCCTCCAAAGGTAAACGGCTGGGCGAGGTCTCCTCCGGCTGCCAACGCTGCCACAGAGGCCACTTTCGCGGCCCCCGCGCCCCTCCGGCCTCCGCTAGCGTCCCGCCCGGCGGCGTCGGTCCCGCGACCGAGGCCACCGGCGCCCGCGTCCGCGGCAACAGGTAGCAAAGGCGGCAGCACCTTTGCTTTCATGTTCGAACTGTCAGAGATGTTCGACATCGATGAAATAACAGCCCTGGCCAGCAGGCTCGATGCTGTCCGGGAAGACCCGCCGTCGCTCCTGCAAGTTATGGCAGACAACGGCAAAATATTCCGTGCCCTCACCGAAATAGGGCTAAAGTATAAAAACAACATTCGCGATGCCTAATTACGTAAGCGGACGGGTCAAACCACATACGCTCCGTATAGCGTATTTTAACGCCCAAGGCCTTAAGCCTCAACTAGACTTGGTGAAGGAGTTCGCTCACGAACATCAATTAGACCTATTCTTAGTGCAAGAGACATTTTTAAAACCACGTATACGCGATCCGCGTATCGCTAATTATAACTTAGTTAGGAATGATCGCACCACCCGTATGGGCGGCACCCTCATTTATTTTAAAAGGTCTCTACACTGTATACCTATAGATCCTCCGGTCCTCACTAATATCGAGGCCTCTGCCATCCGGGTCAGTATGGCGAATCACCAGCCGATCACTGTTATTTCAGCTTATCTTCCGCCGAACAAACAAATATTAGACACAGATATAGAAGCATTACTCGGCCACGGGGCCGCAGTCATAGTGGGCGGCGATCTTAACGCCAAACACTCTAGCTGGAACAGTAGAGCCACAAATAGAAACGGAATTTTATTAGACTCTCTCACAGACACGCGGAACTTTTCAGTAATAGCACCCGACGAACCAACACGTTATCCGGATAACGTCGCGCACCGACCCGACATTCTAGACGTTGCGTTACTTAAAAACGTAACGCTCAATGTAAATTCAATCGAGGTTCTTCATGAATTAGAGTCAGACCACCGGCCCGTCGTCCTAAATCTAGGCCCACCGGTTAACTTTCAACCACCGACGAAAACAGTGATCGACTGGCAACGGCTGGAAAAGGATCTCGAGTCTATCAAGTCCGACGACCTTGACCGTATACCGGACGTCATCGACTCGGTCGACACGGCTCACAGTGCTATCTCTCATGTGACGTCACACATACAGAGTAGGATCAAGGCCTGCTCCAGGCAGGTTCCGACGATGCAACCGCATCGCCTAAACCTGCCTCCAGAGGTCAGGAACTTACTCACACAGAAGCACAGAGCCACTAGACTTTACGACAGGTATCCGTCGGTCGAGAATAGGCGCCACCTCCGCTACCTACAGCGGGTGGTACGGGAACGTATCGCGGAACTCCGCGGCGAACGTTGGGACCGCTTGCTCGGCAACCTTAAGCCATCACATGTGGCTTTCTGGAAGCTGCCTCGCGCGTTCAAACAGGAGCCGCCCACTGTCATGCCTCCTTTGGACAGACCGGGACTGCAGCCGGCGCTCGATGACGATGAGAAGGCTGAATGCCTCGCCGATAGTCTCGAGAGTCAGTGCTCTCCAAATGCAGCAGCCGACCCGACACACGTTGACGAAGTTGATCGTGAAGTTGAACGTCGCTCCGCTCTGAGCCCTTCAGGCGACGTAATAAAACCCACCTCTTACGAAGAGGTGAAACTAATCATTAAGGAGCTTCACTCCAAAAAGGCCCCGGGGCCCGACACTATAAACAATAGGGTTCTTAAAATCCTACCCTCGACCCTTATTACTTTATTGGTTACCATTTTTAATATTCTATTGTCTAATAGCGCGTTCCCCGAACAATGGAAGGATTCCATTGTTATCGGTATCCCAAAACCCAATAAACCTAAAGCTAATCCGAGTAGCTATAGGCCTATTAGTTTAATTAACTCGATCGGGAAAATTTACGAAAGATTAATTCTCGCGCGTCTTAATCATTACATCGCGGAGCTTAACCTGATACCCGACATACAGTTCGGATTCAGAACCGCTCACTCGTGTCCCCAGCAGGCTCACCGACTCACCGAGTACATTCTCATACGGCGTCAATTTCACGCTACCACGGCAGCCGTGTTTTTCGATGTCGCGAAGGCCTTCGACAAGGTATGGCACAACGGCTTAGTATTCAAGCTGTATCAACTGGGAGTGCCAGACAGGCTCGTGCGCATCATTCGAGCCTACCTTACCGATCGCTCCTTCCATATCGAGTAGAGGGCACCCTATCCTCACCCAGACCCATCAGGTCTGGCGTGCCACAGGGTTCGGTCCTCTCTCCCACTCTTTTCTCGCTCTTCACGAGCGACATTCCCAAGTTTCCGAGTGTCCAGCTCGCTCAGTACGCTGACGACACGGCACTCTACTTCGGCTCCAACCGCTCAACCTTGAGCAAGAACATTAAAGTGCTTCAAGCCGCCGTCGATGAACTAGGCAACTGGTTCAGAAAATGGCGGATTGAAGTGAACCCCACCAAGAGTGCAGCGGTACTCTTCGGTAACGCGAATAGCATCCGCGCTAAAAAACAACCGACCGACGTTATTAAACTGTATGAAACACCCATACCGTGGGTTAAGGATTACAAATACTTAGGAGTCACGTTCAACAGCAATATGAACTTCAAGAAACATATCGATACGGTATGCAATAGAGCCCGATTTGTCCTCAGTCGCCTTTATCCACTTGTGTGTGGGCGAAGCAAACTTCCGCTCAAACACAAAGTGACGCTGTACAAAACCATCGTACGGCCCATACTGTCATACGCAAGCGTCGTTTTCGCGCACACCCGACCGAGCTACTTACGTCGTTTGCAAGTAGTTCAAAATAAATTCACGCGCATGACAACCGGAGCCCCGTGGTTCATCCGAAACATTGACCTTCACCGCGACCTAGAGCTTCCGTCAATAGCTCAACACTTTAAAGAGATCTCGCGACGCTTCTTTGACAAGGTGCCTAACCATCCCAACATCTTGGTTAGGAAGGCATGCGGGTACACCCCCCTTCACCATAGTCTCAACCCAATAAGACGTCCCAGACACGTAACGGTAGACCCGGATGACGACATCACCATCGCGAACGCGACACCCACACAAACACCGACACAGACACGCACACACCGCCTTCGCAGGCGTAGGCGCGGTCAACCACCGCAAACCACTGGCACTCGTCACTCTGACGATGGCCAGCGGCCCGCACCCTAGATACACCACACATTGTTTTGATACCCGACGAGACGTTAGTCCTCGTCCTGTAATCGCTTCACTACACTCACTCACACACGGACTGACTGACGGACTGACATACACCACTTATACTTATATACTTACCTTACATACCAATTATACTTACAATCACAAACACACTCCACAAACAGACACAAACACAAACATACATGCACACAAACATTTACACTACGTACATACATACAAACACACATACTTGCAATCATAAACACATACATACACACTTACATACATTACACAAAACATCACCACACTCGCCGGCGAGTGTGCTCTTATCACCTTTTCATCTTTCATCTTCATTTCATCTTCATTTTCATTCTCTCTCCTTCCCACAAGCACACAGCCGGTCTGAGGTTCGAGTCTCCTTAGGAGACGCCCCGCGACTGTTGTTGCGTAGTCTTTGCGGCCTCCACGGCCCACGTCCTACTTCGCTGTGAAAGCCAGAGCTGCTAACAGCACAGAGGAGGTTTTAGTCGGTATGGGGTGTCCGCTTACGCGGACACCCCAATGCAAATCTGGCTTTGCAAATCTGGCTTTAATATAAGGCACGTGAAGTCTCTGTCACAGTGTACCTTTGTATATCTCTATTCGACTTTACGTTAAGCTGAGAGTTCGATGGATATTATGAAAATAAGGAACGAGACGAGCAGGACGTTCAGATGATGGTAACTGATACGCCCTGCCCATTACATTGCAGTTCCGCTCAAGATTCTTGAAAAACCCAACAACTCTGAGCGGCACCACAATTGCGCTCGACACCTTGAGACATGAGATGTTAAGTCTCATTTCCCTTCAAACCGAAACACAGTAATGCTTACACATCACTGCTTCACGGCAGAAATAGGCGCTGTTGTGGTACCGATAATCTAGCCGGCATCCTGTGCAAGGAGCCTCCCACTGGTGCCTGTCCGTGGTAGCCTCATGCAAAAAATCTACAGGCCGAGGCGGCTTATCACGGCTAACGTTGTGCCGCAAACGTCCGCGGCTTCCTCGCGATGCTGCTCGCTCAGTCAGGACCCGGCTAATGATTTTCTATACACTTATTAAGGACGCGTTCTCAAAACAGAGAGGTATCGAATCGCACCACTACATTGACACCGCTCAAACACATACACGTACTTAAAGCTAATAGCGGGAATCAAATGAATTTGATACTTTAGCAAGTTTGAATTTTGTTTTTTTTTTAATACATATGTATTTTTGATAATTGGTTGGTGTATTCGTTTAGTAGTTAAATATTGAAACTTTAGATGGCAGTTCCGTCGCATAACGTCGTGTACAGTAAACGCAGTTTTTTTAAAATCCAAGATGGCCGCCATGAAAAATTATGATTTCAGCAATATGGGTATCGTATCCAAGGTTATCGAGGGTGCAGAGTACGGTTTTGGGATCATTTTTGAAATCCAAGATGGCCGCCGCGCAAAATTATGATTTCAACAAAATGGGTATCGGATCCGAGGTTATCGAGGGTGCAGAGAACGATTTTCGGATCATTTTTAAAATCCAAGATGTCCGCCGTGAAAAATTATGATTTCAGCAATATATGTATCGTATCCGAGGTTATCGAGGACGCAGATAACGATTTTGGGATCACTTTTGAAATACAAGATGGCCGCTGCGCAAAATTATGATTTCAGCAATATGGATATCGTATTCGAGGTTCTCGAGGGTGTAAAGAACGAATTTGGGATCATTTTTGAAGTGAAACTTCTTTGCCCGCATGAGAGTAAAATTTTTACGGATGAAACGGAATAAAGTGTCACGAAAATGAAGGACGTTTTTATCCAAGAAGAGGGGAGGGAGATTGAGTCTGATTGAGATAGAGTGAGAAAATGTGAATGTAGTATGAAGCAGACGTTACCGCTATGAAGTAAAACAAATTCACTACTAGCATTGTATCATGTAGGTTTAGCGTGCGGCCGCGAGTAAGTAGAACATCTTCCCTACTAGCTTTGTATTGTACAGGTTTCATGAGTAATAATAATTAGTAAAACATCTAATAATTTCTAATATTGAGAAAAATAAATTGGTTTAGAGAACAGATTAGGATAATTATTAATATAAACGAGATTTAAAAATTGGTTTTCACAAATAAGTTTCAATTCTGACATGTGTACTTTGTACGCACGCCATTTCTTGTGTTGTCTTGTGCTTTGGACGTAGCTTCCTCCCTAAGGACACCTCCCCTACAAGTGGAGTTGAAAAAAATACTGGAGACTAACCTTGTGGGGTATCGTTGGATAGGTCTTTGAAAGTTAGATTCTGGTTTGATACATGACATTTCCTTTGGTCTTTTGAAAATAATGCGGGATTAAGGAAGATATACGTTACATTTATGTAATAGCTTATACCTTATGATTACAATATCTATTGAAATAACTCTTCTTGACATAATATGGTGGTAATAATTGATAAGAAGGGTAGAGCTTCTTGTGGTTAAAAAGAGGAAGAAATTTTTTTTTGCATGTAGAGTATCATTAGATAGGTCTTTCAAAATAAAATTTTGAGATTTTTTTAATTAGATTGGTAACGGAATGTGTTTTCTAAATATTGTGGGTGAAAAGTAGAAACGTAAATATTTATATATTTCGGGAATGAAGAATTAATTTAGCATGTGGGATATTGTTAGACAGGCCTTTTAAAATAAAATTTAAGTTCATGAATGAATTCTAATTTTGACGATGTATTTACAGTCATTTGACACCAATGAAGAAAATTTTGTATATTTCATAGGCGCCATCATGGATTTTGATTTTGACCCGATATTCGTTATTGTTGACCCCGAAAACCATGAAAACAACACCCATGAAGAGAAGTTAGTAAATTTTATAGGCGCCATCATGGATTTCGATTTTGACCCGATATTCGTTATTCTTGACCCCGAAAACCATGAAAATGACATCCATGAAGAGAAGTTGGTAAATTTCATAGGCGCCATCTTGGATTTAGATTTTGACCCAATATTCGTTATTGTTGACCCCGAAAACCATGAAAATGACACCCATGAAGAGAAGTTGGTAAATTTCATAGGCTCCATCTTGGATTTCGATTTTGACCCGATATTCGTTATTGTTGACCCCGAAAACCATGAATATGACACCCATGAAGAGAAGTTAGGAAATTTCATAGGCGCCATCATGGATTTCGATTTTGACCCGATATTCGTTATTGTTGACCCCGAAAACCATGAAAACAACACCCATGAAGAGAAGTTAGTAAATTTTATAGGCGCCATCATGGATTTCGATTTTGACCCGATATTCGTTATTCTTGACCCCGAAAACCATGAAAATGACATCCATGAAGAGAAGTTGGTAAATTTCATAGGCGCCATCTTGGATTTAGATTTTGACCCAATATTCGTTATTGTTGACCCCGAAAACCATGAAAATGACACCCATGAAGAGAAGTTGGTAAATTTCATAGGCGCCATCTTGGATTTCGATTTTGACCCGATATTCGTTATTGTTGACCCCGAAAACCATGAAAATGACACCCATGAAGAGAAGTTGGTAAATTTCATGGGCGCCATCTTGGATTTCGATTTTGACCAGATATTCGTTATTGTTGACCCCGAAAATCATGAAAATGACACCCATGAAGAGAAGTTGGTAAATTTAATTTTTTTTAATTTAAATTTTTAAGGTAAATTTAATTTAATTTAAATTTTAACACGATGTCGATTTAATATAGACCTTATATTTAGGGATGAACTTAAAAATCACTAATTCTACAAAAAAATAAGAAATATCATTTTTAGAAAATCTGACTGCTTACAAAATATGTAAAGTATCAAAGACAGTATTGTATAGCTTATACAAAATATTCATGTTCGTACAGCGATCTTTTCGAGTACGAGCTGCTGCTTACAACTGACACAGAGTCTACCCACGACGGCGGCCGAGCGCGGACTGACGTTGTTTCGATAGATCTTTCTGTGCAATGCGTACGGAGTGACAAAATAAAATAACCCTTAATACCACACTTTAAAGCTCATGCTTTTCAGAAAAATATATGAATTTTAGACGATTCATTTATATTTTTTAATGAGATTATTTATAACATATTCATTAATTTATTTATCGTGTTTTTGAAAATATTATATCTGCATTCCTTACATAATTTTTAAGAGACAAAATTATGTAAGTAGTAGCAGAAAACTGATCCTGAATGAAGCCCCATTTCGTCAATTTTGTGTGAAGAGTTAACGGATAATCGTTTTTACGACATAAAATATCAAAATTTCAAAGCAAAAATTTCCCGCTAATTGGAGATAAAGAAGTAATCTATTTATGGCAATTTTTAGTTTTGTTAGAATAAGTTTCATTTCATCACAAACTCTACCGAAAATGATCTTATTTTTGTCGGATTCGTAAACGCGTCCTTTAGACATATTTTTCGCAGTCTGAGAGCGGAACAGCAAAAGTGTGCTTAAGACAATGTAAGCACACATTTCTCCTTAGTCGTATTTCAACTGACACTGTTCGAATCGGGTTCTTAATTCAACATACGTAACCTGAACTGAATAAATGTTTTACATTGCTGCTTATTGACCAAGAATATTTTAGAAACTGGAGTAAATGCGGCAATGTATAGGTATAGCAGTCGAAAGCTAATTACGGTATAATTTGTGGCATTTTCCATATTTCGGCTTTGTTTTTATACGACGTGATTTGTCTATATATATATATATATATATATATAGTGATAGACTTTGGTACTAGTTCTGTGAGAATACTTAAGGTTACAATGGTTCTTGAGTGTTTGAGTCATTACTGCGTTTGAGTAACCAAATTGAAACACATGAACTGTAACTAAATTTCCTAAACGTTAGATAGGACGAGGAGAACCCATTCCGTGGCCTGCGCGGAGTCCATACTTAAGGCGAAGGGTAAGCAGAAAACACGCAAACAAGGTGTTTTAGACAAGTTTTGTGGTGAAAATATAGCATTTGGAGCTATGAACACTACTAAGTCCTGTTCCTATCCTTAAGTCTCATTTGTAGGTTTCTAATGCTTGCTGTTGGTTATAGTTTAACACTCCAGAGCCTTTTTGAACTACCACTTTTCTTAGCAGTTAAAGAAGATTTTTCGCATGGCATTATGCATTTGTTTAGTACAACTCTCAGAAAGAAAAGTTATTCTAATAGCTTGTACTTTTTGTGTGTAGGTGCATTTTTTCAAATTAGTAATGAATAGCGAGGATTTTAAGCATAAAAACTGTTAGAAACTGTTAAAATGTTACGTTTTCCACGCAAGAATATTGAAAATATTGGCTTTTTACATAGATGGCGGGCCGGCAGCCGTGAGCTCATATCACTCAAGGTCGCTGGCATTTAGTGTCGCCTTAACATACTACTGAACCGTAACCAGTGCACAAGAATTCAATATAATATGTATATTGTAAACTCAGAATACATTGTTCTGTATTCTGATGTTGTAAAGTAAAATAAAATATTTTCTTTATGTTTGTGAAAAAATAATTTAATGATATTTAAATAAATAAACGTTATTTTACTTTTTTTGGGATTTCTGTTTTGTTATGCCGAAGAAGTATAACTTCTTGCGTGCGTAGTGCGTACATAAATTCACATACACTTTTTTATGAATGAATTATACCAAGTGAATAACGAGCCAACTTCAACTTTAAGTACCTATATATAAAGACAACAAAACATATACTCACACTAACACAGAGTACGGGTCCAACCTTGTACATCGCATATCGGTGAGCATGTTTTACCAAGTTGACAAGATCACATTCCACGCCCAACAAATTACTCATGTATTTAGCCATCTCCATCATCCTCTGTTTAGTTCCACCCATGCACACAAACTGAAGACACATTTATTGAAGTAGGCAAAATTGAAGTAGGATTTCCACAAAGTTACTTTTTTTTGAGCCTTAGTGTTAATTCCACCAATACTCGTCTTTAAACAGAAAAAAAAGGAATGTGTGGTTTTATGAAACCACGGTAAAAGTGAAACTCTTTTTGACATTATAGAAATTAATTAAAAAAATTTGGGATGATATTCCATTAAGGGTATAAAAATCGCTTTATCAATCTTCAATCTATAAAAGCACTGTCAATCACAATAGATATATTGTTACCTTAGAATATAGCATGTTTTGAATCTATTATTGTTTAAAATCACCGTAACTATAAAATTTATGTTTTCTTTTATATTTATTTAGAATCATTGTTCTCATGTAAGAGAACTTTTGTTATTTTTGAGAAATAAACTCTTTAAACCTATATATACTTGGAAAATTGGAATGATATGAGGAATAGTCTATACACTACACGGTCAGCTGCTGCGAACTATAGGCGCCGCCCGACCGTCACACGACATGCAACACACAGACGAAAAAGTTTGAGACGATGTAATAAAAGTTTCACTTTAAAGCTGTCTGCCAGTCGCGTGCCAGAGTTTGGCGAGTCAACATCTCCTGAGGATGCCTCGTGTAAGGCGAAACACGTGTCGAATTGTTTAAAGACGAGTATTTGCGGAATTAACACCAAAGAAGGCTCAAAACATTTGGATGAAGACGCGTTAATGAAACTGTTATTTTGCGGAAAAAAATAGCTATTTAAAATATTGTTATAAATGATCCTCATAATATAATTGACACTAAAAGTCATCCCATAATAAAATTTTAATAATCACTTCTTTGTCTGGAAGTTATCAAAACTACAAACTTCTTACGGCCTTACAAATAAAGTTGGTATAATGTTATAGTTGAGAAACAAACCAAGAATATGAAAAATCAATCAATACGTACATAATATAGTAAAATCGTAACTGGTGGTTTTTTTTTACATATATCTTCCATATGCAGACAATATGGAAGATATATGTAAAAAAAAACTATTATAGGGGGACTTTGTGAGCGCAATAGAACCGAAAACAACGATTTTAGAATTAATTGTCTGGTTGTCTGTGTACGTATGTGTATGCTAATTCATCTCAGTAACGGCCGATTTAAATGCACTGTTTTCACTGTTGCGTTGCGCTTTACTCCACATAAGATTAAACCTCTTATTCATAATTGTCCGCTAACTAAACAGCCGCTAAGGAGTGTTTTTTCTCATTCTGACTTAGGTCAATAGAAGAAGACGGAGTGCGAATTAGCAATGCTTTAAGTTAGCAGACTATTATGAATAAGGGGGTAAGTGTTTGTTTCATTTCAATCGGTTCATAAATAAAAAAGTTATATCAATCTTATATTATGTATCTTATGAAGCCTACTAGAATTAGTTACAAGCAATCCCTTATTTCTAGTGTTATAATAATGAAAATCACTATTAAGAGCAAAAAGGTGACTATTTTTGTAAACGTATATTAAGTTTTCATAAATTTACTGCCAATGAACAGTCATAATATTTATTACTTTAAAATTTTCTTTGAGAGACTGTCTATAACCAAGGTGATGTATAGCACGAACTATATCAATTTTTTTTTTTTTTTTTTTTATGGAATAGGAGGACAAACGAGCGTACGGGTCACCTGGTGTTAAGTGATCACCGCCGCCCACACTCTCCTGCAACACCAGAGGAATCACAAGAGCGTTGCCGGCCTTTAAGGAAGGTGTACGCGCTTTTCTTGAAGGTACCCATGTCGTATCGTCCCGGAAACACCGCACAAGGAAGCTCATTCCACAGCTTCGTGGTACGAGGAAGAAAGCTCCTTGAAAACCGCACTGTGGAGGACCGCCACACATCCAGATGGTGGGGATGATATCGTAACTTGTGGCGTGTCGTGCGAAGGTGAAATTCGGCGGCAGGAATCAGGTTGAACAGCTCTTCGGAACACTCCCCGTGATAAATGCGGTAGAAGACACACAATGAAGCGACGTCTCTACGCAACGCCAAGTGATCCAGCCGTTCACAGAGTACTGGGTCCCCGACAATTCGAGCTGCTCTGCGTTGCACGCGGTCAAATGGATCGAGCTGATACTGGGGTGCGCCAGACCAGAGATGACAGCAATACTCCATGTGAGGCCGGACCTGCGCTTTGTAGAGCGCTAGAATGTGGGCCGGCTTGAAGTATTGCCGTGCTCTATTTATGACGCCCAGTTTCTTTGAAGCCAGTTTGGCTTTGCCCTCCAGATGGCCACGGAATTGGCAATTGCTCGAGATTTCGAGACCCAGTATTCCGATACTAGGCGAGGCTTTAAGGGAAGTGTTCTCGAAGAGCGGTGATACGGCAAATGGGGTTTTTTTAGTGGTAAACGCGCAAACTTGAGTCTTCTGGGGGTTAAATTGGACAAGGTTCAACTTACCCCATTACGCGACCTTCTCGAGAGAGGACTCGATAGAAGACACAAGTTTCACCCGGCACTGGTCGACGTTTTCCCGAGAGAGACCTGCATGGCCCGTGTATACGGCATCACCAGTGCTGTCGTCTGCATAGCAATGCATGTTGGCGGTGTCCAACATATCATTGATATGCAGAAGAAACAGCGTGGGAGATAGCACACAGCCTTGGGGCACTCCAGCGTTCACGGGCTTGGGATTCGAGCAATAACCGTCGATAACGACCTGTATGCTGCGCCCAGTGAGGAAGCTGGAGGTCCACTTGCATAAGCTCTCGGGAAGCCCAAATGATGGAAGTTTTGCGAGGAGCGCCTTGTGCCATACACGATCAAAGGCCTTCGCTATATCCAGACCAACTGCCAGGCCTTCCCCCTTGCTTTCAATAGCCGCCGCCCATCTCGCCGACCGACCATGGCGAAAGCCGTACTGCCGATCGTTGATCAACTGGTGACCCTCAAGGTATACCAAGAGCTGGCGGTTAATTATGCTCTCCATAATTTTGGAGAGTAGGGAGGTAATAGCAATAGGCCTGTAGTTTGCCGAATCCGAACTGTCTCCTTTTTTTGGGATCGGATGGACAAGGGCTGACTTCCATGAATCAGGGACTACGCCTTTTGAATAAGAGTGCCGGAATAAACGCGTTAGCACCGGCGTCAACTCAGGGGCACACGTTCTAAGCACGATTGGAGCCCGGCCCGCTCGACTTCCTGACGTCCAACGAAAACAGAGCTCGCCTAACAGTTTTCTGTCGGAACTGTACTTCAGGCATGGAGCTCTGACACCGCGGGATGGTCGGCGGTGTTTTTCCGTTGTCGTCAATAGTCGAGTTGGAGGAAAAAAGAGTGCACAGGAGATCGGCTTTCTCTTTTGCCGTATGGGCCAGGGTGTCATTCCTCATGTGCAACGGCGGCATGGACGGCTGGTTGAAGTTACCAAGAGCAGCTTTCGACAACGACCAGAACTTGCGTGTTCCGGTCGGGTAATTGGAAAGCTGCTCGCCAATTTTGACGACGTGCTTCGATTTCGCACGGGCGATTTGCCGCTTAAAAAATCTGGAGGCACGGTTATATTTCCTCTTCAGAACTTTGCAGTTCGGATCCTTTGAGCCCAGCGCCGCAACCCAAGTTCGATACGCCTGTTTTTTGCAGTCAGATGCTGCTTTAACTGACGCATCGAACCAGGGCTGTGATCTGCCACCGATCGGTACTACAGAGCTTGGTATAAAAATATCCATGCCCTGCAGTATCACATCGGCTACTGCAACGGCGCAGGCACTAGGATCATCCGAAAGGAAACAAACCCTGCCCCAAGGGTAGGATGCAAAAAAGGAACGCATCCTATCCCAATCTGCTGACTTGTAGTGCCAAACGCGGCGGGTCGCTGGTGGTCTGCGACGTTGGCGTCGGATAGGCACTACACTCCTGACCAGGCAATGGTCGGACGTTCCGAGAGGGGCGTCGACAGAGACCTGGTAACCATCGGGATGTGTAGTCAGCAGAAGATCTAATAAGGACGGCATGTGGCTATCCACATCCGGGAGCCGCGTCGGCGACTCAACCAATTGGGACAGACCATACGCCAATGCAAAATTATGCACAGATCGCCCTGCGTAGTCTGTGGTACGTGATCCAAGCCATTCGGCATTGTGCCCGTTGAAATCACCCAAGACTACGATTTCAGCGGAGGGGATCTGAGCAAGCACGTCATCAAATGCCGCTTGAACGCAGCCCATGAGGTGATCCGTTTCTGCGTTACCACTATGGGACCTGTAGACACACGCATAGATGCGGACGCGGTCCTCTAAATCTACGCGGAGCCAGAGAGTAGACAGGCCCCTACCCTCAAAATTGCCGAGACGGCGACAGCCGGCAGGTCGAGATATCTGCGTCTCCGTAAGGAAACACAAGGCCGGCTGCGCCGTCTCAAGGTGGTGGTGGACGGCGTTTAAGTTGGAGTGAATTCCCCGGATGTTACAAAAGTCCACATTAAGCGTGGAGCGGGGTGCCGTGGTGTTGCTGCCCTGTTTGTCCTGTGACATACGCGGTACTGTGCCCTCCCCAGAATACGAGGGGCAGCCCGAGCGCGAATGCTCGGGCTGCCCCTCGTATTCTGGGAGGATTCGGAGAGGGATTCTCCGGCTCTACAAGAGCCGGTACCCTCCTGGGGTTATTTTATTTTTTAGGACCGCTCTCATATTTTGTTGGGGGGGGGGGGGGGAAGGGCGGGGGGGGAGGGCCTCCGGTCCTCGACACTAACCTATGCGAAACATAGCGGCACTAGGCCGCTACTTCACGCCGGTATTCTGTGCGAGTGTGGTAAGTAGCCCGGACGAGTCTGGCCCGATTGTGCTGACGTCATAAGACAGCAGCGTGACTCTCCCACTTTCAAAAAGCCCGTAGTCGCCTCTTACGACACCCTTGGACCTACTACCCTATTCTTTTTACGCCCCGAGGCAGCACAGGGCAAAATGTCAATGTCAGCAGCATGGCCCCACAGTAAAATACCGTCATTATGCTGTGAAAATAATTGAAGTACACAAATCTAGCGGTCGCAACATTAGTGTACTCTCTCATCTTTTTAACGGCATATGCCGCAGAGCTGAGTCTATCTGCTAGTTGGGCAATATGTGGACCCCACTGAACCTAACCACCATTGACACAAAAAATATATCAAGAGGCTCTGTAATAACTCTGTTTCCAGAATTGACCATCGCCAAGTGCGAGCAGGTGAGGAGAAAGAGGCATGCTTTGAAAAAATTTGAATATCGCTGGTGCATTAATATTTGTCAAGGCATAAATTAAATCGTACGGAATCATCAATTCGAAGTTATCATATGAAATGGCACATCGAATGGACATGAATATGAAATTCAACGGAAGTTCTCATGCATAATCCGCACTGATTCCTCATGGATACTGATTTCTATGGACAACATCGCTCGCGCTCATCGGTCTGTTGATGTGGAAGCGTATATGCTATTGGTCGGATTTCGAAGTTCGGATTGGACAACTCGATGTCCCAACCTCAATCCGATACAGCATGTCTTGAAAAGATGAGTATAGTCAGCACGGTTGGTTCTAGTATTTCTTGATTTTTTGGGCCAGGAACTCTCGCGAGTACTTCCTGAAGTTTTTATCAAATTTTCATGTCAAAAGGATCAATAGTTTCAGAACGCATAGGAAAAAACATACAAACATAGATTTTTATTTATAAAGAAGAAGATGAGGTTTTGTCAAAAGTGTTTAGTGGTGGTAAATTTTTGCCGCTTGGCCATATCGCAAGAGCACTCCTCTGTTATAGGTAAAAAAAAGTTAGCAAACTTCATGGAATTTTTAGTACCTTAACATCTCCGAACATCGACGGCAAGTCGTGAGTGTGGGTGTCAAACCCTAGATGATATAACACATCAACTTTCATCTTCAACACGTGCTCATTTCGTAATATAATTGTCCCGTCATTATTTCTGGAAGGAAGAAATAATGAATCAATTTTGATTAGATTAGTCCAAACGATCAAGTGTAAATGAAGATTTTTTTGTTTTTTTATTTATTTTAGATGTAGCAATAACTCAACTTAACATTAACAATTGATTTGCACTTACATACTAATTCTATGTAGGTTATTCTAATTAAGTACATTCAACATTTTAAATAAGAAAAAAATAAGTAACTTAGTAATAAATATTTATTCTAGAAACTATACAATGTAAATAATTATAATGTGGTAAGTGTGAAATTACCAAAAATAAAAGTAAGAATTAATAAGTCATTAACAATCTAATACAAACTATTATCTACCGTGGTCGTTATTTTTTCTAAAACTTTATTTCTAAATGACTTAAACGTGTCGTGAAAAATGTCAACGTCATAATCGTTGATATCATTGAATGTTGTAGATATTCTATTATAAGGATTGTTTCACATTCGTTCTAGAGTAATTATTTGAAAATATTTTATTGATCAATAGTAGTACTGAGATTATTATAACATTATTATAAGTACTGAGGTAGAGCCAAAAGAAAGGAATGTTATTTACTTTAATCGGCTTTGCCAAAATGCCGTTTTGTGTTTCGCTAGGCTGGGTTAAACAACAACAGTGTAAAAACATACTTGATAAATTTTGTTTCTCCACGAGACAACCATCTAATTTTGCAGTTATCGTAGTGTTCCTCCCAATTTTTGAGCGTAGGTAAAATGAAATCGCACGTACAATCCATAATGTCAACAATCTGTCTGAAAACATTTTTAATATAAATTAGGTTAGGTTTTAGTTATCGGTTGTTTGTAACAAATCTACCTTGTGCTATTGTGGACTTATTATATTCAAGGTATTAATTCTTGTATTTCTATGTACATATTTGTTTATATGGGAAGTAATACTTATCATAATATAATAATATATTAATAAAAATATATAAAAATATAATAATAATATTGACACACTTTTTACACAAATTATCTTGCCACGAGAGCATGCATAGCCTGTGTTATGGGTTACAAGACAACGATATATTTAATACAATATACTTACTTAAACAAACATAAATTCATATAAACACACATAAATACATTTAAACATCCATGACTCGGAAACAAACATCCATATTCATCATATAAATGCTTGCACCTACCGGGATTCGAACCCGGGACCTCTAGCTTAGTAGGTAGGATCGCTAACCACTCGGCTATACAGGTCGTCATCTATCATGATTTAACGATACTTGTTGTTTTATATAAAAGAGGTAAACAGGCACCATGGACGACTGCAAAACCAAGATTGGGATTATGCTCTTATCTTGACAGTCCCTAAGTCGTCCCCAGGAAAGGGGAGAGGGCCATCTAGGGACGCATAAAAAAATGAGAACTTGTCGGGAGTCAAGAAAATGTTCCGCACCTCAAATCCGGTACATCTCCCGTTGTTTCTGTGGGTACCTAGGTCTTGATGACCGAAAGGTCGTAAGGACTATGGGAAGGAGGTGGGTACCCTAAGTCATCTGCTGCATGATCCGGAGCGGACGTGGGCGTCCTACATCAGACAAAATATGATTTTGTCACCAATAAACTTAATCATTCAGCATATTATTGCAAACTCCTCGCATTAAAAACCCTCGCCTTCGCTTTGGACTTCTGTCGGCTCGTTTGGATCAACCTATTTCCAACCCTTGTATCACAATTTACCATTTAACGTTGTTATTTGTAAAAGACAAACATATGACACGAATAGAAATAGACTATAATATAATAAGCAGGTTTAATAGGGAAGTTCAATTAATAAACTGACATTGAAATGAACCACTAATCCTCAAATTAAGGATTGTTCTCCGCTGCGACCAGACACCGCACTACCGCAGAACGATAAGCTTTTTTATCACGGCATCTACTAGATACTTGTGTGCGTGACATCTTGACACTCAATGGCAACTTTCAAATTTTGTAACATACGCTTCGTGTATATTGAAATCGTTTGTATCGTTATATTGAAATTAATAAAAATAGTTTAAATAAACTAAAAAACACGCTTTGGTTGAAAAGATAATAGTTGAACATCAATTACTGCCATATCGACGATAGATGAAAAAATTATATAAATTAACAAAAATATTTTTTTGCAAATTGAAAAATGGGATGATTTTATCAAATTAATGTATTGTAATCGATCCTCCTTTCATCTACGAAGTTTGAAATAAAATCTGGCCGTTTAAAGTGGGTCAAAATCGCGCCTAAATGAGTCGGTTACAAACAAACATACATACAGGTGAAGCAAATAAAAAGTAATAAAATACAATATACTTACTGATGATAATATGTGATCCAAGTGTCTTTCTTATTTCTTGTAGTATTTATTTTTACAATGTTTTACAACGCAACCCCGGCATTTTAGTTTCAATTATTAGCAAAGTTTAACAGAACATGTGGCCCTTCAACGTCGCACAATGTTCTAGACTGGCTCGAGTACGCCCACTTGGGCGTAGTATTAGTTGCCGCACTTTGCGACTACACCTGCGGTATCTAGTTGGAGCGCAGCGAAGAACAATATTTAATCTAAGCACTAATCATTTAGGCAATAAATAGAGAATGTTTGCAGAACCGCTACAACTTTTGTTTCCTATAATTAACACTTATTGGACTTGTTATTAAAGCTTTCAACTTGTCACGTAAAAATTAATGATTAATCTATACCTTAACATTTGAAAAATATTAAAGCTGGGTAATTTGCTCATAATTAAGGTAATTACCGTAAATTAATATAATGACCTATTTAATTAATAGTTTATTTAAACGTTGCAATTGTTAGCTTTACATTAAAAAAAAGATTTCAACTTCACCTACAACAAATCCAAGGAAAGTGTTTATTTCTACTTACAACAGGAGTCTATCATAAATTTCTCTGATCTCTTAAACTAAGTAATCAAAAATTAATTTTAATGAAGTAGGCGTTACTTTGCGGAAATCCATAATTATCCAAATGATTTGAGTTTTCATTGAGACTAAGTCACGAGACACGAGTCTCGTGCCAGATTTTGGCGACTCAACATGTCCTGGGGATGCCTCGTGTAGAGGCGAAACACGTGTCGAATTGTTTGAAGACAAATATTGGCGGAATTAACACTAAAGAAAACTCAAATCATTTGGATAATCATAAATAAGTAAACTTAAATAACTATAATATTAACTTACCATACGAAATTATAAACTGATATTATAAACACTTATAAATTTCAAGGAGTTAAATACGATTTGAGTTCGCGCGATGAACTTAGGCCAAGGCTTGTAAGAGAATGTTAGAATTTATCGTAACTCGTATCAAATATAAATTGACCCGTGGTAATAAAACAATCCATTAATTTATTATAATTATTGGATAATTGTTTTAGTAAATTTAATTGCAATATTGAGATTAAGCTCGTAAAGTAATTATATAATGATATTTTTTTTCTTTCAATTTTATTTTAAGAATATAATATACAGATCATTTTATACGTGAGAACGCCAGAAGCGCCCCCCTTTAAACATCATCTTATACTAGACGTGGGACAAGATTGTGCTCGAGCGTAGTAATTTTATCTCTCTTAGCCGTTGTCATAATAGAAACAACGGAATCGTTTAGACGGAGCTTAGCATTCATAAAAATATATTTAAACAATATATAATAATAATTTCTTTTGCTGTTTCTTCTCTCTCATAGCGCCATTTGTTTCCGAAGCGGTGGTGGTGTTAGAAATGACATCAAAGAGAATTCTAAAGGAATCAATTTTGAGAAAAATAAAGCCGTTTATAATTATTAAGCTTAGAATAGTACGATACAAAAATAAGATACTCTTAAAATAAAGTATTGAATAATAACATACTCGGAATGAATAGACATTCGTATTATAATTGTTTTTGGTTCCGTACATACATGTCGTAAGAGGTGACTAAGGGCTTTTTAAAAGTGGGAGAGTCACGCTGCCATCTCATTACGTCAGAACAATCACCAGACTTACCACACTCGCACTGAATACTGGCGTGAAATAGCGGCCTAGTGCCGCTATGTTTCGCATAGGTTAGTGTCGAGGACCCGCTCGGAACGTCCGACTATTGTCTGGTCTGGTCAGTGCCTATCCAACGACTTGCCGAGTTTGGCACTACAAGTCAGCAGATTGGGATAGGATGCATTCCTTTTTTGCATCCTACCCTTGGAGCAAGATTTTTTTCCTTTTGGATGATCCCAGTACCTGCGCCGTTGCCGTAGCCGGTGTGATACTGCCAATCGGTGGCAGATCACAGGCTTGGTTCGATGCGTCACTCAAAACAGCATCTGACTGCAAAAAACAGACGTATGAAACTTGGGTTGCGGCGCTGGGCTTAAAGGATCCGAATTGCAAAGTTTTAAAGAGGAAATATAACCGTGCCTCCAGATTCTTTAAGCGGCAAGTCGCCCGTGCGAAATCGAAGCACGTTGTCAAAATCAGCGACAGATTTCCAGTTACCCGACTGGAACACGCAAGTTCTGGTCCGTTCTGGCCATCCCTGCCGCCGTTGCACATGAGGAATGACACCCTGTCCCATACGGCAAAAGAGAAAGCCGATCTAGTGTTCGCTCTTTTTGCCTCCAACTTGACTCTTGACGACAACGGAAAAACACCGCCGACCATTCCGCGGTGTCAGAGCTCTATGCCTGAAGTACAGTTCAGACAGAAAACTGTTCGGCGAGCTCTGTTTTCGTTGGACTTCAGGAAGTCGAGCGGGCCGGATGGCATTATAATGAGATGGCATCTAATCGTGTGCCCCTGAGTTGACGCCGGTGCTAACGCGTTTATTCCGGCACTCTTATTCAAAAGGCGTAGTCCCTGACTCATGGAAGTCAGCCCTTATCCATCCGATCCAAAAAAAGGAGACAGTTCGGATCCGGCAAACTACAGGCCTATTGCTATTAATTCCCTGCTCTCCAAAATCATGCATAATTAACCGCCAGCTCTTGGTATACCTAGAAGGTCACCTATTGATCAACGACTGACAGTACGGCTTTCGCCAGGGTGGGTCGATCTTCTGGTATACCTAACAGCGTGTATGTCACAAGGCGCTCCTCTCTTCCAAAACTTCCATCTTTTCGGCTTCCCGAGAGCTTATTCAAGTGGACCTCCAGCTTCTTCACTGGGCGCAGCATACAGGTCGTTGTCGGCGGTTATTGCTCGAACCCGAAGCCTGTGAACGCTGGAGTGCCCCAAGGCTGTGTGGTATCTCCCACGCTGTTTTTTCTGCATATCAATGATATGTTGGACACCTCCAACATACATTGCTATGTACATGATAGCACTGGTGATGTATACACGGGCCATGCAGGTCTCTCTCGGAAATCCGTCTACTAGTGCCGGGAGAGACTTATGTCTTCTATCGAGTCCTCTCTTGAGAAGGTCGCGGAATGGGGTAAATTGAATCTTGTCCAAGTTAACCCCCAGAAGACTCAAGTTTGCGCGTTTACCACAAAAAAAAACTCATTTGTCGTATCACCGCTCTTCGACAACACTGCCCTTAAAGCCTCGCCTAGTATCGAAATACTGGGTCTCGAAATCTCGAGTAATTGCCAATTCCGTGGCCATCTGGAGGGCAAAGCCAAATAGGCTTCAAAGAAGCTCGGCGTCATTAATAGAGCACGGCAATACTTCAATCCGGCCCACATTCTAGCACTCTAGACAGCGCAGGTCCGGCCACACATGGAGTATTGCTGTCATCTCTGGTCTGGCATACCCCAGTATCAGCTCGATCCATTTGACCGCGTCCAACGCAGAGCAGCTCGAATTGTCGGGGACCCAGTGATCTGTGAACGTCTGGATCACTTGGCGTAGCGGAGAGACGTCGCGTCGCTTCATTGTGTGTCTTCTACCACATTTATCACGGCGAGCGTTCTGAAGAGCTGTTTAACCTGAATCCTGCCGCTGAATTCCACCTTCGCATGAGACGCCACAAGTTAGGATATTATCCCCACCATCTGGATGTGCGGCGGTCGTTCACAGTGCGGTTTTCAAGGAGCTTTCTTCCACGTACTACAAATTCCACAGAATGAGCTTCCTTGTGCGGTGTTTCCGGGACGATATGACATGGGTACCTTCAAAAAAAGCGCCTGCACCTTCCTTAAAGGCCGACAACGCTCCTGTGATTTCTCTGGTGTTGCAAGAGAATTTGACCGATCACTTAACACCAGGTGATGACGCTTGTTTGTCCTCCTATTCCATTAAAAATATACTAGAAACAAACTCTGATAGAATAACTTTGATGTTCATCATTTGTTATTTTATTAGTACATGAAGGGTGCGTTATTATTAAAGATAAAAATTAAATTAAAGTTCCCTTCTCGGATCTCTTGTGCGTCCTCTAGATTATCCGCTTTCATGAAGCTTAGTAGCTGCAAGCAATACTTACAATTTGTTATTTCTTTAAAGTGATAACCCTCACTTCTGGGATTAATTACACAAATTAAATTTGAAAACAAAATTTATGAACGATGCGGGACTCGAACCCGCGACCTCTCCCGTTTCGTACGACCGCTCTTTGTACTGAGCCAACCGTTTGAGTCACGTATTGTTGATAAATCTTGTATGTCTCGTTCAACTCTCAGGTTGTGGCTTACGCAATACTTAGCCATTGCCATATCATGCGTCATGATTATTACACGCAACAGGGAAATACCAAAGAAAAGTTGAGTCTAAGCAAAAGGTGGACTTTGTGGCTGAAATATCGAAAAGATAAGTTCGTGCCAATCCAATGTGAATATAGCCATCACCATCCTCTGTTAAGGAAGCGTCTGACATAGAAGAAGCTATAGTATTTTCTTTGATTAACGCGAATGTGACACATTTAAATAAAACACTTTTTAGAGGATTAAAACGCGTGTAATTGATACTGTATTTCTATATTTTTGCGTATAAATTACACTTTTTATTTTCGCAGGCAACGAATGGCGCTAAACTTCATAATGACAACTATGACAAATCGCGACTCCTGTCAACCGAAGTCCCCTGAAACTGTTCTCTGAAAAGGTCACGAAACGTCGGGTTAGCTAAAACAATAATTAAAATGTCACTTTTCCACAAAGACTAACGTAGAAACACTGTTACAATTACACGCGTTTTAGTCCTAAAAAAAAGTGTTTTATTTAGAAGAAGCTTAATATCTCTACAACATCTCTAATTCTGTTATGGACTGTGCTATTGTCTGGACGGTGTAGGGCGCCGTTTGTCTGGCTGGTCCGAAGGACGCGCGCGCGTTTCGTTGTACGGGATGCTAAATGGTTATTTCGATAGACTGGTAGAGAGGGAGAGCTCGTCGCGTCCCTCGGTGACAAAAAGCAGCTTTGTGGCGTAAGCGTGGCTTCATGCAAGGATGGCTTCCTGACGGGACAAAGTAATCCCATGTGATGATCAGGTGATGTATTGTTATTGCGGTATGGCGCCGTAACAATATCCTCAAACGGCGAAGTTCCGCTCATACACGTTGTTTGATCCATTTTACGATAGAATCTATGTAGAGATTTGTTTGGTGTGCAATGACTTGTTATATTCCATATTAGTATGCTTATCAAGTCTCTGTTACTTTCTTAAGGCGAGAACGCATTAGCGCGGCGTCATAATATTATTTCAACCATTTTGAATGGAGCATATCGCACCAGAGCGGTGCTGGACTGCGCGTCGCTACGCGTTGTGGCAGAGTTGCCTACAAGAGAATATTTTGACGCGTAGCGACGCGATTAAAATTAATTAAATTATAAGACAAAATTCTATAGACTTAACAATTAACTGTACGCATACTGAAGCGACGCGCCGCTTGCTATGTCGCACTGAGCGTCGCTGCACTGCGCGTCAATATATTCTCTCGGAGGCAACTCTGCCGCGACGCGCAGTGTAGCGACGCGCAGTGCAGCGACGCTCTGGTGCGACATGCTCCATACAAAATGGTTGAAATAATATTATGACGCTTAGTGCCGCGCAGTACAGCGCTGCGCAGCGCCGCGCTAATGCGTTCCGGCCTTTAGAGTAAGATAACAATTGAAGTATAATTATTTGTGCCCTCTAGAGATCAACCAAATCAAAGACTTTATGTAAATGAGCAAGCGTTAATAGTTCATTAGGTATTTCAAATTTTAAAAGCTTTAAGAATAAATATTTGCATATTTAAACTAAGTACTTATCCTTTTTAAGTTTATAAATATTTAATTAATATGTGTGATGTGATCAATCATTCAAATGAAAATCGCGCTTCTTGCAACGTCTATACAATTATCTAAGTCTATGAAAAATACCATTCGTTATCAATACTCAATAGAATTATTTGAATATATTTTGTGTATTGAGATGATAAGTTAAATTAATATCTTTTAAGCATTAATTATAATTTTAGATACGTAATTTACTGACAAACATGGAGCTAAATATAAATACTAGCGTAATAAAAACTTACTATTAGAATACGGAGAGACGCAAGGATAACAAAAAAAATATTAAAATGTAAAGTAAGGGGGGTCAATAGAAACTGGTATTTGATTAAAATTAATACTAACCCAAAGTCGTTATTGGAATGACGTTTTAAAATCAAAGAGAGCTTTTTAAACTTTTGCCCGTGTGGTGTATCCTATGATTCTTAATAGCCGGTCGGATGTACGAAAAAAATTACTCCAATTTATCTGATTCTTTATAATAATAATAATTCCATTGGGTACAATGGAATTTGACTTTGAAACCACAGAAGCCATTAACACAGGAACAAACTTTTTCTATTGCTGGCGTAGATTTGGGTGTGAGTTATTGCGCAAATATTATCTTCTTTGCGCACATTCCTGGAAATTAAAATTCTATTTTGATATAGGTATGGAGAAGTGTATTTGGACAATATAGAGCTGTAGGTACATAAGCATATCAGCCCCATAGCAACTGCTATTTACTGCTAAATTTAAACTAGATTGTAAGACAAAGGATAAGATACGGATAACCTGTATTTTAACATTATTGATCAGAATATTCAGGGCGTATCCGGCAAACTTTTAACTGTAGACCATGCTACCCTTAAGCTCAATTATTATGGAATAAAAAGCAAATCACTTGATGACATCAGGAGCTGTAATGCGGATGGACGTGCCTCAGGGTTCAATCCTAGGACTTGGAAAACCTGTTCTTGGAAATCATATCTAAATGATTCAGGGTGAATAATACGTCACTTAACGCGAGCAAAACAAAATGTATTGAATTCTCCCTACCAAATGTAAAAAGTAAGAAGTATAATCTTAATTGGGGAACCTTTAAAACTTGTACATTCTACACCGTTTCTTGGAATAGTTTTAGATGAAAAACTATAATGGGGCGCTCATATTGAGGCAATCTCAAATAAATTCAGGTCTGCCACTTTTTCTATCTGAAGAATTAAAAATCTTACTGTCACAGCGAGATTGATTTATTTCAGTTATTTTCATAGCATTATGTCATATGGAATAAATATATAGGGGAAAGCAGCTGATATCGTAACAATATTTGTTTTATAGAAAAGGACGATGAGGGCCATCTATAATCTGAATTATAGAGAATCCCTTAGAAATCACTTTAAAAACATCGGAATTCTAGCAATAGCTTCCCAATTCATTTATAATAATATATAATTATGTATAGTATAAAATAGAATGAATGAATACATTCAAATTCATTGTATAATTTTTAGTTATCATGCGCTCCTTGCCTAAAATATGTGCGAAGGGAACGATGTCTGGTCCATGCGTCAACTCGTGAAAGGGTGCTGATATAACAGGTCGACCTCGCACCATAATGCCAGGTCGACCTGTTATAGTTAATAAATTATTGTATTTGTTGGATGCAATTCCTAATTGTGACAGTAATCACGACCATCATGTTCACGAAGCATCCTTACACAAACAATGAATTCAAGCTCTAAAGGTTGATCCACCTCATCCAATTTATATTTATACAGTTAATTCTATCTTACTTTTGATGAAATACTTTATATTATTTTAAGACGACTCATATATTGGATGCAGCACCTTACAAACTATTTTTTTATATATATTATAGTCATTGTAAAATACTATATTTGATTGAAAAGAGTGGCCGTTGAGTTTCTTGTATGTTCTTCTCACAAGCTCAACTCTTTGCGAACATATTATGGTAAATTCAGTAATTTAAATATTTGTAGTGCCGATTCAAAAGCGCTTAGTTTAAGCCTAATTGTATAAAGTTTATTTGACTTTGATTTTGAAACACTACTTTTAAATTAAGAACATTACTATAATATTATGCATTTATATATGTATTTTTTGGTTTTTCTTTTTTACTTTTAATAATTTTGTTTGGTTTGTTTATGTTATTAATAATGTTTTCATTCATTAATTCATTGCTTGCGCCTTTACGCAGGCAGGGCGGCACTAGATGTTAAGAGTCACGCCAAAAGTTTTTTATTGCATGCTTATTTAAGATTGAGTTTAAATAAGTTTTGTTATGTTCCTTTTCGGAGTTTCCCTGCGGGATCGAATCACAAATGAGGAGATCCGTAGCAGAACCAAAGCAACCAACATAGCCCAGATGATTACGAAATTGAAGTGGCAGTGGGCGGGGCTATGTGCTCGACGGACAGATAGTCGTTTGCATAGTAAAGTCCTCGAATGGCGACCATGTACCGGAAGACGCAGTGTTTGTAAATGGTAGGCCCCCTACAAGGTGATCTGGATAAGATCGCCGGAATACTCGAATACCGGATGAGGGCAGCGCGCAGGACCGATCATCGTAGAGATCTTTAGGGGGGTGTTTGTCCAGCAGCATCATCATATCGGTCTTCCGACTGATATGATGATGATGATACTTATTTATACATTTTTTTATTTATTACTTTTTTCTTTGTTTGTAAAATTCCACACCCCTTTGCAGCTTCGCGACCTTCAGCTTCTAGGCACGTGTATATTTTGCCTTTGGGTACTCCTTCTCTGTAGTTACGTGAGTGATTATTAATCCAGTCTACAACGTGCCCTATAAACAAAAATGTAATATTAATGTACGGTCCAATTCATGTTTCGTATTATATATTATAATAATATACCATAATAATATAGTCCAGTACATTGTTACTCCACTTTAATTGCAGTAATTGCATAAGCATTGCACCTTATACTTCTAGCTAATCACTTTTGTAACTGAATACTCAATTGATCGATGGTATTACAAAACTAGTTTTCTCATACTTCTCCGGTTCCAGATTAAAATAAGCTGATTTTTAAAATTCTTAAATAAAAGAATGAGAATGTTCTTAAAAAACATCTTAACTTATGTAGTTACATTTTGGTCCCAGAATTTTCCACATCCTTTGAGTGTTCGAAATAGCTTTTACCCAAACCCAAAATAACTTTCAAATCACAGACTAGGGATGGATACTTACATATTATTAATGTTATGAATAATACTTTACTATTTCATTCTTTTTATATGCCACTATCTAGTAGGTACCTAATTTTAAGTTAATTATATATAGAACCTCAATTGTAATATTTTCAAAAAAAGAATGTCATCAATAAAATTTATAAGAATTGGATATATTTCTACACACCCGTCACTTTAGTATCAATTTTTAAGTATGGTTTTTTAAATCTTTTCCGTTTTCTAAATAATTTTAGTTTTTAGATTAATTTTATTACAGTGTTATTAAATAGTTTTAGATTATACAATAAATTATGCCAGAGTAAGTATTTTAATTGGTTTTATAATCAGCACCTAAATAAAAATAGCAAGCGTAGAAAATATTGAAAGCATAAGCCTTTGCGAACACAAAGGGTCTCGTCATAATCAAGTATGTATGGCCTTCTGATGCTTTGATGGTTCTGATCATCAGATATTGATGATGGTACATATTATAAAAATGGATGATCTATAAAAATTTAACAACCATTTTAAAAGATGACTTTGAAAACAATGGGCTCTAAAAATAGAGTAGGCCTCTTTTATTTAAATCAACAAGCTTGACAAATAAAATGAGATTTAACTAGCAGAGATGTCATAGTTACTTCTTTTGACTTTATTGCTTTATGACAACGGGAACAATGACAGCGTTTGTTATGGCACTTGAAGAATTTACACAGTTTAGAGAGACAAGCGGAAGAAAATAGTAGGTAGTTATCACGGACGAGTATAAAAAATAAGGACTCCGTTGTCACTTTACATTACAGTGGGGTACAAAAACAATCAGGTAAACATGTAAATACATAGCCCCACGCATACAATTACACTACTACAAGCCGATCGGCCACCATTATGAGATTTGCCATCGTCGGTGACAGATCAGTTTGCGTCGCAATAAAATATTTTAAAAATGCCCTCGTGCGTTGTGAAAAAGTGTAAAAGCAATAATATAAAAGTATTTGTTTGTGTAACTGGTATACCCCGTAACCGTAACCGTACCGTACGTAAAGGTTTCACTTGCTAATATCACGGCGCGGAGTCCTTGTTTTTTACTAGTCCGTGGTAGTTATATAGAAAATGAAATAAATTGAATTGAGACTATATTAGTATTAATAATACATCGATGGATCATGGAATTGTATGGCCCTTTTCATACATACATTGCCGGGTAGTCCGACGGTAACATTCAACTTCCACACGACCCAATTTTGTACCCAGTAGCGTTCTTACTTCTTACCATCGACGAGTACAGTCGCGTAGTGACTACGCATTCATAATAAAATTTTCAATGTTCTCGAAAAAGTAAGTCAAGATATTATTGGGTTCATCCGATTAACATGAAAAGAGAACACTGTGGAGCATTCTACACCTTATTTCCAGACCTACTAAATGATGAAAACAGGTTTTTCACGTTCTTTAGGATATCAATATCCTCTTTTAATCAATTACATCAGTTTGAAAAACGACTTACAACGTTTCTACATACGTTTAGATACATCTCCATTTTCCAATATTAGCATAAATTGCGACGAGACAAGGTTGTAAGACAAAACTGGGCGACCTACCGCCGCACCGGTAAAATCTTTTTACATACACCACTGTGGGTCCGGGTCCGGCCGCAGGCTAACCGATGTCCTGCCACCGCGTAGTGGTGGTTCGGGCGAGCACCCAAAGCAATCGTACTTGGCCCTACACTTCGCCACCGGCAACCGACTCGCAAGTCGCGCTTTGGAGATTACTCCCGCAATGCTTTCATCGCTAAACTAAATATGGCTGAATTTCCGAATGACGCATGATCAATAAATGCTATGTTTGTTCAACTCTCAAGATTTGGCGCCCTCTACAGGATCAAAATAACGATTGGTTACCTACCCCAATAAATTGTATTAGGAAATTGACTTGAGACGATGAAAAAATATAAACAATCGAATACCAAAGCTAATTCTTTTAAATTTTGCAATACATGTATTTTGTAAATTTTCTGGCATTTTGCGCTATTTTATCATCACTTCAGCCGAAAAACGTCAACTGCTGGACAAAGGTCTACACGAATTTCGGCCCTTCGCTCCCCTCATCCCACGTAATCCGTAGATCTTGACCAGATGATCGGTCCATCTTGGGACCTACCATTGCCCTCTGAGCAAACGCATGAGCTTTCTCATAAGGCCTTTAGTTAGCGACCACATCTGTGTTCTTGCTATTTTAATAATAGTACTTTATACCAGATGCGAGCCCTGTCCTGCTGCAGCGCCTTGCGCCCCAACTGCTGGAATCAAATCTGGTCCACGAGACGGAAAAGCAATAGATGGCAGGCAGGAGCAGTCCTGTCCTTGCAGGTCCTGCTGCTGTGGAAAACCGCCTATTATCAAACCGGTTTGTATTTGTATTTCACCTCCTTTTTTATAAAATTGGTGACTGAAGCTAAGTGATCCGCCGCCTCTACTTTATTGCAACACCAGTTGATGACCGACCTTTTAAGGTTACCTACATGAGGTACCTACGTCAAAATGCCAAATCCCATCCGCATCATGTTGACGTCTGGCATCCTACAACCGAGCGTCTTGCTAGGAAATTGGTTCTTGCCTCAGACAGACACTTCGTGGAATCAATTATCGACTTCAGTTTTCCCGAACCGATAACACCTTACGGCTTAAGAGCCTTTAAGATTAGAGCATACTGCATAAGTATAATGAGGATTAATGTAAATACGCAAAAGCACCGGCTGGTGTTGGAGTATCCCCGTCTTTATATTTTATAATGTCATAATCTGCGGCCGGACTACCTTGTAGTTGTATTTCGTCTGTAGCTACACTAGCTAAGAAGCATTTATGTAATTTATCATAATACGAGTGTGTGACTCATTTGATGATACTTTAATAATTTATCTTTGAGATTCAGAAACGTAGGTCTCTACTTTTAGAGAAATCACGATATTTTGAATATTTTTATAGGCATCTGTAAGGCGTCGTTCATATTTAATGTGAATAGTCATATAATGTGAATAGTGCCATCTGTTAGATTTATTACGTACTTCTTACATAGTACAGAATGAGTTTTAAAGTAACAATGAAAGTTGTTTAATATTTTACTAGATGGCGTTACGACATGATTTTTATGTGAGAATTTTTTGTACGACTTTGAACTTTGAAGATATTGAAGTTTAGATAAATATACAAAGTCAAACCCTGTAAAAATTATAATATGATAAAAATTACAATAGGCGTTCCTGATATACTTAGATGAATAAGAATATATGTTATAATTTTAGACCCTTAATGTGTGAAGTGTGTGAGTGTGTGTGTGTGTGTGTGCGAGTTGAAACTCGCACTTTACTGGTTTTTTTTTAATTATTTTAATCACTCTAATCAACAAAATAAAAAGTGTGTCTTATCTACACTTTTGTAAGAACCCAAAAAGTTATTCTTCTTAGGCGTAATAAATCCTTAAAAAATATTCCTCGTGCTGTTTTACGTTTGCAGAAAAATGAATATTGTCATAAAGAAAGTATTACATACAATCAATGAAAATATTATTATGCCGCATAATTTTGTAACAATATTATATCATTAAATTATTTTTATAAAATTGAAGACAAATATTTTTTTTTATTTTAAAATGTGTATGTAAATTGAAATTATATATTGAATTTATTTAAATCTCGTCCAATAGTCGTGGTCTGAGACGTCATATGAGTTACAAGAGGCTTAGTAGCTGATTTATGATACAAATAGTCTAGTTGACCAGCTCACGTCAAGGTGTCGAATTTGCGTGACGGTGTACGAGCGCATCGTTAAAATTCACTCTGATAAATTTTCCCTAACGCACAAAGAGAAGTACCTACATATAACTTCAAAAAGAAAAATAAATATATATATATATACCTAGATACGATTATTTTTGTTCACAGTGCTATAAACAACCAAAGATCCCGGACTCGTATGCACCAAGGCGATGCTACATGAAACCTAGCGCTCCGGTAGAGTGTTGCACCACGTACAAGATGTCGTACTTGCCTGTTGATGGGTGCAAGAACCTTCGGGGTGAGGCCAGGAAACCAGCGCCCAACTTGGTGCCGAGCTGTGAGCCGATGGAATCAGGAACAGTCCAAAAGGTATTAAAATCTGTTTTATATCTATAGCAGGATGTAGTAGTTTTTGTAGTTATTTATGAGACTTTATAACTTCAAAGCCACCGACGTAGCCCACGTTGCGAAACTGAAGGCAGTGCACATTGCTCGACGGACAGAAGGCCGTTGGGGCAGCAAAGTCATCGAATGGTGACCATGTACCGGAAGAACGTAGTGTTGGTAGGCCGGATGATATGGACCAACGATCTGGTCAAGATCGCCGGAATAGCTTGGATGAGGGTAGCGCAGGATCGATCGTCATGGCGATCTTTAGGGGAGACCTTTGCCCAGCAGTGGACGTCTTCCGGCTTAAATGATGATGGTGATGATGATTCAGAATCAGTATAATTATTGGTCGTTAAGGACTGTATACCAGGAGGTTTGGATGAAAACTTGGGTCATTGTATTATGTTTTTAGTTGTCGTTCCTGCCGAACCCAGTGTGCGTGACGCAGCCTATACGACCCTGCCACCACGACATGTGGGGTCAGGGACCGATGCAGAACCTCACTACCCAACGACACGACTACGTGCCGAAGCCGTGCGTTCTCCGCGAGAGTTTCAAGCCGGCGCCGAAACTGCATTGTGTGGAGACCCCGTTTGAAAGTGTGTTACAATGTTCTAATAGGTTATTAATAAGTCAATTAAGACGAATATTTCATTGATATAATTGTTTTTAGTTGTTGTAATAAAAAAATACTTGAAACTTATTTATGGCTGAAACAATAGAAACCACCTATTGAGAAAATAATTTAAAATAAATAATATAAGTTAATACAAATTTATTTAATTAGAATAGCAGCTCAAAATAAATTTTGTAGGAATGTTGTTTTGTTTTCAAAGTGCGGTTATCAACGATTTTTTCCCTGACAAGCTGTGAAACTACCACGTTAGATTCTATGAGGACACATTAGTGGCACTTTCTTCCTTAGTTTAGATCAAAATAATTATTTTGAAATTAGATCAATTTCATCATTATCTGTGTGTCCCTTTTTTGCTTTTTTTAAGGAAATTTTTTAGGAGCACAGCACAAAAATGGGGCAGCAATAAGCGAAAAATTTTAAGCATTTCGAGGAAATATTCTGTATATTTCGTTTTAATTCAGTTTTCCTAATTTTGTTAAAAATTTTTTGAGGAAAAAATTGCCGTGAGTGAAACCAGGATTTTGAAATTTTTACACACAATTTTTAGTCGGAGCTACAGTTGTCTTTATGTGCAATATGTAGTTTGAGAAATTCTTATATCCAATCTTTGCCTTAGATAATGTTTCCTCTTAAGTGCAACCTGATTTCAGATCGAACAGTGAACAAGCTGTCCTACCTCCCGCCTGATAAAATTGAATTGGCGAAATCTTTTGCGCCGCAGCGATGCTACGAGAAACCAGCTGCCAAGATGGACTGTGCAACTACCCATAAGATGAGCTTTATGCCTAACCAAGTACGTGCGACATCATACCAAATACAACACAACTGACAAATCTGTATATGACATTATCTTGACATATTTCGATGGCCTCCTCGACTCGAATTATTTTCATACAAGGTATTTTATCTTGTTGGTACGAATGCTAGGACAGAACCTGAGAGGCCGGGTTCAAGCCTCGCATCGTCCATAAATTTTAGTACACATTCAATTTGTGTAAATTCTTCTCACACTCTAGCAACTGGAGCAGTGCTTTCAAATTTTTCAGCTTGAATTATTGTTACACTTATTTTTTGCTCTCTTAATTATCTAGAGCTTTATTTCCTTACATCTAGTACATCTAGTTATTCCCATATAAACTACACACATCAAAAATGTCGCTACATGCATGATTCTACAAATTTACCATTTAAATTAATGAATTTATAAGTCTTTATTCACTCAAAGTGCATAGGTATGTAAACTTTTTTGTTATTGATGACAGACTGGCTGGTTGTAAAAAAAAAACGATTGTTTTGTTTTTTTCATAAAATTAAATGAAAGGGAATTTGTTTTTAATTTAAGTGCGTTTTTATTGCAACGTTAAGTCTTGATTTTATAATTTTACCAACCATTTAAATAAAGTTAGCGACAAAATTGAGTTGTTAGATATTCTTTACGTCATGGAGCGACGTCATTTGACGGCAAATGAAATGCAAAGATATGTAGGGATGTTGCAAGCGGGAAGTAATCAGTCTCAGGTATCTCGGCATTTTGGCATTTATAGAAGTGTTATTTGTCGTCTTTGGCAGCGGTACAAGGTAACCCGCTGAACAGCATTCAGGCCGTAAAAGGAGTACAACCACACGGCAAGACGGGTACATACAACTGACTGCAAGACGCCAGCCGATGTTAACCGCTCGAGAGATAAGTTTGAGGCTACAAAATTCAAGTGGTGTTGATGTAAGTCCCCAAACTGTGCGAAATCGACTGCATGAGTACGGCCTACGAGCTTGACGCCCAATTAGGTGCCCACCGATACGTCACGGGAATCGCGCTCGTCGAAATGAATGGTGAAGAGAACGCAGAACATGGACCAAGGAACAATGGTATAAAATTATGTTTTCCGATGAGTCGCGATTCGGCTTTAGGCCTGCGGGCCTACCATGAACTCTTATTGCGATTCAATTGACAACCTAAAATGAACTGCATTGCTATTTCGTACCACGACGTGATTAGAGCTATCTAATTTAGGTTGACGTCAAAGCAACTGATTAAATCGCAATGATGTCAATTGAATGTCTTAAAAGATATCAACTAAATGACAAACTGATTTAGTTCCTTCATTCATTCGTACCATGTGTTATTTCAACCTAAACTGGATAGCTTATTTGTCAAAGTGACCGATTCGAAAAAAGTTGCTACTTTCTTAGAGGAAAGTGAATTGTGTTGTTAAAAACTTTTAAAAAATAGTGAAAACATAGAAAAGAAAATTTTTATTGATTAAAGATGAGATGAGAATACTTTATTGGTCCTTTTTGTAAAACAAAATACTGAAAATAAATACCAAAAATGAAAATACTAGACGAGGCAGTAAGGGCCCGGGCTATAGCCTGTTCGCAAGAACGAATTAAAAAAAATGTACTCTGTGGTCCTGTCAAATCAAACATCAATGGAGGTGCGTTCGTTACTCGTTATTTTTACGAAAACACATAAGCAAACATTTAATTTGTAATTCAAAGAACTATATTTATATTACTATCTTTTAATAAGTATAAAAAACGGCTTAATGATTTCTAATTTGACGCAATTGCGCAATTTGAAAATATTGTATTTTTAGTATTTTCTACGCAAAAAAACCCGCTAAAATCATATCATTTTAGGTTTCGAAACGCAATTTTATTTCGTTCATTCTTTATAAGCGATCCAAACGCCATTCAGTAAAAGGCACTTCATGGTGAGAATTTTAGTGATTCAGTTTAGGTTCCTAAACTGAACTGCATCGGATTCGCATCGCTTATTAAAAGTTGATGGTAGGCCCTCTGATACAAGAAGTGTGCGAGTGTACCGTCGGCCCGGAAATTCTGAAAGGCTCAGGTGCATTCAGGAAGTTCATCCATACAGCGGCTCAACAGTTATGGTATGGGCGGGTATTATGAAGGACAGGCGAACTGAGCTCGTTTTTGTAAATGGAAACATGAATGCTGAAAATTACGTTGAGGATATTCTCAGACCTTATGTCCATCCATTTGCACAAACCTTTGGCTCCGATTTTACGTTAATGCATGACAATGCGCGTTCACATACAGCTCGGCGAACCAGTCAATACTTGGCATCGGAGAACGTCCGGGTATTGTCCTGGCCTGCACAATCGCCAGACCTCAACCCCATGGAGCACGCATGGGACATGCTCCAGAGTCGTGTTTTGAAGGATTTGGACGGAGTGACAACAACCCAACAGCTGAAGGATTTGCTACAATTTCATTGGGAGCGAATACCGCAATATGACATAAACAGTCTCATTAATTCAATGAATAATCGTTGCCAACAAGTTCTGAATAACAGAGGAGGCCATACTTTGTATTTAATTATCCTATTCTTTCACAATAAATTTCTTTAGAAATTTCATTTTTTTAAATGTTTAGTTGCTTATGTACCTTAGTTTCTGCAGTATATTTTAATATTGTTAATTTCTGTTATTAAAAGAACTTATAAAGACAACGGCTGTTATTTTTACATCATAGGACCTTAAAAATATTATTTTAAAAACAAAATACGTTATAATGTGAAAAACCATCCTAAAATTTAAATTAGTACATTTTGCTTAGCATTTTTCGATGAGTGTATATTTATTAATATGTGTTTGTATTGTCACCCCCTTATTCATAATAGTCTGCTAACTTAAAGCATTGCTAATTCTCACTCTGTCTTCTTCTATTGACCTAAGTCAGAATGAGAAAAAACACTCCTTAGCGGCTGTTTTAAGTTAGCGGACCATTATGAATAAGGGGGTTAGTCTTTACTATCAATAAAGTTCAGCCCTAACCGGTAAAAGCCTCTGCATTAATTCCCATTCGTTTCTAATTTTAATATATAATTCTTTGTATTATGTCCATTCCATGTATGCACATAACTTATCCTTTATCCATTACAACTAAAGCCTATTGAACTTCATAACGTATACGTAACCTATCTGGGCAATAAAGTAGTCCTTGTCCAATTTAACCCCCAGAAGACTCAAGTTTGCGCGTTTACCTATAAAAAAAAACCATTTGTCACCGCTCTTCGACAACCTTTCCCTTAAAGACTCGCCTAGTATCGGAATACTAGGTCTCGAAGTCTCGAGCGTGTCAATTTCGCAGTAATCTGGAGGCTCACCAAATTCGCATCGAAGATGACATAATTTTCAAAATGATTTTTCAAATAACTCCGAAATCATTTCAAATATCATTTTTTGAAAATAGAGTATTCATCAGATCTCGATGTTTTAAGATCCTAGGAAGCTTTTCTGTGTACTCCCGTGATGGTGTCCGTACGTCTGTGTGCATGTATGTATGTATGTGTGTGTGCAGACTTGAGCCCGAAGAACTGAAAAACATAGACCAGCTAGCTCTTTGGGCTCGAAGAGCTGAAAATGTTTTGTCATATTTTTAAACTCGAAGAACTCAAAATCGTCATTAGCACAATTTGAAGCGTTTAGGTATGTAATTAGCGGGAAGTTGCAGGGATGGCCTTTAGGGTCAACCGTTTTCCTTTATAAGTATTATTATTTATAAGTATTTTTATAAGTACTACTTTGTTGTCGTCCAATGGATTACTCCATTGGTCCTCCAGTGAGCGAATGCGACGAGGGACATTCTCACATACTGACATTCCAAATTCGAATATTTTTATTCAAAATAGGATTACGTAATGATACCTCGCATTCCAAAATGTATGCTTCAGACCTGAGACGAATGGGCAAGAAACTCTGCGAGCTCTATTTAATAAAATATCGTTCCTATATGAATTACTCACGGCGGCCGCTCTATTCTCAATCTGTGGTATTATCATTTAGAAAGTCATTTATCTTGTAACTCATTTATTTTGTAATTTTTTTTGGGATCATCAAGTTAAGGCATATACATCGCACAACAAAGACTAGCTTGATTTAACCGAGTAGTAGACATAACAAGTTTGTTCCTGGTGTTAATAGTGTGATTATCAAAGGTTCTAGAAAATTCTCTAATGTGCCTACATAGGTAATATTATGCTCTCATTCCTTCTGTATCTATTGTGCTATTACTATCTTCTGCTAGACCTGTTTTATTTTATTTTATTTACCTACTCCTACCACAAATGACAAAGCTGTGGAAGGAGCTGCCTTGTGCGCTGTTACCGGAACGAAACTACATGCGTACCTTAAAAAAGCGCATACACTTTCTTTAAATGACGGCAACGTTCCTGTGATTCCTCTGGTTTTGCAAGATAATGTGGACGATGGTATTCACAGGCGACCCGTATGCTCGTTTGTCCTCCTTGTCCATAAAATAAAGACTTATTACCTCTACATAAAATAAAGACTTATTACCCCTACATAAAATATATAAATGTTTTTGAAATAGGTTTTGTTTGAAGGTTTTGGCCAAGGAGCCCTTACCCTGGGCATGTAAGGGGCAGTACCAGAAGCCATGTCAGAAGCTCGAAGACAACACGACTTATACCATGAGGTAAATTGTTTCTTTCTTTGCACCGTTTTCTGTATGAGTCCCAACTCGCAAAGGACCTTTTTTCATTTGATTTTGGCATAACTTGGTCATGTTGATTTGCCAGGCTTCTTATTTTTCCATGAACTTTCAGCTTCTTAAATCCGGATGGTGACTGCCGCCGCCGTGCTATCATCCCCAATAGTTGCACCAATCCAGTAACAGCTTCGAAACGTTTTGAGACTCAAACCGTCTATAAGAACAGGTTAGTAATTTGAATGACATGTCATTGAAAGCTGATTTAATTTTTCCCGGTTTTTTTCAATTATTTTATTTGCGTTACTATTACTGGGTTGCAAGTATAAGGCAGCCTAGAACCACGTGAAGGAGTGCACGAAAAGGCATAAGTTTGCTTGTAATAATGCAGCCGCGAACATGGCAGGTGGAATTGCGCCGAAATATTGGCAGAGAGTAGAACGATAAGATCATGGACAAATATCTTTTAGTTTCGTTTATATCAATGATTTTATTAACAGCCATCCACTTGGGGTGGCCAACTAGGTATGGTAGGGTCGTAAAGGAACTCTTTTCTTTCAGGATATAATCGTGAAATTTTATGAGTTCTACGTGGTGAAAGCGTAACAAACTAAGTTACTCTGAATAGCAAATAAAATGTTGAACCAATCACTACCAAACAACACCAGATTACTCGCTGGGCTAATGTGAAGATTTGATCGAAATCGGTCCATTTTGAAGTCCATAGGGAATATATTATATATACATGGGTTATTCTACAATACTTATATATGTAACACAAAAAATTATACTAACTATAAAACTAAAATACAATCTATTTTATTTCGTATATTATTTACGGAGCAAAAAAGAAGCGTGCGCGCAACAATTTGGCACAGGTCTCACACTGGCATTTGGCAAGCGTCAAACGGATCATAATTCATATTATATAAGTACAATAAAGAGGCTTTAATAAACGATAAAAAATGTATAATGTACTGAAAAAGAAACGATGGGGTAGATGCGATTCCAAAATCGATAAATTTATATCAATTGGAGAAGAATATTATAACATGTTTAAAATCAAATTTGGCTTGTAAAAAAAACTACAAATCGATGTGACTTCGGTATTTTTTTCTATAGAGAAAATTGTATTGTATCTTGTATTGAACGGGTACATAGTAAGGAGAAGGAAACGATCCTAAAAATCTATATTAATTATAGTTTCTAAATATTATAATTTGCCTATCAAAAAAGAATTCTAATAGTGGCAAAAACGGGATTATAAAGTTACAGCTACTCCGTAGGTACACTTTCTTTAAACTTGCAAAAAATGTTGTATGATAGTCCTGTAGTAATTTATCAGAACTATTAAATTTTCGCACTAGTTCCGCCGTGGACTATTATTTTCTAAGGATTCTTTACATCGCCTTATCCTTCCGTTTTTATTCATGGAAGAGGACAATCAAGGGTACGTTTAGTTTGGTGATAAGTGATAATTACCGCCTATATACTCTCCACACCAGATGAATTATACAAAGCACACGCTCGTGTGGTTCCTCTGACTCCGGCACTGCAGGAAGTAACTATCGCCCTGGAAACGCCGCAACTTAATTTATTTCTGTTTCTTGGTTGTACGTGGAAGAATGTTTCACGATGGCCACATTTTATAGGAACGTCACACGTTCAGATAGGCTCATATTTTCATTCCCCAAACAATATGCTTATGAATTTTTCAGCTATCTCCCGGCTACGGCAATAATTCCTCAGCCAGTCAAGCCATTGCCGAACCTGGTGCCTTCTACAGCACTGATGGATGGTGACACGGTCCACAAGGTAACTTCATAACAATGGTGTTTCAATGACCTAATATAATAGGTATATATTATCACACAACTTACCAGTGGGAGGATCCTTTGCCGGATGCCGACTAGATTATGGGTGTGCCGTGAAGCAGTTGTTTAAGCATTACTGTGCTTCGGTCTAAAAAGGCAAATGAGACTTGACATCTTATGTCTCAAGATGACGAGCTTAAAAAGCAAGTAGCGAGCGAAGAATTTTTGGGTTTTTCAATAATCTTGGGCGGCGCTGCATTGTAATGGGCAGGGCGTATCAATCACCATCAGCTGAACGTCCTGCTTGTCTCCTCCCTTATTTTCATAAAGAAAGATCTCAGTAGGTCTCGAATAAAATGTTACAAACTTGATTAGGGGCACATTGTTACTGATGGGGGACTAATATTTTATAATATTATATGTATATGTATATATATATATATATATACATATACATATAATATTATTATTATATATATATATATATATATATATATATAATAATAATAATAATAATATAATAATAATATATATATATATATAATAGTTTTCATAAAAACAAAGTTCGTGTATGGCCTTGACTATTGGACATTTGAGTATTTTTGTTGCTTCACTTTACATAATAAAAGAGTAGCAATGTGTTTCTTGCCACTTCTTCTCATTGGCTCGACCCTTTACGAAGTGGGAAGTAAATTCAATTAGAAAAATACTTTTTTTTTTGACATTAAGTGTCATTTCCTTGACCTACATAAATAAAGAGATTGTGATTTGATTTTCATGATGATATTATAATATGCATTTGTTTTTAGTTGTCGTTCCTGCCGAACCCAGTGTGCGTGACGCAGCCGATACGACCCTGCCACCACGACATGTGGGGCCAGGGACCGATGCAGAACCTCACGACCCAACGACACGACTACGTGCCGAAGCCGGCGGCGGTGCGAGAGTCGTGCAAGCCGCCGCACAAATTCCACGCTGTCGAACAGCCATTTGAAAGTAAGTAGAATACTCTCCCTATTAGCGCAGATTCACACAGATTAAGTGCGAAACGCGTGTTGACATCTCATCTATTCGGAAAAAATATCTCCAACCGATAGATATATTTTGTTCGTAACTTCACTAACATCAAATTTATGACACAATTCAGACTTTTTAATACCTTTGATCGACATAATAGAAATCAATTAAATTGGATATTTGACTAACCTCTTTGAAAGTTACTTATAATTAATCAATTGGCCCATTGAAACATAACTATTTAATGGTTAAATTATTATGATTTAATAACTCAGAAGTGCTAACCCTGACTCAGTGGCGTAGAGTGCCTTGGCGGGGCCCCGTATAAAAATTTGCTTGGGGGGACCCATTAAAATTATGAAGGGTAAAGATTTCTCACAAGAGAATAAAAATGTTTGCATAAAATTTGAAGAAATATTTTTTCATTATAATTATCTATCTGCCACTTTTCCCAAAACTTTTACAAACAATTCAAACCTTTTTTTCGGCAACCAGCAAAAGTTTTTAATTTTTGCTTACCCACGTCGGGGGCCCCCGTAGCCCCGGGATCCCTGTATAATTGATACGACAGTAGCTTCGGCCCTGCCCCGACAGCTCTGCCGGCGATCACTACGTGAGTGCTCTGCCTCAACCACCCGCCTCTTACCACTCTTGTCCTCTTACCTCTTGTGTCATTTATTTGTCGTGACGATGTTCTACTTATTTATTTTTTACTTTGGTATAGGTTTTAAGTTGATATAGTGTAGTGTGGGATACAGCTTGGTGCCTGCATATGAGAAAAATACTTAAGTGCAAGTGGAATGTAAAGTTATAATTTTAACATTTAACTCATATGAATGTCTTGGCACCAAATTAGGCCTGATTAACACAAGAGTATAAAATCGTAGCGTTTAAATGCGCGTAATATTAAACATGGCTCTATAGGTACGTATTCAGCGGGGACTTAAATAGACATTCGAGTACCAATTTCGATGATTTACAAACTCATTTAACGGAGGCTATCAGGACGGATTTTTTAAAGATAATAATTACCTACTGATGTATAATTTCAGATCGAACGGTTAACCGAATGTCGTTCTTGGACCCTGGTCGCATAGCGCCGCCTAACTCCTTCGCACCAAGCAGATGCTATGAGAAACCCAACGGTGAGAAGACATTTAGCTTTATTCAGCCAGAGACGTGCGTGATACTGTGCTCCTAATTAAAAAAAAAATGTCACGTTATGGGCATTGAATCGGAGACGGTACCTACAAAAATACACCATAGTGTATGTCACGGTTATTTGACAACACTCCTCGCCTCTGTGTCTCAACACTTCCAATGATTGCTAATTCCGCGACCATCTGAAAGGGGAACGCGCTATATTGGTTTCCAAGTAACTAGCAGCCTAGCGAAACTCTCTCAGAAAAAGCGATTGTATGCAATTGTATGAAACGTGCAGTCATTGATAGATTGACAGATGACTGCTATAATCTTGTTAATAAACGGAGATAGCCAAAATCCACTACATTATAAGCAACTGTTTGCTTTTAAACTTAGCCGGATTATACTTCGTCGCAATATTGTTATTACTATTTCAAACTTATGTCAAATCTCTGCACGTTTCATACTAAATTAAATTTCAAGTTATACTTAGGCAGTCCCGCCTCTTATTACGTAGTATTTACATCCTCTTTGGTAACTAGGTTAATTATTGGAGCAACACTTCAAATCAGAACACATTAGAATATAGATATATTTATTTACACACACAGGGAGTGACAATAACATAGCATGCTACAATAACAAGTCTTGGTAAACGTCATGAAACTGCATCAGTTCGTAAAGGGGCTTTGACATGGGAGATTCTAGTGCAATGTAATATAATACGCATATGATGGCAGAAGCACAAATAATTCCATTAGCATCCTCAGTCTGGTTGGTGGACCTAAGTATCGGCTCGAAACATTTAACAGCATCAAAATAACTATCAAAACTTACTCAATCAGCCTAATATTTTGTTAAATCGCAAAGTAAATTAAAACCTTAAGGCTTAAAAACGCATTTATTTTCTTAAAATTGATTCCTTTACAATTCTTTTTGATGTCATTTCTAATATACTAGATACAACTATACTACTACTGCTTCGGAAACAAATAGCGCTCTGAGAGAAAAGCGCTTCTCTTCTCTCAGAGAAGAAGAACTCTCCCCGCATTATTCTTTTGCGCTCTTTTTAATGAAATATACAATATTGTACTGTCATTGCTATTACTATAAAATAATCATAATCGAACCCCAGGCTGTCGGATCCCTTAGATATTCAGCTGTGGAGAAGTATTTACGACAGCCATTTTTTAATTAAACATTGAAATTTATTTATAGATAGTGCCTGAACAGTGACTGTGGCTTAAAGCTATTATGTATCTTACATCCCATTTACAGTCAATATAACTTGAGAAGCATTATCAAATCACAAATGAAAGGCAGTTTAAAATGGTTATTTATTTTCGTTTTGTTTGTTGGATAGCCAAAATGGAGAGCGAGACAACACAGAAGATGTCTTACCAGCCTGTATGCGCGCCGGCGCCGCAAAGACCACCTTGGGCCTGCAAAGGACAGTACCAGAAGCCGTGTCAAAAGGTAAAGTGATGTTAATATTACAAGTAACTGGAGCAGTATAAGACTTACTTCATATTTAGCAGCATCATAGCTGCTGCTATGGCACCTGTGTAACTCCGTCCGTAAACTCGTGGACAAATTTTAAATTTAAGTATGATTTTGGGCAAAAACCATATTTATGGGAACAACTTCAATTTAATTGAGGGCTACGATCAATGTGAGAGACAAAACAGACGTTAAAAGATAAAATTGTGATTAACCTTTTAATCTCTCGCCCCATTTTCTTAGGAAGTTAGGAACTATGCACGGCTCTAGAGCCCGTTTATCACTGATGAAAAATGATATTATTTAAAACATGAAGTTAATTAATCTCTATAAAATATTATAATAAGTCGTATCTTTCAACGTAATTGCAATGCACTCATCGCTTACAGTTGGAAGGCACTACGGTGTATCGCTCTTCGTTCCTGCCGCCTGGTGAAGACTGTACCGAATACATGGATCCTTGCCAGTACGGTGACTGCAAACGTGAGTACTTTCATTTACCTTCTCTTTCTACCCGGCATCGTGCCGGCTAGATTATGGGTGCCACAGCAAAGAAGCCTCCCACTGGTAAATGCCCATAAGTCGCCTCTAACAATACCCCTGAGCCTGGGACTCTGGGGAAGCACAGAGCAAATTTATTATAACAATTTCACATTAGTTTCATAGTTGGTTTCTATATTTTGATAAGGCTAGTGTTAGGTTATATATAGATAGCTATATATTCCGGTGTGCTCCGTTCTTGACCAAATAATTATTTAATAATAATTTTATTTTATTATACGATGTTACAATGTAACGATATTTTTATGAAAAAAAGAAGCCCGCTGTGTTTCTTGCGCCCGTTCTTCTCAGTTCTGAAGCATACTTTTTCGAATGGGTGGTAGTTTTTGACGTTCAATAAGTGATTTTAAATCCTATTTTGAATAAAATTTTGAATTTGAATATGTTTTCTAAAATAAGTTAAAGATTTTTGTATGTTAGTACAAATTGTTGTGTAAGCAAATTTTAGAAAATATTTAATAACTTTTATAGAATAATTTGTTTTGTGATCTATTGTTCACTAAAAAGATATGTTTACTTCCTGTGTGGAAGCACCTTTACATTTTTTCATTGAACGTTGGCATAAAATATGTGATATCACGATTTGTAGAAGTAATTCGCAATTAATGAATAAATAAATTAGTAAAACTAATTTTTTTCAGCTTGTTCCTGCATATGCCCAGCTGAATGTATAGCAACAGATCCATGCGCATGCAACTTCCCGACGGCACAATGCTGCGCGTAACACTTTGATTGTCGTCATTTGACGTGTCGGGTATTCTAAGCATGATGTGTAAATTATTGTAATGTAAATACTACGGCTTCACTACCTCACCGTGTAACCCTGCTACCGCATTAATTACCGCTTAAATTAAAAATAAAGTAACGTGGTTACACTGGGGTTCAATTTGCGAAAGAAGGCAGAATTACTCCATATTGGATGGCATTGCTCAATAATGCCATTAAGCATACATGCACCTAGGTAGCCCGTGATATGGTATGGGATGGAAAGGGATGTTATGGTTTGGTTTATCGGGCAAATTTCCGCACAATGAAAAATATTTTGCATGTGTGGGAATATATTTGTTATTCCAGAAACCTTAGCAACCTCCTCGCCTTCCTTTCCGGGAGTTTGTTTGGGGGTACCAAGATGTTGATCCCCGTAAGTCGCTACAAGTGGACAATGCAAAAGTACATGCACAGCCAATTCTTCTGCCACCATGGAAGCCCTGCACAGGGGGCTGACAGCTATGCCTATATTAAATAGATGTTTATTATAAGGACTGCTTTAATTAAAGCCATATAACCATTGCCATATCACGGTAGTGAGGCCTTAGCGAATGTATTTTTTGAGGTTTTACGAGTTTTTTTTACATCAGTTAAAGACTATTTTACAACTAGTTTGATATGGATATGTATTGTTAATGTATTTAAATTTTATTTATCGGTGAATAAAGTAGTTTGAGGATTTTTTGTTTTGTCATTGTAATGGTCCTGCTATGATTTTTTTATGAAAGAGGACAAGAGAATAAAAGGATCTTAGGGATCAGCCGCCGCCCATTTAGGAAACTCAGTTTTTGATGTGAATATGTCCTCAAATTTCACTCGTGGGAGGCGATTCAGAGGCGTGATAAATCTATAATCTACATCCAAGGATTTTCTACCATAGGAAAGCTAAAAAAATAAATAATTACGCTAAGGACTGGAATATTGGCATCCAGTGAGGGTAAATTTACGCACCCCCATTTTGAGATATTTTTGCTGCGTCACTAAACTTTTGTTATTCCTGTTGGCATAACAAAAGGTTGAAACGGCTACCCTTCGGGATAACGACGGGAGTCAGGTGGTGAATGCTCATGCAGTAACCAACGCTGCCTGTCTGCGTTGGTTATGGTCTGCAAAACACATAGTAAGATTCATGGAAAAAATCAATCTTAGCAGTGAGCTATAATAATTTAGAGTGGCTATCACATTGGACATAGTGAAACAGGGCTTACCTAAAGCCGCTTTACCAAGCACAACCTTAAACGTTAGTTTCAATTGACATTAACGTCGTACACGCCTCAATCTTAAATAGGAAGTGAAAAGGAAAAAATATAAAAAATATCGGTATTTTTTGCAGTCGGCTTCAAACATGTATAATTTATAAATAGCTTAAACAAGGTATTCCAGAATATTCAAAAATGCACAACCATAAAGTTCAAAACTTCACTTCTGCCGGCGCTCCCGGAGTGCAACCCGTGTTTTTATTAGAAACCTTAGAATTTAGATCATTTATTCCTTTAGATATACTATGACAGATGTAATAACTTTGAAAAAAATGGAGGTTAACCAAAAATGCTTGCACACTAATACAAAGTGACATATAAATCGCGAGTGTAAGACATAGCTTGTCACGCACACTGAAGTAATAAACCTGGCCTGATTTCATCGGTTGTCTAGCAGCAAGAGGCTTTATCTACACGTATATATTATCTAAGATTGAAACCTACATGACGGAAACAAAATAAACTTATTAGTTAAAAATATAGTGAAATCTAACATTAATTTAAGATGTAAACATGAATGTAGATAGACAGATTTATCTTAACCTAAATGACCCTAAAACATTGTGTTTATTCAAATCAACTGAGAAAATGTATGAATATATAATTATAGTATTCATTCATTAACCTAGTTTAATAATTCCTAGTTTTCAGGCATACCAACACCTTAACTCTAGATCCCACCAAGCTGGGCATAAACGTCGGGAACAGATCGATAGTTCTATTTGTTTGATATTTAATTGAAATTTAGCTCTGTAGCTTCAAATCAGATTAGTTAGAATCAACACGAGAGAATATCGATTTCAGCACATAAGTATAGAAATCGGATTATTTTTATTGCAGAGGGGCCGCCTAAGCGAAGTGAATAAGTTCTCATTGCGCTTAAGTTTCAATTATTACTCAATACAAAAATATTTTCCGGATAAAAAATGTTGGGTTTTGGTAAATTGACAACAGCCTAGCGCAACTCTAACGGCCGGTCTCAATAACCTACTTATCTTTAATAGTTTATTAAATTAGCTACCATAGATAGCTGTAGCCGCATCTTTGCATTTCAATAAACTAAGATAGATAGTAATTTATACTTTCAACTTTGATCTACCTTTGGGAGGGCTTACCGCTTACCATTGATAAGTAGAACTATAGAAAAAAGACGGAGACCGTTTCAATAACATTTTGACAGTTAACTTTAATTTGTTTTTATTACTGTCCGTCAAAACGTACTATCCAAAATGTACTATCTCTCGAATTCGGGCGATTATCTTCTCTATTTCTAAGAAAACTTCGAATTTTATTAAATATATAAAGGATTTGTTTAGTGTGATGATAGTAATAATTAATGGTATGAGGCCGGTATATTCGATACCGTGTCTTTTAATTTATTATTACCCCTCGATTACACCAAGAAACAAGTCAAAAACTTGTTTTTTACTAAACTTGTAGAATACTTGTCAAGACATAGTTATTTGTTTTTAACATATTGTATTGCAATTGTCTGAAACATAGTTGTGTTCAAACTGTGTTGCCAACGAGTTTTTATACAAGTATAAACCACTTTTGCGTTCACATATAGATCTGAGACACGTTTGATACAGTCTGATACATTGACAGTGTTCACACCAACATAAAACATAAATGTTTTTAACAAGTATTGTTAATTTTATTGTAGTTTATGTATAATACTTAAAACAAGTTTTATACTCTATCCATGCTTGGTGGATAAAGTTTTAAACATTTTCCGGACAGACCGCTTTTTTAGTGGAAAAGAAGATGATAAATGGAGTGGCCAAAGACATAATCTTTATTAGCAATATTTATCTCGGCATATATTAAGATATTCGATACTTTTATAATCGTCTCGCAAGCATGAGTAATGCATTAACTACATTTTACCTTTGATATCCGATGCAAATACAAAGAAGAATATGAGTCACCAGTAGCTAGAAATCTCAAATAAACAGCTAAGTAACAAAAAAAGCGCGTACACCTTCCTTCAAGGCCGGCAACGCTCCTGTGTTTCCTCTGGTGTTGCAAGAGAAAGTGTGCGGCGGGTGATCACGTATCACCAGGTGACCCGTGCGTACGCTCGTTTGTCCTCCTTTTCTATAAAAAAAATAATTGCTCTGCTGGAGTGATGGCATCTCGATACTGTGAATTCTGCTAAGACAATTATGGTGTAACTTTTTGAAGCTAATACTCCAAATTTTTTTCTACAAAATTTCTGAATCGAATCATTCAATAAGGAACGATAGGCCCTTGTTGCTGACGTCTCCTCAAAAATGATCGCGACCAGTACTTGCGTGGTTTTCTTGAATTTCCTTCATTCTGTATGATCTACAAGTATACTGCACTCATGAAGCAATGTTCCACAGTACCTTCACTTTCTATTGTCTGTACCAGTAGTCAATAATTGTGTTGCCAAGTTCTTTAACTTCTGCACTAACATGTCTTAAACGAGTTTAGGTACAAGGCTACAACAAGTATTAAACATAGAGCATATACATGTAGACAACAACAATTGATCAGACAAGTTTCATACAAATATTGTCTACGACAAGTATTATGTTTTTGTATTTTGAAAACATTGCATACAACTTGTATTTGTAATTTGCATGAATCCTGTCAAATACGTGTATAATACCTTGGTGTAAACGAGGGGTTAGTCGCATTCGATGACTTTGCGTGATTACTTTGTGCTTGGAAATCATATCAAGCAGAAAAATTATACTTTACTAGCTGATCCAGCAAACGTTGTATTGCCGTATAAAGTAATAAGAAGAGAATCAATAATTAAAATTTTTGGGGTATAAAAATAGATGACGAACGATTCTTAGACCTACGAAATATTAAATCGTACATAAATTAATATATCGTACTACAAATTAACAACTTTTACTTGCAACCCTATTTCTGTGGATGGAACAGAATAATATAAAAATCGAGATACAAAAATAGGTGTTGACTGTAGACAGATGAAAATTTGAAGTTGTATGTATTTTTTAATGCTGAATCATATATCATATCACAAAAATTTAATTAAATTGAATGGTTGTGTTCAGAAATGTAATTTGTGAAAAAACTTAAGATTTATCAATCTACATAATAATAATCTGATAGATAGCAAAGAACTGTAGTTAATCTACCAACTATAGTTAACTAAAATTAAGTTTGTTTTAAAGATTCTAATTAGTTATTCATTTTAAACTATTCTTTCAATTTGATTTCTAAACGACGGGGGACATAGGAAAAACAAAATTGTTGTTTTTATTTAATTTCGAGCATTTTCATATTTATTCACCTTTTAAGCCTTCCCTGGACTTAACTTCCACCACCACTGTCAAATGGGTAAGGTCAATGCTCTCAAATCGCAAAGCTCTAATCTCCCTCCATGGGACATCACTGGAGCTATACACTACGCGAGGTTGCCCACAAGGTGGCGTTCTTTCGCCACTTCTATGGACACTAGCAGTAGACGAACTACTTAGTAAGCTGGCAGAACTCAGAATTGATGCACAAGGGTACGCAGACGACCTAGTTATTATCGTCAGAGGTTTCTGCCAAAGCTTACTAAGCTCTATATTGCAAAAGGCGCTAAACACCATCTCACAGTGGTGTACAGCCAACAAACTGTCAGTCAACGCAGGAAAGACTGTTATTGTGCCATTCACGAGGAAACGGACACTTAACAAACTGAAGTCTCCCACCTTGAACGGCTCTACTTTGGAATTCTCAGCTGAGGTTAAGTATCTGGGAGTCACATTCGACCAGAAACTCACATGGAATTTTCACATCGACAAAGCCGTGAAAAAGGCTAAAACAACCTTGGGTGTATGTCGACGTCTGGTAGGTAGACATTGGGGAATGCGCCCCAAGATCCTCCTATGGCTATTCAAAGCAATTGTGAGACCAACAATCACATACGCCTCCATTGTGTGGTGGAACAAAGCCAACCAGAAAACAACTGCAGACAGACTAAATAGCCTGCAGAGACTTGCCTGTATATTGGTAACCGGAGCCATGACGTCTTCTCCTGGTGCGGCCATTGAAGCAATGCTAAACCTACCGCCTCTTCCACTGTTCATACAGCAAGAGGCGAAGGCAAGCATGCTGAGGGCAATCGCCCAGGGGGGTTCATGTAACTGGATGTCGCAAACGCTTAGGACCTTAGAGGACTCAGTTCTGCGAGACCACATATTAGGCATGTTACCTGATCAGATGATTCCACAATTAATCTCTGTTAAACACTATATCGTGGAACTACCTTCCAGGGACGACTGGATGAACAACAAAGTCACGTGGAAGGACGGGAGCCTCATGTGGTTCACCGATGGGTCCAAAATGGAAAATGAAGTCAGCTGTGGGGTCTATGGAGAACGCCCCAGGTTTAAATCCAGCACAAACCTGGGAAGCTTTACCTCCATATTTCAAGCAGAGGTGTACGCCATCCTGGAATGCGCGGAAACCAATATCCAAAAAGGCTACTTCAATCATAACATATACATTCACTCTGATAGTCAGGCAGCATTGTTGGCTTTAGACGCTGACTTGACGTCGTCTAAGTTAGTCAATAATTGCGTTGAATGCCTGAATTCATTAGGCATGAAAAATAGAGTGATTCTCAGATGGGTCCCAGGGCATGCCGGAATCATAGGCAATGAAATGGCCGACGAGCTCGCAAGAGCTGGGGCTAAAGCAGTCCGATATGGTCCGGAACCCATTTGTGGACTGCCCAAGAGCGCCATCCGACACACCCTGAGTAACCAATGTAAACAAGAAGCACTTAAACGCTGGAACAACTCTTCAGGTTTAAACCACTCTAAAGCACTGATAAGGGCATTCAACAGTAGCTATGCGAATGAAGCCCTATCATTGAACAGGAAAAATCTATGCATACTCACTAGGATGCTAACCGGGCACTGTCGCCTAAACAAGCACCTCAGTGTGGTCGGCATCAGAAGCGACAAAGCTTGCAGGTTCTGCCTTGAGGATGATGAAACACCTATTCATCTACTCTGCGACTGCGGCCCACTAATGCATAAGCGTAACACAATCTTTGGTAACTACTTCGTACCACCAGATAGTGTTTGCAACACTCGCGTCAAGGAACTACTGCGGTTCGTAAAGGCGGTAGGGCTTGACGATGAGCTTTAGTATGAGTGGCGAACACAATAGTCCAATTTTGGACGCGGTGTTACTAGGAACCTTTTAGGACCAGGAAATAGCCACCCTCTTCAAATAATAATAATAATAACTTCCACAAATAATTCAAGAACAAAATTAGCCAAATCGGTCCAGTCGTTCTCGAGTTTTAGCGAGACAAAAAAGCAATTCATTTATATATATATATATATATATATATATATATAAATATATATATATATAAAGAAAATAAAGATTCTACTCTTTAGTTTCATATTTAAAAAAATTACTTTGGCAGTCCCACCTGTTACTACGTAGTATTTATGTCCTCTTTGGATTGACAAAGATAAAGAGTCCCGAACTCTATGGTTCAGAAAAAAAGCGCGGGAACTCTTGATTGCTTAGGGCGGTCTTTTTAACTATAAAATTAAATATTTCTATTATATTGTATATAATCCTCATATTTTTGAAAAGTATATAAGTATTTGTATATGTTTATCATTTAATTTGTTTAGTGTAAGTAAAAGTCTATATATTTAGAGATTTAGGTTTGTGCTAAGAGATGTCGAAAAGGCGGAAAAAAACCAAGCCGGAACGAGATAAAGATGAGTCTATTCTAGATTCCACCTCTGAAAGTAGCGAATACTCAGATTCGCGTACAGTTTTGGAAGACCACGAGGACTTTTATTTGCCATATAGGGTGGCCGACTATTGTCACCGATATCCGGAAGACGCAGGTGCCGATCATGAATTTATAGTCTTCATAGAGAGTGTCACTGAACAGCCACTTGGTCGTGACATGCTAACTCTTAGAAGCTACTTATCGCGCTTCATTAAAGGCATTAAATATCTTAAGAAACTCAATAAATATAAGATAGGAGTAGTGTTTGAACGACCCAATTTGGGTAATACATTCCTAGACAACACGACATTTTTAAGGGAACAAAATATTAAGGCGTCCATCCCAGCTGGTGCCACTCAATTGTACAGTGATTTCCTCCGTACCCATTGATATGTCCAACAAAAAAAATTTCAAATCTTTGTAAAGTACAAAAAAAAATATTTCTGTTCGGCGTATAATGAAAAAAAACAAATCCGATAGTGGTTTTATATTACAACCTACACAGGCAGTCATTATTACCTTTGCGTCATCTACTTCACTCCCAGATTACGTTCACTTAAAGATGTGGCGTCTACCAGTGCGACCTTATGTGCCGCCAGTTAAGCAGTGTTTCCGATGCCTTAGGTTTGACCACTTGGCTAAATTCTGTAAGAATGCTCAGCGTTGCTCAATCTGCACTGAAAATCATTTATATAAAGAATATACTATACCTATTGACAAAGTAGTATGTATGCACTGTAAAGGCAATGTAAACCATCTTGCAGTATCTGGTCAATGCCCTATAAAACAAAAAAAGATAATGGATAGAAAAATAAAAGTAAAACACCATTATCAGATTGCTGACGGTTCTCTAGTTTTAGGTCAACATGAATGTCTTTTACCAGTTCCCACTGGTAAAGCTGGTGAAGCTCCTTTGTATCGGATGCCAGCTAGATTAGGGGACCACAACGGCGCCTATTTCTGCCCTGAAGCATTACTGTGTTTCGGTCTGAAGCGCGTCGAAGCTAGTCAAATTACTGGGCAAATGAGACTTGACATCTTATGTCTCAAGATGACGAGCACAAAAAGCGAGCGAAGAATTTTTGGGTTTTTCAATAATCTTGGGCGGCGTTGCATTGTAATGGGCAGGGCGTATCAATCACCATCAGCTGAACGTCCTGCTTGTCTCCTCCCTTATTTTCATAAAAAAAGATCTCAGTAGGTCTCGAATAAAATGTTACAAACTTGATTAGGGGCACATTGTTACTGATGGGGATTAATATTTTATAATATTATATGTATAATAAAATAATAAAAGAGTAGCATTGTGTTTCTTGCCACTTCTTCTCATTGGCTCAACCCTTTACGAAGTGGTAGTAAATTCAATTAGAAAAATACTTTTTTTTTGACATTAAGTGTCATTTCCTTGACCTACATAAATAAAGAGATTGTGATTTGATTTGCATGATGATATTATAATATGCATTTGTTTTTAGTTGTCGTTCCTACCGAACCCAGTGTGCGTGACGCAGCCGATACGACCCTGCCACCACGACATGTGGGGCCAGGGACCGATGCAGAACCTCACGACCCAACGACACGACTACGTGCCGAAGCCGGCGGCGGTGCGAGAGTCGTGCAAGCCGCCGCACAAATTCCACGCTGTCGAACAGCCATTTGAAAGTAAGTAGAATACCTACTCTCCCTATTAGCGCAGATTCACACAGATTAAGTGCGACACGCGTGTTGACATCTCATCTATTCGGAAAAAATATCTCCAACCGATAGATATATTTTGTTCGTAACTTCACTAACATCAAATTTATGACACAATTCAGACTTTTTAATACCTTTGATCGACATAATAGAAATCAATTAAATTGGATATTTGACTAACCTCTTTGAAAGTTATAATTAATCAATTGGCCCATTGAGACATAATTATTTAATGGTTAAATTATTATGATTTTTTTTTTTTTTTTTTTTTTTGAGAGGAGGAAATACTGTTACGTATTTACGCCCCGGAACGGTGCGTAATATGTCGGACTCGAGTGTCCGCGTAAGCGGACACCCCATACCGACTAAAACCTCCTCTGTGCTGTTAGCAGCCCTGGCTTTCACAGCGAAGTAGGACGTGGGCCGTGGAGGCCGCAAAGACTATGCAACAACAGTCGCGGGGCGTCTCCTAAGGAGACTCGAACCTCAGACCGGCTGTGTGCTTGTGGGAAGGAGAGAGAATGAAAATGAAGATGAAATGAAGATGAAAGATGAAAAGGTGATAAGAGCACACTCGCCGGCGAGTGTGGTGATGTTTTGTGTAATGTATGTAAGTGTGTATGTATGTGTTTATGATTGCATGTATGTATGTTTGTATGTGTGTAAGTAGTGTTAATGTTTGTGTGCATGTATGTTTGTGTTTGTGTCTGTTTGTGGAGTGTGTTTGTGATTGTGTAAGTCGTGTATGTCAGTCCGTCAGTCAGTCCGTGTGTGAGTGAGTGTAGTGAAGCGATTACAGGACGAGGACTAACGTCTCGTCGGGTATCAAAACAATGTGTGGTGTATCTAGGGTGCGGGGAAAGTATATTATGATTTAATAACTCAGAAGTGCTAACCCTGACTCAGTGGCGTAGAGTGCCTTGGCGGGGCCCCGTATAAAAATTTGCTTGGGGGGCCCCCATTAAAATTATGAAGGGTAAAGATTTCTCACAAGAGAATAAAAATGTTTGCATAAAATTTGAAGAAATATTTTTTCATTATAATTATCTATCTGCCACTTTTCCCAAAACTTTTACAAACAATTCAAACCTTTTTTTCGGCAACCAGCAAAAGTTTTTAATTTTTGCTTACCCACGTCGGGGGCCCCCGTAGCCCCGGGGTCCCTGTATAATTGATACGACAGTAGCTTCGGCCCTGCCCCGACAGCTCTGCCGGCGATCACTACGTGAGTGCTCTGCCTCAACCACCCGCCTCTTACCACTCTTGTCCTCTTACCTCTTGTGTCATTTATTTGTCGTGACGATGTTCTACTTATTTATTTTTTACTTTGGTATAGGTTTTAAGTTGATATAGTGTAGTGTGGGATACAGCTTGGTGCCTGCATATGAGAAAAATACTTAGGTGCAAGTGGAATGTAAAGTTTTAATTTTAACATTTAACTCATATGAATGTCTTGGCACCAAATTAGGCCTGATTAACACAAGAGTATAAAATAGTAGCGTTCAAATGCGCGTAATATTAAACATGGCTAGGTACGTATTAAGCGGGGACTTAAATAGACTATCGAGTACCGATTTCTATGATTTATAAACTCATTTAACGGCGGCTATCAGGACGGATTTTTTAAAGATAATAATTACCTACTGGTGTATAATTTCAGATCGAACGGTTAACCGAATGTCGTTCCTGGACCCTGGTCGCATAGCGCCGCCTAACTCCTTCGCACCAAGCAGATGCTATGAGAAACCCAACGGTGAGAAGACATTTAGCTTTATTCAGCCAGAGACGTGCGTGATACTGTGCTCCTAATTTTTAGAAAAAAAAATGTCACGTTATTAGCATTGAATCAGAAAATCAATCAATCATTGAGACAGTACCTACAAAAATACACCATAGTGTATGTCACGGTTATTTGACAACACTCCTCGCCTCTGTGTCTCAACACTTCCAATGATTGCTAATTCCGCGACCATCTGAAAGGGGAACGCGCATATTGGTTTCCAAGTAACTAGCAGCCTAGCGAAACTCTCTCAGAAAAAGCGATTGTATGCAATTGTATGAAACGTGCAGTCATTGATAGACTGACAGATGACTGCTATAATCTTGTTAAAAAACGGAGATAGCCGAAATCCACTACATTATAAGCAACTGTTTGCTTTTAAACTTAGCCGGATTATACTTCGTCGCAATATTGTTATTACTATTTCAAACTTATGTCAAATCTCTGCACGTTTCATACTAAATTAAATTTCAAGTTATACTTAGGCAGTCCCGCCTCTTATTACGTAGTATTTACATCCTCTTTGGTAACTAGGTTAATTATTGGAGCAACACTTCAAATCAGAACACATTAGAATATAGATATATTTATTTACACACACAGGGAGTGACAATAACATAGCATGCTACAATAACAAGTCATGGTAAACGTCATGAAACTGCATCAGTTCGTAAAGGGGCTTTGACATGGGAGATTCTAGTGCAATGTAATATAATACGCATATGATGGCAGAAGCACAAATAATTCCATTAGCATCCTCAGTCTGGTTGGTGGACCTAAGTATCGGCTCGAAACATTTAACAGCATCAAAATAACTATCAAAACTTACTCAATCAGCCTAATATTTTGTTAAATCGCAAAGTAAATTAAAACCTTAAGGCTTAAAAACGCATTTATTTTCTTAAAATTGATTCCTTTACAATTCTTTTTGATGTCATTTCTAATATACTAGATACAACTATACTACTACTGCTTCGGAAACAAATAGCGCTCTGAGAGAAAAGCGCTTCTCTTCTCTCAGAGAAGAAGAACTCTCCCCGCATTATTCTTTTGCGCTCTTTTTAATGAAATATACAATATTGTACTGTCATTGCTATTACTATAAAATAATCATAATCGAACCCCAGGCTGTCGGATCCCTTAGATATTCAGCTGTGGAGAAGTATTTACGACAGCCATTTTTTAATTAAACATTGAAATTTATTTATAGATAGTGCCTGAACAGTGACTGTGGCTTAAAGCTATTATGTATCTTACATCCCATTTACAGTCAATATAATTTGAGAAGAATTATCAAATCACAAATGAAAGGCAGTTTAAAATGGTTATTTATTTTCGTTTTGTTTGTTGGATAGCCAAAATGGAGAGCGAGACAACACAGAAGATGTCTTACCAGCCTGTATGCGCGCCGGCGCCGCAAAGACCACCTTGGGCCTGCAAAGGACAGTACCAGAAGCCGTGTCAAAAGGTAAAGTGATGTTAATATTACAAGTAACTGGAGCAGTATAAGACTTACTTCATATTTAGCAGCATCATAGCTGCTGCTATGGCACCTGTGTAACTCCGTCCGTAAACTCGTGGACAAATTTTAAATTTAAGTATGATTTTGGGCAAAAACCATATTTATGGGAACAACTTCAATTTAATTGAGGGCTACGATCAATGTGAGAGACAAAACAGACGTTAAAAGATAAAATTGTGATTAACCTTTTAATCTCTCGCCCCATTTTCTTAGGAAGTTAGGAACTATGCACGGCTCTAGAGCCCGTTTATCACTGATGAAAAATGATATTATTTAAAACATGAAGTTAATTAATCTCTATAAAATATTATAATAAGTCGTATCTTTCAACGTAATTGCAATGCACTCATCGCTTACAGTTGGAAGGCACTACGGTGTATCGCTCTTCGTTCCTGCCGCCTGGTGAAGACTGTACCGAATACATGGATCCTTGCCAGTACGGTGACTGCAAACGTGAGTACTTTCATTTACCTTCTCTTTCTACCCGGCATCGTGCCGGCTAGATTATGGGTGCCACAGCAAAGAAGCCTCCCACTGGTAAATGCCCATAAGTCGCCTCTAACAATACCCCTGAGCCTGGGACTCTGGGGAAGCACAGAGCAAATTTATTATAACAATTTCACATTAGTTTCATAGTTGGTTTCTATATTTTGATAAGGCTAGTGTTAGGTTATATATAGATAGCTATATATTCCGGTGTGCTCCGTTCTTGACCAAATAATTATTTAATAATAATTTTATTTTATTATACGATGTTACAATGTAACGATATTTTAAGAAAAAAAGAAGCCCGCTGTGTTTCTTGCGCCCGTTCTTCTCAGTTCTGAAGCATACTTTTTCGAATGGGTGGTAGTTTTTGACGTTCAATAAGTGATTTTAAATCCTATTTTGAATAAAATTTTGAATTTGAATATGTTTTCTAAAATAAGTTAAAGATTTTTGTATGTTAGTACAAATTGTTGTGTAAGCAAATTTTAGAAAATATTTAATAACTTTTATAGAATAATTTGTTTTGTGATCTATTGTTCACTAAAAAGATATGTTTACTTCCTGTGTGGAAGCACCTTTACATTTTTTCATTGAACGTTGGCATAAAATATGTGATATCACGATTTGTAGAAGTAATTCGCAATTAATGAATAAATAAATTAGTAAAACTAATTTTTTTCAGCTTGTTCCTGCATATGCCCAGCTGAATGTATAGCAACAGATCCATGCGCATGCAACTTCCCGACGGCACAATGCTGCGCGTAACACTTTGATTGTCGTCATTTGACGTGTCGGGTATTCTAAGCATGATGTGTAAATTATTGTAATGTAAATACTACGGCTTCACTACCTCACCGTGTAACCCTGCTACCGCATTAATTACCGCTTAAATTAAAAATAAAGTAACGTGGTTACACTGGGGTTCAATTTGCGAAAGAAGGCAGAATTACTCCATATTGGATGGCATTGCTCAATAATGCCATTAAGCATACATGCACCTAGGTAGCCCGTGATATGGTATGGGATGGAAAGGGATGTTATGGTTTGGTTTATCGGGCAAATTTCCGCACAATGAAAAATATTTTGCGTGTGTGGGAATATATTTGTTATTCCAGAAACCTTAGCAACCTCCTCGCCTTCCTTTCCGGGAGTTTGTTTGGGGGTACCAAGATGTTGATCCCCGTAAGTCGCTACAAGTGGACAATGCAAAAGTACATGCACAGCCAATTCTTCTGCCACCATGGAAGCCCTGCACAGGGGGCTGACAGCTATGCCTATATTAAATAGATGTTTATTATAAGGACTGCTTTAATTAAAGCCATATAACCATTGCCATATCACGGTAGTGAGGCCTTAGCGAATGTATTTTTTGAGGTTTTACGAGTTTTTTTTACATCAGTTAAAGACTATTTTACAACTAGTTTGATATGGATATGTATTGTTAATGTATTTAAATTTTATTTATCGGTGAATAAAGTAGTTTGAGGATTTTTTGTTTTGTCATTGTAATGGTCCTGCTATGATTTTTTTATGAAAGAGGACAAGAGAATAAAAGGATCTTAGGGATCAGCCGCCGCCCATTTAGGAAACTCAGTTTTTGATGTGAATATGTCCTCAAATTTCACTCGTGGGAGGCGATTCAGAGGCGTGATAAATCTATAATCTACATCCAAGGATTTTCTACCATAGGAAAGCTAAAAAAATAAATAATTACGCTAAGGACTGGAATATTGGCATCCAGTGAGGGTAAATTTACGCACCCCCATTTTGAGATATTTTTGCTGCGTCACTAAACTTTTGTTATTCCTGTTGGCATAACAAAAGGTTGAAACGGCTACCCTTCGGGATAACGACGGGAGTCAGGTGGTGAATGCTCATGCAGTAACCAACGCTGCCTGTCTGCGTTGGTTATGGTCTGCAAAACACATAGTAAGATTCATGGAAAAAATCAATCTTAGCAGTGAGCTATAATAATTTAGAGTGGCTATCACATTGGACATAGTGAAACAGGGCTTACCTAAAGCCGCTTTACCAAGCACAACCTTAAACGTTAGTTTCAATTGACATTAACGTCGTACACGCCTCAATCTTAAATAGGAAGTGAAAAGGAAAAAATATAAAAAATATCGGTATTTTTTGCAGTCGGCTTCAAACATGTATAATTTATAAATAGCTTAAACAAGGTATTCCAGAATATTCAAAAATGCACAACCATAAAGTTCAAAACTTCACTTCTGCCGGCGCTCCCGGAGTGCAACCCGTGTTTTTATTAGAAACCTTAGAATTTAGATCATTTATTCCTTTAGATATACTATGACAGATGTAATAACTTTGAAAAAAATGGAGGTTAACCAAAAATGCTTGCACACTAATACAAAGTGACATATAAATCGCGAGTGTAAGACATAGCTTGTCACGCACACTGAAGTAATAAACCTGGCCTGATTTCATCGGTTGTCTAGCAGCAAGAGGCTTTATCTACACGTATATATTATCTAAGATTGAAACCTACATGACGGAAACAAAATAAACTTATTAGTTAAAAATATAGTGAAATCTAACATTAATTTAAGATGTAAACATGAATGTAGATAGACAGATTTATCTTAACCTAAATGACCCTAAAACATTGTGTTTATTCAAATCAACTGAGAAAATGTATGAATATATAATTATAGTATTCATTCATTAACCTAGTTTAATAATTCCTAGTTTTCAGGCATACCAACACCTTAACTCTAGATCCCACCAAGCTGGGCATAAACGTCGGGAACAGATCGATAGTTCTATTTGTTTGATATTTAATTGAAATTTAGCTCTGTAGCTTCAAATCAGATTAGTTAGAATCAACACGAGAGAATATCGATTTCAGCACATAAGTATAGAAATCGGATTATTTTTATTGCAGAGGGGCCGCCTAAGCGAAGTGAATAAGTTCTCATTGCGCTTAAGTTTCAATTATTACTCAATACAAAAATATTTTCCGGATAAAAAATGTTGGGTTTTGGTAAATTGACAACAGCCTAGCGCAACTCTAACGGCCGGTCTCAATAACCTACTTATCTTTAATAGTTTATTAAATTAGCTACCATAGATAGCTGTAGCCGCATCTTTGCATTTCAATAAACTAAGATAGATAGTAATTTATACTTTCAACTTTGATCTACCTTTGGGAGGGCTTACCGCTTACCATTGATAAGTAGAACTATAGAAAAAAGACGGAGACCGTTTCAATAACATTTTGACAGTTAACTTTAATTTGTTTTTATTACTGTCCGTCAAAACGTACTATCCAAAATGTACTATCTCTCGAATTCGGGCGATTATCTTCTCTATTTCTAAGAAAACTTCGAATTTTATTAAATATATAAAGGATTTGTTTAGTGTGATGATAGTAATAATTAATGGTATGAGGCCGGTATATTCGATACCGTGTCTTTTAATTTATTATTACCCCTCGATTACACCAAGAAACAAGTCAAAAACTTGTTTTTTACTAAACTTGTAGAATACTTGTCAAGACATAGTTATTTGTTTTTAACATATTGTATTGCAATTGTCTGAAACATAGTTGTGTTCAAACTGTGTTGCCAACGAGTTTTTATACAAGTATAAACCACTTTTGCGTTCACATATAGATCTGAGACACGTTTGATACAGTCTGATACATTGACAGTGTTCACACCAACATAAAACATAAATGTTTTTAACAAGTATTGTTAATTTTATTGTAGTTTATGTATAATACTTAAAACAAGTTTTATACTCTATCCATGCTTGGTGGATAAAGTTTTAAACATTTTCCGGACAGACCGCTTTTTTAGTGGAAAAGAAGATGATAAATGGAGTGGCCAAAGACATAATCTTTATTAGCAATATTTATCTCGGCATATATTAAGATATTCGATACTTTTATAATCGTCTCGCAAGCATGAGTAATGCATTAACTACATTTTACCTTTGATATCCGATGCAAATACAAAGAAGAATATGAGTCACCAGTAGCTAGAAATCTCAAATAAACAGCTAAGTAACAAAAAAAGCGCGTACACCTTCCTTCAAGGCCGGCAACGCTCCTGTGTTTCCTCTGGTGTTGCAAGAGAAAGTGTGCGGCGGGTGATCACGTATCACCAGGTGACCCGTGCGTACGCTCGTTTGTCCTCCTTTTCTATAAAAAAAATAATTGCTCTGCTGGAGTGATGGCATCTCGATACTGTGAATTCTGCTAAGACAATTATGGTGTAACTTTTTGAAGCTAATACTCCAAATTTTTTTCTACAAAATTTCTGAATCGAATCATTCAATAAGGAACGATAGGCCCTTGTTGCTGACGTCTCCTCAAAAATGATCGCGACCAGTACTTGCGTGGTTTTCTTGAATTTCCTTCATTCTGTATGATCTACAAGTATACTGCACTCATGAAGCAATGTTCCACAGTACCTTCACTTTCTATTGTCTGTACCAGTAGTCAATAATTGTGTTGCCAAGTTCTTTAACTTCTGCACTAACATGTCTTAAACGAGTTTAGGTACAAGGCTACAACAAGTATTAAACATAGAGCATATACATGTAGACAACAACAATTGATCAGACAAGTTTCATACAAATATTGTCTACGACAAGTATTATGTTTTTGTATTTTGAAAACATTGCATACAACTTGTATTTGTAATTTGCATGAATCCTGTCAAATACGTGTATAATACCTTGGTGTAAACGAGGGGTTAGTCGCATTCGATGACTTTGCGTGATTACTTTGTGCTTGGAAATCATATCAAGCAGAAAAATTATACTTTACTAGCTGATCCAGCAAACGTTGTATTGCCGTATAAAGTAATAAGAAGAGAATCAATAATTAAAATTTTTGGGGTATAAAAATAGATGACGAACGATTCTTAGACCTACGAAATATTAAATCGTACATAAATTAATATATCGTACTACAAATTAACAACTTTTACTTGCAACCCTATTTCTGTGGATGGAACAGAATAATATAAAAATCGAGATACAAAAATAGGTGTTGACTGTAGACAGATGAAAATTTGAAGTTGTATGTATTTTTTAATGCTGAATCATATATCATATCACAAAAATTTAATTAAATTGAATGGTTGTGTTCAGAAATGTAATTTGTGAAAAAACTTAAGATTTATCAATCTACATAATAATAATCTGATAGATAGCAAAGAACTGTAGTTAATCTACCAACTATAGTTAACTAAAATTAAGTTTGTTTTAAAGATTCTAATTAGTTATTCATTTTAAACTATTCTTTCAATTTGATTTCTAAACGACGGGGGACATAGGAAAAACAAAATTGTTGTTTTTATTTAATTTCGAGCATTTTCATATTTATTCACCTTTTAAGCCTTCCCTGGACTTAACTTCCACCACCACTGTCAAATGGGTAAGGTCAATGCTCTCAAATCGCAAAGCTCTAATCTCCCTCCATGGGACATCACTGGAGCTATACACTACGCGAGGTTGCCCACAAGGTGGCGTTCTTTCGCCACTTCTATGGACACTAGCAGTAGACGAACTACTTAGTAAGCTGGCAGAACTCAGAATTGATGCACAAGGGTACGCAGACGACCTAGTTATTATCGTCAGAGGTTTCTGCCAAAGCTTACTAAGCTCTATATTGCAAAAGGCGCTAAACACCATCTCACAGTGGTGTACAGCCAACAAACTGTCAGTCAACGCAGGAAAGACTGTTATTGTGCCATTCACGAGGAAACGGACACTTAACAAACTGAAGTCTCCCACCTTGAACGGCTCTACTTTGGAATTCTCAGCTGAGGTTAAGTATCTGGGAGTCACATTCGACCAGAAACTCACATGGAATTTTCACATCGACAAAGCCGTGAAAAAGGCTAAAACAACCTTGGGTGTATGTCGACGTCTGGTAGGTAGACATTGGGGAATGCGCCCCAAGATCCTCCTATGGCTATTCAAAGCAATTGTGAGACCAACAATCACATACGCCTCCATTGTGTGGTGGAACAAAGCCAACCAGAAAACAACTGCAGACAGACTAAATAGCCTGCAGAGACTTGCCTGTATATTGGTAACCGGAGCCATGACGTCTTCTCCTGGTGCGGCCATTGAAGCAATGCTAAACCTACCGCCTCTTCCACTGTTCATACAGCAAGAGGCGAAGGCAAGCATGCTGAGGGCAATCGCCCAGGGGGGTTCATGTAACTGGATGTCGCAAACGCTTAGGACCTTAGAGGACTCAGTTCTGCGAGACCACATATTAGGCATGTTACCTGATCAGATGATTCCACAATTAATCTCTGTTAAACACTATATCGTGGAACTACCTTCCAGGGACGACTGGATGAACAACAAAGTCACGTGGAAGGACGGGAGCCTCATGTGGTTCACCGATGGGTCCAAAATGGAAAATGAAGTCAGCTGTGGGGTCTATGGAGAACGCCCCAGGTTTAAATCCAGCACAAACCTGGGAAGCTTTACCTCCATATTTCAAGCAGAGGTGTACGCCATCCTGGAATGCGCGGAAACCAATATCCAAAAAGGCTACTTCAATCATAACATATACATTCACTCTGATAGTCAGGCAGCATTGTTGGCTTTAGACGCTGACTTGACGTCGTCTAAGTTAGTCAATAATTGCGTTGAATGCCTGAATTCATTAGGCATGAAAAATAGAGTGATTCTCAGATGGGTCCCAGGGCATGCCGGAATCATAGGCAATGAAATGGCCGACGAGCTCGCAAGAGCTGGGGCTAAAGCAGTCCGATATGGTCCGGAACCCATTTGTGGACTGCCCAAGAGCGCCATCCGACACACCCTGAGTAACCAATGTAAACAAGAAGCACTTAAACGCTGGAACAACTCTTCAGGTTTAAACCACTCTAAAGCACTGATAAGGGCATTCAACAGTAGCTATGCGAATGAAGCCCTATCATTGAACAGGAAAAATCTATGCATACTCACTAGGATGCTAACCGGGCACTGTCGCCTAAACAAGCACCTCAGTGTGGTCGGCATCAGAAGCGACAAAGCTTGCAGGTTCTGCCTTGAGGATGATGAAACACCTATTCATCTACTCTGCGACTGCGGCCCACTAATGCATAAGCGTAACACAATCTTTGGTAACTACTTCGTACCACCAGATAGTGTTTGCAACACTCGCGTCAAGGAACTACTGCGGTTCGTAAAGGCGGTAGGGCTTGACGATGAGCTTTAGTATGAGTGGCGAACACAATAGTCCAATTTTGGACGCGGTGTTACTAGGAACCTTTTAGGACCAGGAAATAGCCACCCTCTTCAAATAATAATAATAATAACTTCCACAAATAATTCAAGAACAAAATTAGCCAAATCGGTCCAGTCGTTCTCGAGTTTTAGCGAGACAAAAAAGCAATTCATTTATATATATACAGGGTGTCCCGTAATCAGTGGACCAACGGGATACCCGTGATAGGGGTGGTCATCATCTATCGAAAACACCAAATTTTACTGTTCTAGGGCCAGTAGTTCAAAAGATATGATTTTTTAAGCATTATTTTGAAAATTCTACCCTTATCAACACAAAAGTTGAAAAAAAATATTTTTTATTTTTATTTTGCCCTGTTTCTTAACTTAAGGTGGCTGAGGAAACATGTGTCTTCACAATTAAATCCATTTTTGTGAATAAATATTGCCAAATTAAAAATTAAAAACCAAAACATGCGCAAATATCAAATAACTAAATTTGCAACGTGATGTTTGAAGCAAGCTAGTGCAAAAAAAATGTATGACAGCCTTGCGGACCATTATTTAAAAAACATCTGCAGTTCATACTGATTCCAAAAAGGTATAATTAATCATTATTGTGAAACAATAAAAGACAATAATTATTTTAAATCAACATTAGATAGCAATTTCTTGGCGGAATTTACAATAAAACAAAAGTAAATAGTTAGAATTTTTTTATTTATTTCTTATAATAAATGTTCGAAATGTCTTCCTCTTACTCTAAGGCATAGCCGGCATCTTCTTATAAAATTTCTTTTTAAACTTTTTAACGCCCTTTCATTATTTTTGACTTTTTCACTCACCACATTCAGTTTTTGTCTTAGCTGTCTTTCGTTATCGTTAACGGTTTCATATACGGATTCTTTAAAATATCCCCATAAAAAATAATCCAATGGATTAAGATCAGGTGATCGAGCTGGCCATGGGATTGTACCTCCTCGTCCAATCCACCTACTTGGGTAAGACTCGTTTAAATATTCCCTCACTTGTCTGCAATAATGAGCGGGTGCGCCATCATGCTGTAACCACATCCTCTCACATACCTCCTGTGGTACATTTGCTAATAAATTACTTAAGTCATTTCTTAAAAATTGCAAGTACCGAGCACCATTAAGCCTCGGTGGGAGCTCAAATGGACCAATAAGTTTACCATCTAAGATTCCAGCCCACAAATTGACTCCAAACTGGTGCTGGAATCTATCTTCTCGTACAATACGTGGATTCACAACAGCCCATTCATGTAAATTATGAATGTTAAACACTCCAACTCTTTTAAAACACGATTCATCGCTCCATAATATTGAATTGAAAAATAGTGGATCTTGTCGGCATCGGCGAAGCATCTCTGCACAAAAATCTATCCTCCGTTGATAATCAGCAGGTAATAGTGCCTGCACTCGTTGAATATGATAAGGGTATAAACTGTTTCTTTTTAAAATGCGATGTACTGTTGTTTTTGCTATACCAGTACGTCTTGAAATACGACGAACACTCGTAGAAGGTTCTTCTGTCACTTCGGCCAGTATTTGAAGTTCATCGACTCTTCTAGGTCTTCCCACGTTGTTTGCAGCTCCGGGAATTCTGCCTTCTAAATACGCGTTATTTACACGGAGAAAAATTCGATGATCCGGATAGCGGTCGCGATTAGGATAGCGCTCACGATACGTACGGGCTGCTTGCCGAGCGTTTGCATTACACAGACCGTAAATAAAATACATCTCAGCATATTCACGAGGAGTATAGGTATTAGGCATTTTATAAAATCCGGGCAAACAGTATCCAAATCACAAAGACAAACAAGGTCCAATTCAAGCGTCAGTCACCAAAAAAAAGAGTCGTAATGGTAGCGAAGTAAAAAACACGTGTGCAGCTACGAGCTATGAGCAAGTCTCTGATGAAACTAAGAATAATTTGAAAAATTAGGGTGTGGGGATCATAGGCGTCGGCCAATAGGACCCCGTAAACGAAAAAGGTACCTGAGCGAGAAAGAGATAGCATATTGTGTTATCTCTCTCTCGATAACAAAATAATTCTCAGAATAGATAGCGCTTAAATGTTTCTCGCAATTGGAGTCTAAAATTGGTTATTAAGTTATTTTTTTTGTAAAATGTAATATTGTTATACCTTTTTGGAATCAGTATGAACTGCAGATGTTTTTTAAATAATGGTCCGCAAGGCTGTCATACATTTTTTTTGCACTAGCTTGCTTCAAACATCACGTTGCAAATTTAGTTATTTGATATTTGCGCATGTTTTGGTTTTTAATTTTTAATTTGGCAATATTTATTCACAAAAATGGATTTAATTGTGAAGACACATGTTTCCTCAGCCACCTTAAGTTAAGAAACAGGGCAAAATAAAAATAAAAAATATTTTTTTTCAACTTTTGTGTTGATAAGGGTAGAATTTTCAAAATAATGCTTAAAAAATCATATCTTTTGAACTACTGGCCCTAGAACAGTAAAATTTGGTGTTTTCGAGAGATGATGACCACCCCTATCACGGGTATCCCGTTGGTCCACTGATTACGGGACACCCTGTATATATATATATAAATATATATATATAAAGAAAATAAAGATTCTACTCTTTAGTTTCATATTTAAAAAAATTACTTTGGCAGTCCCACCTGTTACTACGTAGTATTTATGTCCTCTTTGGATTGACAAAGATAAAGAGTCCCGAACTCTATGGTTCAGAAAAAAAGCGCGGGAACTCTTGATTGCTTAGGGCGGTCTTTTTAACTATAAAATTAAATATTTCTATTATATTGTATATAATCCTCATATTTTTGAAAAGTATATAAGTATTTGTATATGTTTATCATTTAATTTGTTTAGTGTAAGTAAAAGTCTATATATTTAGAGATTTAGGTTTGTGCTAAGAGATGTCGAAAAGGCGGAAAAAAACCAAGCCGGAACGAGATAAAGATGAGTCTATTCTAGATTCCACCTCTGAAAGTAGCGAATACTCAGATTCGCGTACAGTTTTGGAAGACCACGAGGACTTTTATTTGCCATATAGGGTGGCCGACTATTGTCACCGATATCCGGAAGACGCAGGTGCCGATCATGAATTTATAGTCTTCATAGAGAGTGTCACTGAACAGCCACTTGGTCGTGACATGCTAACTCTTAGAAGCTACTTATCGCGCTTCATTAAAGGCATTAAATATCTTAAGAAACTCAATAAATATAAGATAGGAGTAGTGTTTGAACGACCCAATTTGGGTAATACATTCCTAGACAACACGACATTTTTAAGGGAACAAAATATTAAGGCGTCCATCCCAGCTGGTGCCACTCAATTGTACAGTGATTTCCTCCGTACCCATTGATATGTCCAACAAAAAAAATTTCAAATCTTTGTAAAGTACAAAAAAAAATATTTCTGTTCGGCGTATAATGAAAAAAAAACAAATCCGATAGTGGTTTTATATTACAACCTACACAGGCAGTCATTATTACCTTTGCGTCATCTACTTCACTCCCAGATTACGTTCACTTAAAGATGTGGCGTCTACCAGTGCGACCTTATGTGCCGCCAGTTAAGCAGTGTTTCCGATGCCTTAGGTTTGACCACTTGGCTAAATTCTGTAAGAATGCTCAGCGTTGCTCAATCTGCACTGAAAATCATTTATATAAAGAATATACTATACCTATTGACAAAGTAGTATGTATGCACTGTAAAGGCAATGTAAACCATCTTGCAGTATCTGGTCAATGCCCTATAAAACAAAAAAAGATAATGGATAGAAAAATAAAAGTAAAACACCATTATCAGATTGCTGACGGTTCTCTAGTTTTAGGTCAACATGAATGTCTTTTACCAGTTCCCACTGGTAAAGCTGGTGAAGCTCCTTTGTATCGGATGCCAGCTAGATTAGGGGACCACAACGGCGCCTATTTCTGCCCTGAAGCATTACTGTGTTTCGGTCTGAAGCGCGTCGAAGCTAGTCAAATTACTGGGCAAATGAGACTTGACATCTTATGTCTCAAGATGACGAGCACAAAAAGCGAGCGAAGAATTTTTGGGTTTTTCAATAATCTTGGGCGGCGTTGCATTGTAATGGGCAGGGCGTATCAATCACCATCAGCTGAACGTCCTGCTTGTCTCCTCCCTTATTTTCATAAAAAAAGATCTCAGTAGGTCTCGAATAAAATGTTACAAACTTGATTAGGGGCACATTGTTACTGATGGGGATTAATATTTTATAATATTATATGTATAATAAAATAATAAAAGAGTAGCATTGTGTTTCTTGCCACTTCTTCTCATTGGCTCAACCCTTTACGAAGTGGCAGTAAATTCAATTAGAAAAATACTTTTTTTTTGACATTAAGTGTCATTTCCTTGACCTACATAAATAAAGAGATTGTGATTTGATTTTCATGATGATATTATAATATGCATTTGTTTTTAGTTGTCGTTCCTACCGAACCCAGTGTGCGTGACGCAGCCGATACGACCCTGCCACCACGACATGTGGGGCCAGGGACCGATGCAGAACCTCACGACCCAACGACACGACTACGTGCCGAAGCCGGCGGCGGTGCGAGAGTCGTGCAAGCCGCCGCACAAATTCCACGCTGTCGAACAGCCATTTGAAAGTAAGTAGAATACTCTCCCTATTAGCGCAGATTCACACAGATTAAGTGCGAAACGCGTGTTGACATCTCATCTATTCGGAAAAAATATCTCCAACCGATAGATATATTTTGTTCGTAACTTCACTAACATCAAATTTATGACACAATTCAGACTTTTTAATACCTTTGATCGACATAATAGAAATCAATTAAATTGGATATTTGACTAACCTCTTTGAAAGTTATAATTAATCAATTGGCCCATTGAGACATAATTATTTAATGGTTAAATTATTATGATTTAATAACTCAGAAGTGCTAACCCTGACTCAGTGGCGTAGAGTGCCTTGGCGGGGCCCCGTATAAAAATTTGCTTGGGGGGCCCCATTAAAATTATGAAGGGTAAAGATTTCTCACAAGAGAATAAAAATGTTTGCATAAAATTTGAAGAAATATTTTTTCATTATAATTATCTATATGCCACTTTTCCCAAAACTTTTACAAACAATTCAAACCTTTTTTTCGGCAACCAGCAAAAGTTTTTAATTTTTGCTTACCCACGTCGGGGGCCCCCGTAGCCCCGGGGTCCCTGTATAATTGATACGACAGTAGCTTCGGCCCTGCCCCGACAGCTCTGCCGGCGATCACTACGTGAGTGCTCTGCCTCAACCACCCGCCTCTTACCACTCTTGTCCTCTTACCTCTTGTGTCATTTATTTGTCGTGACGATGTTCTACTTATTTATTTTTTACTTTGGTATAGGTTTTAAGTTGATATAGTGTAGTGTGGGATACAGCTTGGTGCCTGCATATGAGAAAAATACTTAGGTGCAAGTGGAATGTAAAGTTTTAATTTTAACATTTAACTCATATGAATGTCTTGGCACCAAATTAGGCCTGATTAACACAAGAGTATAAAATCGTAGCGTTTAAATGCGCGTAATATTAAACATGGCTCTATAGGTACGTATTCAGCGGGGACTTAAATAGACATTCGAGTACCAATTTCGATGATTTACAAACTCATTTAACGGAGGCTATCAGGACGGATTTTTTAAAGATAATAATTACCTACTGATGTATAATTTCAGATCGAACGGTTAACCGAATGTCGTTCCTGGACCCTGGTCGCATAGCGCCGCCTAACTCCTTCGCACCAAGCAGATGCTATGAGAAACCCAACGGTGAGAAGACATTTAGCTTTATTCAGCCAGAGACGTGCGTGATACTGTGCTCCTAATTAAAAAAAAAAATGTCACGTTATGGGCATTGAATCGGAGACGGTACCTACAAAAATACACCATAGTGTATGTCACGGTTATTTGACAACACTCCTCGCCTCTGTGTCTCAACACTTCCAATGATTGCTAATTCCGCGACCATCTGAAAGGGGAACGCGCTATATTGGTTTCCAAGTAACTAGCAGCCTAGCGAAACTCTCTCAGAAAAAGCGATTGTATGCAATTGTATGAAACGTGCAGTCATTGATAGATTGACAGATGACTGCTATAATCTTGTTAATAAACGGAGATAGCCGAAATCCACTACATTATAAGCAACTGTTTGCTTTTAAACTTAGCCGGATTATACTTCGTCGCAATATTGTTATTACTATTTCAAACTTATGTCAAATCTCTGCACGTTTCATACTAAATTAAATTTCAAGTTATACTTAGGCAGTCCCGCCTCTTATTACGTAGTATTTACATCCTCTTTGGTAACTAGGTTAATTATTGGAGCAACACTTCAAATCAGAACACATTAGAATATAGATATATATTTATTTACACACACAGGGAGTGACAATAACATAGCATGCTACAATAACAAGTCTTGGTAAATGTCATGAAACTGCATCAGTTCGTAAAGGGGCTTTGACATGGGAGATTCTAGTGCAATGTAATATAATACGCATATGATGGCAGAAGCACAAATAATTCCATTAGCATCCTCAGTCTGGTTGGTGGACCTAAGTATCGGCTCGAAACATTTAACAGCATCAAAATAACTATCAAAACTTACTCAATGAGCCTAATATTTTGATAAATCGCAAAGTAAATTAAAACTTTAAGGCTTAAAAACGCATTTATTTTCTTAAAATTGATTCCTTTACAATTCTTTTTGATGTCATTTCTAATATACTAGATACAACTATACTACTACTGCTTCGGAAACAAATAGCGCTCTGAGAGAAAAGCGCTTCTCTTCTCTCAGAGAAGAAGAACTCTCCCCGCATTATTCTTTTGCGCTCTTTTTAATGAAATATACAATATTCTACTGTCATTGCTATTACTATAAAATAATCATAATCGAACCCCAGGCTGTCGGATCCCTTAGATATTCAGCTGTGGAGAAGTATTTACGACAGCCATTTTTTAATTAAACATTGAAATTTATTTATAGATAGTGCCTGAACAGTGACTGTGGCTTAAAGCTATTATGTATCTTACATCCCATTTACAGTCAATATAATTTGAGAAGCATTATCAAATCACAAATGAAAGGCAGATTAAAATGGTTATTTATTTTCGTTTTGTTTGTTGGATAGCCAAAATGGAGAGCGAGACAACACAGAAGATGTCTTACCAGCCTGTATGCGCGCCGGCGCCGCAAAGACCACCTTGGGCCTGCAAAGGACAGTACCAGAAGCCGTGTCAAAAGGTAAAGTGATGTTAATATTACAAGTAACTGGAGCAGTATAAGACTTACTTCATATTTAGCAGCATCATAGCTGCTGCTATGGCACCTGTGTAACTCCGTCCGTAAACTCGTGGACAAATTTTAAATTTAAGTATGATTTTGGGCAAAAACCATATTTATGGGAACAACTTCAATTTAATTGAGGGCTACGATCAATGTGAGAGACAAAACAGACGTTAAAAGATAAAATTGTGATTAACCTTTTAATCTCTCGCCCCATTTTCTTAGGAAGTTAGGAACTATGCACGGCTCTAGAGCCCGTTTATCACTGATGAAAAATGATATTATTTAAAACATGAAGTTAATTAATCTCTATAAAATATTATAATAAGTCGTATCTTTCAACGTAATTGCAATGCACTCATCGCTTACAGTTGGAAGGCACTACGGTGTATCGCTCTTCGTTCCTGCCGCCTGGTGAAGACTGTACCGAATACATGGATCCTTGCCAGTACGGTGACTGCAAACGTGAGTACTTTCATTTACCTTCTCTTTCTACCCGGCATCGTGCCGGCTAGATTATGGGTGCCACAGCAAAGAAGCCTCCCACTGGTAAATGCCCATAAGTCGCCTCTAACAATACCCCTGAGCCTGGGACTCTGGGGAAGCACAGAGCAAATTTATTATAACAATTTCACATTAGTTTCATAGTTGGTTTCTATATTTTGATAAGGCTAGTGTTAGGTTATATATAGATAGCTATATATTCCGGTGTGCTCCGTTCTTGACCAAATAATTATTTAATAATAATTTTATTTTATTATACGATGTTACAATGTAACGATATTTTTATGAAAAAAAGAAGCCCGCTGTGTTTCTTGCGCCCGTTCTTCTCAGTTCTGAAGCATACTTTTTCGAATGGGTGGTAGTTTTTGACGTTCAATAAGTGATTTTAAATCCTATTTTGAATAAAATTTTGAATTTGAATATGTTTTCTAAAATAAGTTAAAGATTTTTGTATGTTAGTACAAATTGTTGTGTAAGCAAATTTTAGAAAATATTTAATAACTTTTATAGAATAATTTGTTTTGTGATCTATTGTTCACTAAAAAGATATGTTTACTTCCTGTGTGGAAGCACCTTTACATTTTTTCATTGAACGTTGGCATAAAATATGTGATATCACGATTTGTAGAAGTAATTCGCAATTAATGAATAAATAAATTAGTAAAACTAATTTTTTTCAGCTTGTTCCTGCATATGCCCAGCTGAATGTATAGCAACAGATCCATGCGCATGCAACTTCCCGACGGCACAATGCTGCGCGTAACACTTTGATTGTCGTCATTTGACGTGTCGGGTATTCTAAGCATGATGTGTAAATTATTGTAATGTAAATACTACGGCTTCACTACCTCACCGTGTAACCCTGCTACCGCATTAATTACCGCTTAAATTAAAAATAAAGTAACGTGGTTACACTGGGGTTCAATTTGCGAAAGAAGGCAGAATTACTCCATATTGGATGGCATTGCTCAATAATGCCATTAAGCATACATGCACCTAGGTAGCCCGTGATATGGTATGGGATGGAAAGGGATGTTATGGTTTGGTTTATCGGGCAAATTTCCGCACAATGAAAAATATTTTGCATGTGTGGGAATATATTTGTTATTCCAGAAACCTTAGCAACCTCCTCGCCTTCCTTTCCGGGAGTTTGTTTGGGGGTACCAAGATGTTGATCCCCGTAAGTCGCTACAAGTGGACAATGCAAAAGTACATGCACAGCCAATTCTTCTGCCACCATGGAAGCCCTGCACAGGGGGCTGACAGCTATGCCTATATTAAATAGATGTTTATTATAAGGACTGCTTTAATTAAAGCCATATAACCATTGCCATATCACGGTAGTGAGGCCTTAGCGAATGTATTTTTTGAGGTTTTACGAGTTTTTTTTACATCAGTTAAAGACTATTTTACAACTAGTTTGATATGGATATGTATTGTTAATGTATTTAAATTTTATTTATCGGTGAATAAAGTAGTTTGAGGATTTTTTGTTTTGTCATTGTAATGGTCCTGCTATGATTTTTTTATGAAAGAGGACAAGAGAATAAAAGGATCTTAGGGATCAGCCGCCGCCCATTTAGGAAACTCAGTTTTTGATGTGAATATGTCCTCAAATTTCACTCGTGGGAGGCGATTCAGAGGCGTGATAAATCTATAATCTACATCCAAGGATTTTCTACCATAGGAAAGCTAAAAAAATAAATAATTACGCTAAGGACTGGAATATTGGCATCCAGTGAGGGTAAATTTACGCACCCCCATTTTGAGATATTTTTGCTGCGTCACTAAACTTTTGTTATTCCTGTTGGCATAACAAAAGGTTGAAACGGCTACCCTTCGGGATAACGACGGGAGTCAGGTGGTGAATGCTCATGCAGTAACCAACGCTGCCTGTCTGCGTTGGTTATGGTCTGCAAAACACATAGTAAGATTCATGGAAAAAATCAATCTTAGCAGTGAGCTATAATAATTTAGAGTGGCTATCACATTGGACATAGTGAAACAGGGCTTACCTAAAGCCGCTTTACCAAGCACAACCTTAAACGTTAGTTTCAATTGACATTAACGTCGTACACGCCTCAATCTTAAATAGGAAGTGAAAAGGAAAAAATATAAAAAATATCGGTATTTTTTGCAGTCGGCTTCAAACATGTATAATTTATAAATAGCTTAAACAAGGTATTCCAGAATATTCAAAAATGCACAACCATAAAGTTCAAAACTTCACTTCTGCCGGCGCTCCCGGAGTGCAACCCGTGTTTTTATTAGAAACCTTAGAATTTAGATCATTTATTCCTTTAGATATACTATGACAGATGTAATAACTTTGAAAAAAATGGAGGTTAACCAAAAATGCTTGCACACTAATACAAAGTGACATATAAATCGCGAGTGTAAGACATAGCTTGTCACGCACACTGAAGTAATAAACCTGGCCTGATTTCATCGGTTGTCTAGCAGCAAGAGGCTTTATCTACACGTATATATTATCTAAGATTGAAACCTACATGACGGAAACAAAATAAACTTATTAGTTAAAAATATAGTGAAATCTAACATTAATTTAAGATGTAAACATGAATGTAGATAGACAGATTTATCTTAACCTAAATGACCCTAAAACATTGTGTTTATTCAAATCAACTGAGAAAATGTATGAATATATAATTATAGTATTCATTCATTAACCTAGTTTAATAATTCCTAGTTTTCAGGCATACCAACACCTTAACTCTAGATCCCACCAAGCTGGGCATAAACGTCGGGAACAGATCGATAGTTCTATTTGTTTGATATTTAATTGAAATTTAGCTCTGTAGCTTCAAATCAGATTAGTTAGAATCAACACGAGAGAATATCGATTTCAGCACATAAGTATAGAAATCGGATTATTTTTATTGCAGAGGGGCCGCCTAAGCGAAGTGAATAAGTTCTCATTGCGCTTAAGTTTCAATTATTACTCAATACAAAAATATTTTCCGGATAAAAAATGTTGGGTTTTGGTAAATTGACAACAGCCTAGCGCAACTCTAACGGCCGGTCTCAATAACCTACTTATCTTTAATAGTTTATTAAATTAGCTACCATAGATAGCTGTAGCCGCATCTTTGCATTTCAATAAACTAAGATAGATAGTAATTTATACTTTCAACTTTGATCTACCTATGGGAGGGCTTACCGCTTACCATTGATAAGTAGAGCTATAGAAAAAAGACGGAGACCGTTTCAATAACATTTTGACAGTTAACTTTAATTTGTTTTTATTACTGTCCGTCGAAACGTACTATCCAAAATGTACTATCTCTCGAATTCGGGCGATTATCTTCTCTATTTCTAAGAAAACTTCGAATTTTATTAAATATATAAAGGATTTGTTTAGTGTGATGATAGTAATAATTAATGGTATGAGGCCGGTATATTCGATACCGTGTCTTTTAATTTATTATTACCCCTCGATTACACCAAGAAACAAGTCAAAAACTTGTTTTTTACTAAACTTGTAGAATACTTGTCAAGACATAGTTATTTGTTTTTAACATATTGTATTGCAATTGTCTGAAACATAGTTGTGTTCAAACTGTGTTGCCAACGAGTTTTTATACAAGTATAAACCACTTTTGCGTTCACATATAGATCTGAGACACGTTTGATACAGTCTGATACATTGACAGTGTTCACACCAACATAAAACATAAATGTTTTTAACAAGTATTGTTAATTTTATTGTAGTTTATGTATAATACTTAAAACAAGTTTTATACTCTATCCATGCTTGGTGGATAAAGTTTTAAACATTTTCCGGACAGACCGCTTTTTTAGTGGAAAAGAAGATGATAAATGGAGTGGCCAAAGACATAATCTTTATTAGCAATATTTATCTCGGCATATATTAAGATATTCGATACTTTTATAATCGTCTCGCAAGCATGAGTAATGCATTAACTACATTTTACCTTTGATATCCGATGCAAATACAAAGAAGAATATGAGTCACCAGTAGCTAGAAATCTCAAATAAACAGCTAAGTAACAAAAAAAGCGCGTACACCTTCCTTCAAGGCCGGCAACGCTCCTGTGTTTCCTCTGGTGTTGCAAGAGAAAGTGTGCGGCGGGTGATCACGTATCACCAGGTGACCCGTGCGTACGCTCGTTTGTCCTCCTTTTCTATAAAAAAAATAATTGCTCTGCTGGAGTGATGGCATCTCGATACTGTGAATTCTGCTAAGACAATTATGGTGTAACTTTTTGAAGCTAATACTCCAAATTTTTTTCTACAAAATTTCTGAATCGAATCATTCAATAAGGAACGATAGGCCCTTGTTGCTGACGTCTCCTCAAAAATGATCGCGACCAGTACTTGCGTGGTTTTCTTGAATTTCCTTCATTCTGTATGATCTACAAGTATACTGCACTCATGAAGCAATGTTCCACAGTACCTTCACTTTCTATTGTCTGTACCAGTAGTCAATAATTGTGTTGCCAAGTTCTTTAACTTCTGCACTAACATGTCTTAAACGAGTTTAGGTACAAGGCTACAACAAGTATTAAACATAGAGCATATACATGTAGACAACAACAATTGATCAGACAAGTTTCATACAAATATTGTCTACGACAAGTATTATGTTTTTGTATTTTGAAAACATTGCATACAACTTGTATTTGTAATTTGCATGAATCCTGTCAAATACGTGTATAATACCTTGGTGTAAACGAGGGGTTAGTCGCATTCGATGACTTTGCGTGATTACTTTGTGCTTGGAAATCATATCAAGCAGAAAAATTATACTTTACTAGCTGATCCAGCAAACGTTGTATTGCCGTATAAAGTAATAAGAAGAGAATCAATAATTAAAATTTTTGGGGTATAAAAATAGATGACGAACGATTCTTAGACCTACGAAATATTAAATCGTACATAAATTAATATATCGTACTACAAATTAACAACTTTTACTTGCAACCCTATTTCTGTGGATGGAACAGAATAATATAAAAATCGAGATACAAGAATAGGTGTTGACTGTAGACAGATGAAAATTTGAAGTTGTATGTATTTTTTAATGCTGAATCATATATCATATCACAAAAATTTAATTAAATTGAATGGTTGTGTTCAGAAATGTAATTTGTGAAAAAACTTAAGATTTATCAATCTACATAATAATAATCTGATAGATAGCAAAGAACTGTAGTTAATCTACCAACTATAGTTAACTAAAATTAAGTTTGTTTTAAAGATTCTAATTAGTTATTCATTTTAAACTATTCTTTCAATTTGATTTCTAAACGACGGGGGACATAGGAAAAACAAAATTGTTGTTTTTATTTAATTTCGAGCATTTTCATATTTATTCACCTTTTAAGCCTTCCCTGGACTTAACTTCCACCACCACTGTCAAATGGGTAAGGTCAATGCTCTCAAATCGCAAAGCTCTAATCTCCCTCCGAGGGACATCACTGGAGCTATACACTACGCGAGGTTGCCCACAAGGTGGCGTTCTTTCGCCACTTCTATGGACACTAGCAGTAGACGAACTACTTAGTAAGCTGGCAGAACTCAGAATTGATGCACAAGGGTACGCAGACGACCTAGTTATTATCGTCAGAGGTTTCTGCCAAAGCTTACTAAGCTCTATATTGCAAAAGGCGCTAAACACCATCTCACAGTGGTGTACAGCCAACAAACTGTCAGTCAACGCAGGAAAGACTGTTATTGTGCCATTCACGAGGAAACGGACACTTAACAAACTGAAGTCTCCCACCTTGAACGGCTCTACTTTGGAATTCTCAGCTGAGGTTAAGTATCTGGGAGTCACATTCGACCAGACACTCACATGGAATTTTCACATCGACAAAGCCGTGAAAAAGGCTAAAACAACCTTGGGTGTATGTCGACGTCTGGTAGGTAGACATTGGGGAATGCGCCCCAAGATCCTCCTATGGCTATTCAAAGCAATCGTGAGACCAACAATCACATACGCCTCCATTGTGTGGTGGAACAAAGCCAACCAGAAAACAACTGCAGACAGACTAAATAGCCTGCAGAGACTTGCCTGTATATTGGTAACCGGAGCCATGACGTCTTCTCCTGGTGCGGCCATTGAAGCAATGCTAAACCTACCGCCTCTTCCACTGTTCATACAGCAAGAGGCGAAGGCAAGCATGCTGAGGGCAATCGCCCAGGGGGGTTCATGTAACTGGATGTCGCAAACGCTTAGGACCTTAGAGGACTCAGTTCTGCGAGACCACATATTAGGCATGTTACCTGATCAGATGATTCCACAATTAATCTCTGTTAAACACTATATCGTGGAACTACCTTCCAGGGACGACTGGATCAACAACAAAGTCACGTGGAAGGACGGGAGCCTCATGTGGTTCACCGATGGGTCCAAAATGGAAAATGAAGTCAGCTGTGGGGTCTATGGAGAACGCCCCAGGTTTAAATCCAGCACAAACCTGGGAAGCTTTACCTCCATATTTCAAGCAGAGGTGTACGCCATCCTGGAATGCGCGGAAACCAATATCCAAAAAGGCTACTTCAATCATAACATATACATTCACTCTGATAGTCAGGCAGCATTGTTGGCTTTAGACGCTGACTTGACGTCGTCTAAGTTAGTCAATAATTGCGTTGAATGCCTGAATTCATTAGGCATGAAAAATAGAGTGATTCTCAGATGGGTCCCAGGGCATGCCGGAATCATAGGCAATGAAATGGCCGACGAGCTCGCAAGAGCTGGGGCTAAAGCAGTCCGATATGGTCCGGAACCCATTTGTGGACTGCCCAAGAGCGCCATCCGACACACCCTGAGTAACCAATGTAAACAAGAAGCACTTAAACGCTGGAACAACTCTTCAGGTTTAAACCACTCTAAAGCACTGATAAGGGCATTCAACAGTAGCTATGCGAATGAAGCCCTATCATTGAACAGGAAAAATCTATGCATACTCACTAGGATGCTAACCGGGCACTGTCGCCTAAACAAGCACCTCAGTGTGGTCGGCATCAGAAGCGACAAAGCTTGCAGGTTCTGCCTTGAGGATGATGAAACACCTATTCATCTACTCTGCGACTGCGGCCCACTAATGCATAAGCGTAACACAATCTTTGGTAACTACTTCGTACCACCAGATAGTGTTTGCAACACTCGCGTCAAGGAACTACTGCGGTTCGTAAAGGCGGTAGGGCTTGACGATGAGCTTTAGTATGAGTGGCGAACACAATAGTCCAATTTTGGACGCGGTGTTACTAGGAACCTTTTAGGACCAGGAAATAGCCACCCTCTTCAAATAATAATAATAATAACTTCCACAAATAATTCAAGAACAAAATTAGCCAAATCGGTCCAGTCGTTCTCGAGTTTTAGCGAGACAAAAAAGCAATTCATTTATATATATATATATATATATATATAAAGAAAATAAAGATTCTACTCTTTAGTTTCATATTTAAAAAAATTACTTTGGCAGTCCCACCTGCTACTACGTAGTATTTATGTCCTCTTTGGATTGACAAAGATAAAGAGTCCCGAACTCTATGGTTCAGAAAAAAAGCGCGGGAACTCTTGATTGCTTAGGGCGGTCTTTTTAACTATAAAATTAAATATTTCTATTATATTGTATATAATCCTCATATTTTTGAAAAGTATATAAGTATTTGTATATGTTTATCATTTAATTTGTTTAGTGTAAGTAAAAGTCTATATATTTAGAGATTTAGGTTTGTGCTAAGAGATGTCGAAAAGGCGGAAAAAAACCAAGCCGGAACGAGATAAAGATGAGTCTATTCTAGATTCCACCTCTGAAAGTAGCGAATACTCAGATTCGCGTACAGTTTTGGAAGACCACGAGGACTTTTATTTGCCATATAGGGTGGCCGACTATTCTCACCGATATCCGGAAGACGCAGGTGCCGATCATGAATTTATAGTCTTCATAGAGAGTGTCACTGAACAGCCACTTGGTCGTGACATGCTAACTCTTAGAAGCTACTTATCGCGCTTCATTAAAGGCATTAAATATCTTAAGAAACTCAATAAATATAAGATAGGAGTAGTGTTTGAACGACCCAATTTGGGTAATACATTCCTAGACAACACGACATTTTTAAGGGAACAAAATATTAAGGCGTCCATCCCAGCTGGTGCCACTCAATTGTACAGTGATTTCCTCCGTACCCATTGATATGTCCAACAAAAAAAATTTCAAATCTTTGTAAAGTACAAAAAAAAATATTTCTGTTCGGCGTATAATGAAAAAAAACAAATCCGATAGTGGTTTTATATTACAACCTACACAGGCAGTCATTATTACCTTTGCGTCATCTACTTCACTCCCAGATTACGTTCACTTAAAGATGTGGCGTCTACCAGTGCGACCTTATGTGCCGCCAGTTAAGCAGTGTTTCCGATGCCTTAGGTTTGACCACTTGGCTAAATTCTGTAAGAATGCTCAGCGTTGCTCAATCTGCACTGAAAATCATTTATATAAAGAATATACTATACCTATTGACAAAGTAGTATGTATGCACTGTAAAGGCAATGTAAACCATCTTGCAGTATCTGGTCAATGCCCTATAAAACAAAAAAAGATAATGGATAGAAAAATAAAAGTAAAACACCATTATCAGATTGCTGACGGTTCTCTAGTTTTAGGTCAACATGAATGTCTTTTACCAGTTCCCACTGGTAAAGCTGGTGAAGCTCCTTTGTATCGGATGCCAGCTAGATTAGGGGACCACAACGGCGCCTATTTCTGCCCTGAAGCAATACTGTGTTTCGGTCTGAAGCGCGTCGAAGCTAGTCAAATTACTGGGCAAATGAGACTTGACATCTTATGTCTCAAGATGACGAGCACAAAAAGCGAGCGAAGAATTTTTGGGTTTTTCAATAATCTTGGGCGGCGTTGCATTGTAATGGGCAGGGCGTATCAATCACCATCAGCTGAACGTCCTGCTTGTCTCCTCCCTTATTTTCATAAAAAAAGATCTCAGTAGGTCTCGAATAAAATGTTACAAACTTGATTAGGGGCACATTGTTACTGATGGGGATTAATATTTTATAATATTATATGTATAATAAAATAATAAAAGAGTAGCATTGTGTTTCTTGCCACTTCTTCTCATTGGCTCAACCCTTTACGAAGTGGCAGTAAATTCAATTAGAAAAATACTTTTTTTTTGACATTAAGTGTCATTTCCTTGACCTACATAAATAAAGAGATTGTGATTTGATTTGCATGATGATATTATAATATGCATTTGTTTTTAGTTGTCGTTCCTACCGAACCCAGTGTGCGTGACGCAGCCGATACGACCCTGCCACCACGACATGTGGGGCCAGGGACCGATGCAGAACCTCACGACCCAACGACACGACTACGTGCCGAAGCCGGCGGCGGTGCGAGAGTCGTGCAAGCCGCCGCACAAATTCCACGCTGTCGAACAGCCATTTGAAAGTAAGTAGAATACCTACTCTCCCTATTAGCGCAGATTCACACAGATTAAGTGCGACACGCGTGTTGACATCTCATCTATTCGGAAAAAATATCTCAAACCGATAGATATATTTTGTTCGTAACTTCACTAACATCAAATTTATGACACAATTCAGACTTTTTAATACCTTTGATCGACATAATAGAAATCAATTAAATTGGATATTTGACTAACCTCTTTGAAAGTTATAATTAATCAATTGGCCCATTGAGACATAATTATTTAATGGTTAAATTATTATGATTTAATAACTCAGAAGTGCTAACCCTGACTCAGTGGCGTAGAGTGCCTTGGCGGGGCCCCGTATAAAAATTTGCTTGGGGGGCCCCCATTAAAATTATGAAGGGTAAAGATTTCTCACAAGAGAATAAAAATGTTTGCATAAAATTTGAAGAAATATTTTTTCATTATAATTATCTATCTGCCACTTTTCCCAAAACTTTTACAAACAATTCAAACCTTTTTTTCGGCAACCAGCAAAAGTTTTTAATTTTTGCTTACCCACGTCGGGGGCCCCCGTAGCCCCGGGGTCCCTGTATAATTGATACTGCTGATACGACAGTAGCTTCGGCCCTGCCCCGACAGCTCTGCCGGCGGTCACTACGTGAGTGCTCTGCCTCAACCACCCGCCTCTTACCACTCTTGTCCTCTTACCTCTTGTGTCATTTATTTGTCGTGACGATGTTCTACTTATTTATTTTTTACTTTGGTATAGGTTTTAAGTTGATATAGTGTAGTGTGGGATACAGCTTGGTGCCTGCATATGAGAAAAATACTTAGGTGCAAGTGGAATGTAAAGTTTTAATTTTAACATTTAACTCATATGAATGTCTTGGCACCAAATTAGTCCTGATTAACACAAGAGTATAAAATCGTAGCGTTTAAATGCGCGTAATATTAAACATGGCTCTATAGGTACGTATTCAGCGGGGACTTAAATAGACATTCGAGTACCAATTTCGATGATTTACAAACTCATTTAACGGAGGCTATCAGGACGGATTTTTTAAAGATAATAATTACCTACTGATGTATAATTTCAGATCGAACGGTTAACCGAATGTCGTTCCTGGACCCTGGTCGCATAGCGCCGCCTAACTCCTTCGCACCAAGCAGATGCTATGAGAAACCCAACGGTGAGAAGACATTTAGCTTTATTCAGCCAGAGACGTGCGTGATACTGTGCTCCTAATTTAAAAAAAAAATGTCACGTTATGGGCATTGAATCGGAGACGGTACCTACAAAAATACACCATAGTGTATGTCACGGTTATTTGACAACACTCCTCGCCTCTGTGTCTCAACACTTCCAATGATTGCTAATTCCGCGACCATCTGAAAGGGGAATATATATTGGTTTCCAAGTAACTAGCAGCCTAGCGAAACTCTCTCAGAAAAAGCGATTGTATGCAATTGTATGAAACGTGCAGTCATTGATAGATTGACAGATGACTGCTATAATCTTGTTAATAAACGGAGATAGCCGAAATCCACTACATTATAAGCAACTGTTTGCTTTTAAACTTAGCCGGATTATACTTCGTCGCAATATTGTTATTACTATTTCAAACTTATGTCAAATCTCTGCACGTTTCATACTAAATTAAATTTCAAGTTATACTTAGGCAGTCCCGCCTCTTATTACGTAGTATTTACATCCTCTTTGGTAACTAGGTTAATTATTGGAGCAACACTTCAAATCAGAACACATTAGAATATAGATATATTTATTTATACACACAGGGAGTGACAATAACATAGCATGCTACAATAACAAGTCTTGGTAAACGTCATGAAACTGCATCAGTTCGTAAAGGGGCTTTGACATGGGAGATTCTAGTGCAATGTAATATAATACGCATATGATGGCAGAAGCACAAATAATTCCATTAGCATCCTCAGTCTGGTTGGTGGACCTAAGTATCGGCTCGAAACATTTAACAGCATCAAAATAACTATCAAAACTTACTCAATCAGCCTAATATTTTGTTAAATCGCAAAGTAAATTAAAACCTTAAGGCTTAAAAACGCATTTATTTTCTTAAAATTGATTCCTTTACAATTCTTTTTGATGTCATTTCTAATATACTAGATACAACTATACTACTACTGCTTCGGAAACAAATAGCGCTCTGAGAGAAAAGCGCTTCTCTTCTCTCAGAGAAGAAGAACTCTCCCCGCATTATTCTTTTGCGCTCTTTTTAATGAAATATACCATATTGTACTGTCATTGCTATTACTATAAAATAATCATAATCGAACCCCAGGCTGTCGGATCCCTTAGATATTCAGCTGTGGAGAAGTATTTACGACAGCCATTTTTTAATTAAACATTGAAATTTATTTATAGATAGTGCCTGAACAGTGACTGTGGCTTAAAGCTATTATGTATTTTACATCCCATTTACAGTCAATATAATTTGAGAAGCATTATCAAATCACAAATGAAAGGCAGTTGAAAATCGTTATTTATTTTCGTTTTGTTTGTTGGATAGCCAAAATGGAGAGCGAGACAACACAGAAGATGTCTTACCAGCCTGTATGCGCGCCGGCGCCGCAAAGACCACCTTGGGCCTGCAAAGGACAGTACCAGAAGCCGTGTCAAAAGGTAAAGTGATGTTAATATTACAAGTAACTGGAGCAGTATAAGACTTACTTCATATTTAGCAGCATCATAGCTGCTGCTATGGCACCTGTGTGACTCCGTCCGTAAACTCGTGGACAAATTTTAAATTTAAGTATGATTTTGGGCAAAAACCATATTTATGGGAACAACTTCAATTTAATTGAGGGCTACGATCAATGTGAGAGACAAAACAGACGTTAAAAGATAAAATTGTGATTAACCTTTTAATCTCTCGCCCCATTTTCTTAGGAAGTTAGGAACTAGGCACGGCTCTAGAGCCCGTTTATCACTGATGAAAAATGATATTATTTAAAACATGAAGTTAATTAATCTCTATAAAATATTATAATAAGTCGTATCTTTCAACGTAATTGCAATGCACTCATCGCTTACAGTTGGAAGGCACTACGGTGTATCGCTCTTCGTTCCTGCCGCCTGGTGAAGACTGTACCGAATACATGGATCCTTGCCAGTACGGTGACTGCAAACGTGAGTACTTTCATTTACCTTCTCTTTCTACCCGGCATCGTGCCGGCTAGATTATGGGTGCCACAGCAAAGAAGCCTCCCACTGGTAAATGCCCATAAGTCGCCTCTAACAATACCCCTGAGCCTGGGACTCTGGGGAAGCACAGAGCAAATTTATTATAACAATTTCACATTAGTTTCATAGTTGGTTTCTATATTTTGATAAGGCTAGTGTTAGGTTATATATAGATAGCTATATATTCCGGTGTGCTCCGTTCTTGACCAAATAATTATTTAATAATAATTTTATTTTATTATACGATGTTACAATGTAACGATATTTTTATGAAAAAAAGAAGCCCGCTGTGTTTCTTGCGCCCGTTCTTCTCAGTTCTGAAGCATACTTTTTCGAATGGGTGGTAGTTTTTGACGTTCAATAAGTGATTTTAAATCCTATTTTGAATAAAATTTTGAATTTGAATATGTTTTCTAAAATAAGTTAAAGATTTTTGTATGTTAGTACAAATTGTTGTGTAAGCAAATTTTAGAAAATATTTAATAACTTTTATAGAATAATTTGTTTTGTGATCTATTGTTCACTAAAAAGATATGTTTACTTCCTGTGTGGAAGCACCTTTACATTTTTTCATTGAACGTTGGCATAAAATATGTGATATCACGATTTGTAGAAGTAATTCGCAATTAATGAATAAATAAATTAGTAAAACTAATTTTTTTCAGCTTGTTCCTGCATATGCCCAGCTGAATGTATAGCAACAGATCCATGCGCATGCAACTTCCCGACGGCACAATGCTGCGCGTAACACTTTGATTGTCGTCATTTGACGTGTCGGGTATTCTAAGCATGATGTGTAAATTATTGTAATGTAAATACTACGGCTTCACTACCTCACCGTGTAACCCTGCTACCGCATTAATTACCGCTTAAATTAAAAATAAAGTAACGTGGTTACACTGGGGTTCAATTTGCGAAAGAAGGCAGAATTACTCCATATTGGATGGCATTGCTCAATAATGCCATTAAGCATACATGCACCTAGGTAGCCCGTGATATGGTATGGGATGGAAAGGGATGTTATGGTTTGGTTTATCGGGCAAATTTCCGCACAATGAAAAATATTTTGCGTGTGTGGGAATATATTTGTTATTCCAGAAACCTTAGCAACCTCCTCGCCTTCCTTTCCGGGAGTTTGTTTGGGGGTACCAAGATGTTGATCCCCGTAAGTCGCTACAAGTGGACAATGCAAAAGTACATGCACAGCCAATTCTTCTGCCACCATGGAAGCCCTGCACAGGGGGCTGACAGCTATGCCTATATTAAATAGATGTTTATTATAAGGACTGCTTTAATTAAAGCCATATAACCATTGCCATATCACGGTAGTGAGGCCTTAGCGAATGTATTTTTTGAGGTTTTACGAGTTTTTTTTACATCAGTTAAAGACTATTTTACAACTAGTTTGATATGGATATGTATTGTTAATGTATTTAAATTTTATTTATCGGTGAATAAAGTAGTTTGAGGATTTTTTGTTTTGTCATTGTAATGGTCCTGCTATGATTTTTTTATGAAAGAGGACAAGAGAATAAAAGGATCTTAGGGATCAGCCGCCGCCCATTTAGGAAACTCAGTTTTTGATGTGAATATGTCCTCAAATTTCACTCGTGGGAGGCGATTCAGAGGCGTGATAAATCTATAATCTACATCCAAGGATTTTCTACCATAGGAAAGCTAAAAAAATAAATAATTACGCTAAGGACTGGAATATTGGCATCCAGTGAGGGTAAATTTACGCACCCCCATTTTGAGATATTTTTGCTGCGTCACTAAACTTTTGTTATTCCTGTTGGCATAACAAAAGGTTGAAACGGCTACCCTTCGGGATAACGACGGGAGTCAGGTGGTGAATGCTCATGCAGTAACCAACGCTGCCTGTCTGCGTTGGTTATGGTCTGCAAAACACATAGTAAGATTCATGGAAAAAATCAATCTTAGCAGTGAGCTATAATAATTTAGAGTGGCTATCACATTGGACATAGTGAAACAGGGCTTACCTAAAGCCGCTTTACCAAGCACAACCTTAAACGTTAGTTTCAATTGACATTAACGTCGTACACGCCTCAATCTTAAATAGGAAGTGAAAAGGAAAAAATATAAAAAATATCGGTATTTTTTGCAGTCGGCTTCAAACATGTATAATTTATAAATAGCTTAAACAAGGTATTCCAGAATATTCAAAAATGCACAACCATAAAGTTCAAAACTTCACTTCTGCCGGCGCTCCCGGAATGCAACCCGTGTTTTTATTAGAAACCTTAGAATTTAGATCATTTATTCCTTTAGATATACTATGACAGATGTAATAACTTTGAAAAAAATGGAGGTTAACCAAAAATGCTTGCACACTAATACAAAGTGACATATAAATCGCGAGTGTAAGACATAGCTTGTCACGCACACTGAAGTAATAAACCTGGCCTGATTTCATCGGTTGTCTAGCAGCAAGAGGCTTTATCTACACGTATATATTATCTAAGATTGAAACCTACATGACGGAAACAAAATAAACTTATTAGTTAAAAATATAGTGAAATCTAACATTAATTTAAGATGTAAACATGAATGTAGATAGACAGATTTATCTTAACCTAAATGACCCTAAAACATTGTGTTTATTCAAATCAACTGAGAAAATGTATGAATATATAATTATAGTATTCATTCATTAACCTAGTTTAATAATTCCTAGTTTTCAGGCATACCAACACCTTAACTCTAGATCCCACCAAGCTGGGCATAAACGTCGGGAACAGATCGATAGTTCTATTTGTTTGATATTTAATTGAAATTTAGCTCTGTAGCTTCAAATCAGATTAGTTGGAATCAACACGAGAGAATATCGATTTCAGCACATAAGTATAGAAATCGGATTATTTTTATTGCAGAGGGGCCGCCTAAGCGAAGTGAATAAGTTCTCATTGCGCTTAAGTTTCAATTATTACTCAATACAAAAATATTTTCCGGATAAAAAATGTTGGGTTTTGGTAAATTGACAACAGCCTAGCGCAACTCTAACGGCCGGTCTCAATAACCTACTTATCTTTAATAGTTTATTAAATTAGCTACCATAGATAGCTGTAGCCGCATCTTTGCATTTCAATAAACTAAGATAGATAGTAATTTATACTTTCAACTTTGATCTACCTTTGGGAGGGCTTACCGCTTACCATTGATAAGTAGAACTATAGAAAAAAGACGGAGACCGTTTCAATAACATTTTGACAGTTAACTTTAATTTGTTTTTATTACTGTCCGTCGAAACGTACTATCCAAAATGTACTATCTCTCGAATTCGGGCGATTATCTTCTCTATTTCTAAGAAAACTTCGAATTTTATTAAATATATAAAGGATTTGTTTAGTGTGATGATAGTAATAATTAATGGTATGAGGCCGGTATATTCGATACCATGTCTTTTAATTTATTATTACCCCTCGATTACACCAAGAAACAAGTCAAAAACTTGTTTTTTACTAAACTTGTAGAATACTTGTCAAGACATAGTTATTTGTTTTTAACATATTGTATTGCAATTGTCTGAAACATAGTTGTGTTCAAACTGTGTTGCCAACGAGTTTTTATACAAGTATAAACCACTTTTGCGTTCACATATAGATCTGAGACACGTTTGATACAGTCTGATACATTGACAGTGTTCACACCAACATAAAATATAAATGTTTTTAACAAGTATTGTTAATTTTATTGTAGTTTATGTATAATACTTAAAACAAGTTTTATACTCTATCCATGCTTGGTGGATAAAGTTTTAAACATTTTCCGGACAGACCGCTTTTTTAGTGGAAAAGAAGATGATAAATGGAGTGGCCAAAGACATAATCTTTATTAGCAATATTTATCTCGGCATATATTAAGATATTCGATACTTTTATAATCGTCTCGCAAGCATGAGTAATGCATTAACTACATTTTACCTTTGATATCCGATGCAAATACAAAGAAGAATATGAGTCACCAGTAGCTAGAAATCTCAAATAAACAGCTAAGTAACAAAAAAAGCGCGTACACCTTCCTTCAAGGCCGGCAACGCTCCTGTGTTTCCTCTGGTGTTGCAAGAGAAAGTGTGCGGCGGGTGATCACGTATCACCAGGTGACCCGTGCGTACGCTCGTTTGTCCTCCTTTTCTATAAAAAAAATAATTGCTCTGCTGGAGTGATGGCATCTCGATACTGTGAATTCTGCTAAGACAATTATGGTGTAACTTTTTGAAGCTAATACTCCAAATTTTTTTCTACAAAATTTCTGAATCGAATCATTCAATAAGGAACGATAGGCCCTTGTTGCTGATGTCTCCTCAAAAATGATCGCGACCAGTACTTGCGTGGTTTTCTTGAATTTCCTTCATTCTGTATGATCTACAAGTATACCGCACTCATGAAGCAATGTTCCACAGTACCTTCACTTTCTATTGTCTGTACCAGTAGTCAATAATTGTGTTGCCAAGTTCTTTAACTTCTGCACTAACATGTCTTAAACGAGTTTAGGTACAAGGCTACAACAAGTATTAAACATAGAGCATATACATGTAGACAACAACAATTGATCAGACAAGTTTCATACAAATATTGTCTACGACAAGTATTATGTTTTTGTATTTTGAAAACATTGCATACAACTTGTATTTGTAATTTGCATGAATCCTGTCAAATACGTGTATAATACCTTGGTGTAAACGAGGGGTTAGTCGCATTCGATGACTTTGCGTGATTACTTTGTGCTTGGAAATCATATCAAGCAGAAAAATTATACTTTACTAGCTGATCCAGCAAACGTTGTATTGCCGTATAAAGTAATAAGAAGAGAATCAATAATTAAAATTTTTGGGGTATAAAAATAGATGACGAACGATTCTTAGACCTACGAAATATTAAATCGTACATAAATTAATATATCGTACTACAAATTAACAACTTTTACTTGCAACCCTATTTCTGTGGATGGAACAGAATAATATAAAAATCGAGATACAAAAATAGGTGTTGACTGTAGACAGATGAAAATTTGAAGTTGTATGTATTTTTTAATGCTGAATCATATATCATATCACAAAAATTTAATTAAATTGAATGGTTGTGTTCAGAAATGTAATTTGTGAAAAAACTTAAGATTTATCAATCTACATAATAATAATCTGATAGATAGCAAAGAACTGTAGTTAATCTACCAACTATAGTTAACTAAAATTAAGTTTGTTTTAAAGATTCTAATTAGTTATTCATTTTAAACTATTCTTTCAATTTGATTTCTAAACGACGGGGGACATAGGAAAAACAAAATTGTTGTTTTTATTTAATTTCGAGCATTTTCATATTTATTCACCTTTTAAGCCTTCCCTGGACTTAACTTCCACCACCACTGTCAAATGGGTAAGGTCAATGCTCTCAAATCGCAAAGCTCTAATCTCCCTCCATGGGACATCACTGGAGCTATACACTACGCGAGGTTGCCCACAAGGTGGCGTTCTTTCGCCACTTCTATGGACACTAGCAGTAGACGAACTACTTAGTAAGCTGGCAGAACTCAGAATTGATGCACAAGGGTACGCAGACGACCTAGTTATTATCGTCAGAGGTTTCTGCCAAAGCTTACTAAGCTCTATATTGCAAAAGGCGCTAAACACCATCTCACAGTGGTGTACAGCCAACAAACTGTCAGTCAACGCAGGAAAGACTGTTATTGTGCCATTCACGAGGAAACGGACACTTAACAAACTGAAGTCTCCCACCTTGAACGGCTCTACTTTGGAATTCTCAGCTGAGGTTAAGTATCTGGGAGTCACATTCGACCAGAAACTCACATGGAATTCTCACATCGACAAAGCCGTGAAAAAGGCTAAAACAACCTTGGGTGTATGTCGACGTCTGGTAGGTAGACATTGGGGAATGCGCCCCAAGATCCTCCTATGGCTATTCAAAGCAATTGTGAGACCAACAATCACATACGCCTCCATTGTGTGGTGGAACAAAGCCAACCAGAAAACAACTGCAGACAGACTAAATAGCCTGCAGAGACTTGCCTGTATATTGGTAACCGGAGCCATGACGTCTTCTCCTGGTGCGGCCATTGAAGCAATGCTAAACCTACCGCCTCTTCCACTGTTCATACAGCAAGAGGCGAAGGCAAGCATGCTGAGGGCAATCGCCCAGGGGGTTCATGTAACTGGATGTCGCAAACGCTTAGGACCTTAGAGGACTCAGTTCTGCGAGACCACATATTAGGCATGTTACCTGATCAGATGATTCCACAATTAATCTCTGTTAAACACTATATCTTGGAACTACCTTCCAGGGACGACTGGATCAACAACAAAGTCACGTGGAAGGACGGGAGCCTCATGTGGTTCACCGATGGGTCCAAAATGGAAAATGAAGTCAGCTGTGGGGTCTATGGAGAACGCCCCAGGTTTAAATCCAGCACAAACCTGGGAAGCTTTACCTCCATATTTCAAGCAGAGGTGTACGCCATCCTGGAATGCGCGGAAACCAATATCCAAAAAGGCTACTTCAATCATAACATATACATTCACTCTGATAGTCAGGCAGCATTGTTGGCTTTAGACGCTGACTTGACGTCGTCTAAGTTAGTCAATAATTGCGTTGAATGCCTGAATTCATTAGGCATGAAAAATAGAGTGATTCTCAGATGGGTCCCAGGGCATGCCGGAATCATAGGCAATGAAATGGCCGACGAGCTCGCAAGAGCTGGGGCTAAAGCAGTCCGATATGGTCCGGAACCCATTTGTGGACTGCCCAAGAGCGCCATCCGACACACCCTGAGTAACCAATGTAAACAAGAAGCACTTAAACGCTGGAACAACTCTTCAGGTTTAAACCACTCTAAAGCACTGATAAGGGCATTCAACAGTAGCTATGCGAATGAAGCCCTATCATTGAACAGGAAAAACCTATGCATACTCACTAGGATGCTAACCGGGCACTGTCGCCTAAACAAGCACCTCAGTGTGGTCGGCATCAGAAGCGACAAAGCTTGCAGGTTCTGCCTTGAGGATGATGAAACACCTATTCATCTACTCTGCGACTGCGGCCCACTAATGCATAAGCGTAACACAATCTTTGGTAACTACTTCGTACCACCAGATAGTGTTTGCAACACTCGCGTCAAGGAACTACTGCGGTTCGTAAAGGCGGTAGGGCTTGACGATGAGCTTTAGTATGAGTGGCGAACACAATAGTCCAATTTTGGACGCGGTGTTACTAGGAACCTTTTAGGACCAGGAAATAGCCACCCTCTTCAAATAATAATAATAATAACTTCCACAAATAATTCAAGAACAAAATTAGCCAAATCGGTCCAGTCGTTCTCGAGTTTTAGCGAGACAAAAAAGCAATTCATTTTTATATATATATATATAAAATAAAGATTCTACTCTTTAGTTTCATATTAAAAAAAATTACTTTGGCAGTCCCACCTGTTACTACGTAGTATTTATGTCCTCTTTGGATTGACAAAGATAAAGAGTCCCGAACTCTATGGTTCAGAAAAAAAGCGCGGGAACTCTTGATTGCTTAGGGCGGTCTTTTTAACTATAAAATTAAATATTTCTATTATATTGTATATAATCCTCATATTTTTGAAAAGTATATAAGTATTTGTATATGTTTATCATTTAATTTGTTTAGTGTAAGTAAAAGTCTATATATTTAGAGATTTAGGTTTGTGCTAAGAGATGTCGAAAAGGCGGAAAAAAACCAAGCCGGAACGAGATAAAGATGAGTCTATTCTAGATTCCACCTCTGAAAGTAGCGAATACTCAGATTCGCGTACAGTTTTGGAAGACCACGAGGACTTTTATTTGCCATATAGGGTGGCCGACTATTGTCACCGATATCCGGAAGACGCAGGTGCCGATCATGAATTTATAGTCTTCATAGAGAGTGTCACTGAACAGCCACTTGGTCGTGACATGCTAACTCTTAGAAGCTACTTATCGCGCTTCATTAAAGGCATTAAATATCTTAAGAAACTCAATAAATATAAGATAGGAGTAGTGTTTGAACGACCCAATTTGGGTAATACATTCCTAGACAACACGACATTTTTAAGGGAACAAAATATTAAGGCGTCCATCCCAGCTGGTGCCACTCAATTGTACAGTGATTTCCTCCGTACCCATTGATATGTCCAACAAAAAAAATTTCAAATCTTTGTAAAGTACAAAAAAAAATATTTCTGTTCGGCGTATAATGAAAAAAAACAAATCCGATAGTGGTTTTATATTACAACCTACACAGGCAGTCATTATTACCTTTGCGTCATCTACTTCACTCCCAGATTACGTTCACTTAAAGATGTGGCGTCTACCAGTGCGACCTTATGTGCCGCCAGTTAAGCAGTGTTTCCGATGCCTTAGGTTTGACCACTTGGCTAAATTCTGTAAGAATGCTCAGCGTTGCTCAATCTGCACTGAAAATCATTTATATAAAGAATATACTATACCTATTGACAAAGTAGTATGTATGCACTGTAAAGGCAATGTAAACCATCTTGCAGTATCTGGTCAATGCCCTATAAAACAAAAAAAGATAATGGATAGAAAAATAAAAGTAAAACACCATTATCAGATTTATTTAAACATCCAACAAACTTTCCATCACTCAATAAGACAGAGAACACACAAGACATCATTAATTTAATTTTATCCAATCCAGCAGCAATGAACCTAATCACAGAATCAATAATCAAAGTCATTACACTAAATAAAACACAGAATCAAAGCTTATTAGCTCACACGCAATTAGTTCAGCTATTAAAGATACCATACAAATTAAAAATAAAACGTCACATTCAACTGTCACAAACTTAACATAGTACAGTGGAATGCTCAAAGTCTGTTGAGTAACAGACTTGAGCTTCAAAACCTACTTTATGAGCAGGACATACACATAGCACCTATATCAGAAGCTTGGCTTAAACCAAATATACAGTTTTCTATCAGATGTTATACAATACTAAGAAATGGTTGTGGTAATGATCACAATGGTGTAGCAATTTTTGTTAGAAATGGCATTTATTTTCAAAAGTTAGAAACATTTTCTGATAACTCCTTGCAAAATGTAAGAAACAAAAAGACATCTCAATTGTTAGCTTTTATAGTCCTGGCAACAGTGTACCTAACTTTGACAAATCTAAATTTAATAGACTATTGCATAGTATTCCAAAACCACTAATAATTGCTGGTAATTTTAATGCTCACCATACCATTTGGGGTTGTAATAGAACCAATTCTAGAGGTAGAAACATCATGGATGTAATGGACGATAATGACTTAATGCTCTTAAATAATGATCAACCAACTACAGTGGGTACTAATTCTTGGAGACCAAATGGACTAGATCTAACAATAGTATCATCTTCATTATTCTTGTGCTGTGAATGGCAAGTTCATCAGGACTCTTTGGGCAGCTATCACTTGCCTACAATCACAAAATTTTCCATGGTAGTGTCGGAAACTGAATCTTCTTCAATTCCATCCAACATTCCTCCACACAGTATTCTGAAAATAGTAAATTGGGACCAATATGAGAACTTAGTAAATGACTTGTTAAAACAATTTGATATAAATAATTGTAATCTACAGAAGTCTTACAATAACTTCTGTTCCATAATTATTAGAGTGGTACAAAATTCAGTACCCAAAACCAACTACCACTGTAACAATATTACTAATCTACCTAAAAGAAAGCGACAACTTCCCTGGTGGAATGGGCAATGTACTAAAGTGGTAGAAGATTGCAAACAGGCTTATCTGTTATTCAAATCAAATTGCAATATCCAAAACTACATTCATTTTAAGCAAGCTCAAGCAAAGAAAAAATGTATATTAAGACTTGTACGTCGTAAATCCTGGACAGATTTTTGCTCCACCATAAATAGGTTAACGCCAATGAAACAGATTTGGACAAAAATGAGGAAATTTAAGAACTTATATTCTAATAATAATTGTTTCTCTAGCAATAATTGGATATCCAACTTTTTACACAAATATACTCCAGATACAGTACCAAATTTGACAATTATTCACAATAATCATTCTTTAAATAGCACCAACTCTTTTATGATTGCCCCTTTTACTATTGAAGAAATAAAAGCTGGTCTATCATCAAGAAAGGACTCTGCATGCGGTTTGGATTGGCTCTCCTATAAAATGTTTAAACTAAACCTAAACTCTTCTAACTTAAATAAGTTTCTAAAAATATAAAATCTCCTATGGAAGAACTTCACTATTCCAGAAGAATGGAAAACAGACTGTCTAATTCCAATTTTAAAGCATGGGAAAGATTCTAGTTCAACTGATTCATATCGTCCTATCACACTAAGCTCGTATGTTGGTAAAATTTTTGAACAATTAATAAAACAGAGATTAATATTTTATATTGAAAGTAACAACCTCTTACCTAATAATCAATTTGGATTTCGATGTGGTCGTTCTGCTTGTGAGAGTATACGGCATTTATGTCTTGACATCCATAGTGCCCAGATTGACAGTAAGATATTGGCTGGTGTTTTTTTGGATGTTGTAGGAGCATTTAATAATATTGATTTAGAACAATTATCATCCATTCTTCTATCCTTAAATGTCCCTGAAAAAATAGTTAGTCGGATATTCAATTTCTTGCATGGTCGTAAACTTTATGTTAGAGTCAATAACCAATTAATAGGTCCTCGATATTCATATAGAGGCGTATCACAGGGCAATTTTGAGTCCATTGCTCTTTATAATCTACATAAATCAAATAAATATTGTTTTGGGTAATAGAGTTTCTAACTTCCAATTTGCTGATGATCTAGTAGTGTATAGTTCAGGACTTAATTTATCAAATGTTGTGTTAGATCTTAATGTAGCACTCAAAAAATTTGAGCTTTATTTTCAATATCTTAGTCTTGAGGTCAGTATTGACAAAAGCAAAGTAGTAATATTTTCAAAGCATTCTATAAGAATAAGAGATGCAAAAATATATTATGGTACTCAGGAAATTTCAATAGATAATTCAATAAAGTTTTTAGGAGTTACGTTTTTAAGTAATTTTAGATGGCACAAATATGTTGAAATATTAGAAAATCGAGCATTAAAGGCCTGCAATATTCTGAAATCATTAGGTGGTACATATTGGGGTGTAGACCCACGCATCTTGCTAACACTATATAAGTCATAATTCCGTAGCCATTTTGAGTATGCCTTCTTTTGTTATGGTGGAGTAATTACATTAGTGAATAAATTAGAAAAAATACAAAATAAATGCTTAAGGATCATAACAGGCGCTTTTAGATCTACTCCTATTATATCATTACAAGTAGAATGTAATATTCCCCCACTAGCTCTTAGATTCAAATATCTACAAACAAAATTCTTTCTCAAATTAACTTCTATTAATAATCATCCACTCCTATTAAAGATACAGGACTATATTAACCAAACTGACAATAATTCCAACTATCAAGTAGAAAGCATTTCTGATTTGTTACAATTTTCTTGTGATGTTATTTAAATTCTTATAATTCAAATTATACACCTATTAAAATAATTATTAATGAATCATTAAAATATAAGGAAGATGTATATAGTATGCTGTCAGAGTGGCAAAATTATAACCAACTTTATACTGATGGATCTAAAAGTAATACTGCTGTCTCTATGGCAGTTTATGACATACAACTGCGGAGTGGGTTTGGTCATAGGTTTAATACCTTGGCTAGTATATACACAGCAGATGTGCTGCCATATATGCTACTCTAGAATATATTGGAGAACAGTCATATAATAATTGGATCGTTATAACAGATAGCATGAGTGTTTTAAAAGCTTTACAATATCCTAAATGTAATGTTACAACTAATTTCATCATTTACAATATTAGAGACAAATATCAATGCTTATCCCTAACAAAAGATATTGTTTTATTCTGGACTCCTTCACACATAGGCGTGGAAGGAAATGAACAACCTAATTATCTTGCTAAATCTATTGTGAATAGTACATTCCCATACCACACACAGATGCATAGTCTCATTTTAAAGGTACATTCTTGCAAGACTTTCAGAATTATTGGCAACAAGTAGTTCAAACAAAGGGCAAATGGTTAGCCGACATTAAAAACGAAATCTCTCCTCCCTGGTTTGTTAAAAAGAAAAAATACTTACACAGCAAAATTTTACACCACAATTTGTCGGTTACGTCTGGGACATTCTCGTAGTGGTGCTCATTTATTTAGGATCGGTGTTTTAGGTTCTCCAACTTGTCAATTCTGTAATTTATCCATCCAAACTCTTGTTCACATTTTCTTTGACTGTCCCCAATATAATCTTCAAAGATTTACATTGATAGACTGCCTCTTGAATATTTATAAGAATGCTGAAAACATCCCGCGCTCACTTCAGCAGTTATTGAAAACTTATGACTGCTTCGTGCCGCTTTACAAATTTATAGTTTCAACGGTAGGCGAAATTTGAATATACGGTAAAGAGTATAATAATATATAGGGAAAAGAGAGCCCCCTCTACGCATTATGAGCTGTCTATTTGAAAACTAGCGCCATCTGAATATTGGCCCCGAAAATAACTACTTATTAGCTCGAAATTATGAAATTCATTTTTAATGTTGTGACGTAATTAAATAACCAACTCTACTTTTTAACCTATTGCAATTTTTTACCATGTTGAAATTGCGCGTAGAGTTAGTTATTTAATTTTGCCACAACATAGAACATAAAGGATAGGATTTAGTAATGTTGGTATGAGTAATTGGGTGGGAGAAATAAAAAGCAATGTTTGCATATTATTTTTTATTTTTATAATGTTTATGTTTATCATAATATTGTTGGGCAGCTGTTTTTGTTTCGTCTTCACCCACATATTTTCCTGACAAAATTCGTTTGATCGATCTGCACCACCTTTTAACCTTGCTTTGAAAGATTGTCCTTTTTTTCGCAAGCGCGATATTTCTGCTTGAAGATGCTTGATCTTTGTGCGCTGTGGAGCCATTAGATCTGTGAAAGAATGTTTAATTTACAAATTGTATAGTATAATATATGTATTATATGGTATTAAATAAATGGACAATATGAAAAGGGATTCAGTCTTAAAGTCTATATATATAAAAATGAATTGCTGTTCGTTAGTCTTGCTAAAACTTGAGAATGGCTGGATCGATTTGGCTAATTTCGGTCTTGAATTTTTTGTGGAAGTCCAGTAAAGGTTTTGATAAGAAGAAGAATTTAATATGTACAGCACGACGTCTGTCGGGTCAGCTAGTAATGAATAAAAATATATTCAAAATTTAATTCCCACACGGACATTAGCTGTTCTCAATCCTATCAGGTGCCAATGCAGCCTTCATCAAAAAAGACATTTGGCTCAATAGTCTTATGTCATGTCATGCATTAATCTGCTGTTATAAAATTACTGTCACATTTATGGTTAATGTTTGTTAAATAAAGACCTTTCGAATTTCTTATTATGTTTAATTTCTTATGAGTGTTGTAATATTACATCAAAGCCCGCCATTGTCAAGTGTGCTACTCCCTAACTTTGCTGACTCATATACTACAAAATAAATGATGGGCCATTACAAGAATCTTGCTGATTTTTGTCCCCAGCTCCGGGACTATGAGGGAACTACTTTGCCCACCTAGACAAAAGATCATAAATTATGTCAAATTTCATATAAATTTATTCAGCACTTTTTGGATAAAAAAGTATAAAAACAATATTTTCAAAAGAAATCTGAATCTTTCCCATTTGTGATATTAGTATAATAATATTAATACCTTTTCCAGCTGTTCTTTTAGGCTTGCTAATAAAACTATAATTATGTTCCAGCATCAAGCACCTTGAGATGCATCTGAAATTGGAAATAATACTTATGTAGTTTGTTGCTCATTTTGTTAGAGTGAATTTTAACTATACTTTTCAAATCATTTCAATTGTCAATTTCAATCAGACGATAATGGAGAAAAATAAAAATAAAACCAAAAATCAAATCATAATGAAGTAGCACTCAGAAAATGTAGAACCAGGACAGCGTTTCTTAAGAGTCTAGAGCTCAAATTAAATCACAAGTTGAAATAAGCTGTCAAACAAAACCATTATAGAAAAAAAGACATACCGACCCTACTCACAAAATTTAAAATTATAAAATTTTGTTTTTATGTATGGTTTAGTTGTGTATAATAGATAGAAATATATTATATTATATAATATTTTGTTCAAAACAAAATATAATCATTAATTTATATATTTATTATTTTTGATAATAGCCAACAAATTGAAAAAATAATTGTGAATTTTACCTGCAGCTACAGGTTGGAATGTTGTTGAAGTTGATGCTTTTTCTAAAATAAAGTTGCTCACATATGGCTCTGTAAGTAATAATTATAATAATAGATTAATGATTATTTATTATTTGTTTGCCACAGAGAACCGGAGAACTTTTATTGTGATTTGTAAAATCTTATGTAACTGAAATGAAATCATGAAGACTATATTATATGGAAACATGACATAAAGATCAAGATCAAATGTGGGATTTTCAATCAATAACATTTTATGGGCCCAACATTTTAAAATTAGAACCAAGAAATACATCAAAATTTTGTATGTGTATGCCCATAAATATCAATAATTTTAAGAAGATACATAAAAGACATGGGATTAAAAGCAGAACAAAATCAAATTGTCAATGCCCTTTGACTGAGTTTGACTGTATATTCTTTCTGAATATTTTATTTGAAATAGAATATAATATCACTTACAGAAAGTCAATACTACCTATTGGAAAAAGTATACCTCAGACCTGAGAAGTAAGGGCATAAGATACTCAGCGGGCTTCTTTTTTTACATAAAAATATGGTGACAATGTTAAATCATACAAAAAAAAATATTATTTAATACCCTGAGGGTGGCCGCTCCATGCCATTTCTGTGGTATCATGTCACTTATGTCATAGTAACCTTTATGACATTGTAAATAAGTTTTAAAAATTATTTACCTAAACAGTCTTGCTGTATTATTGTAGGCAGTAAATGTTGTGTGGATGAAGCTTGTCCTAAGATTACTTGACTCTGTAGTTGTCCTGAAAATTAATGTGAATATGTAAAGATTATGTTTCATTATTTAATGATTATCATAGATATTGAACCAGTTTCAGCTAGAACTGCAACCATTGAATTTTGTAATCACAACTGTGTAAGAAAATCAGGTGTTTCCAGAATGATACAATATACCTTCAAAAAAACCATCAACTCAACAAAGATTCTTAGTGGTATGACTAAATCTGACAGAGTAAGGAATAGAATCGAATATTAACTCAATATGTGTTAAATTAGGGGACTTACCAAGCAGATAAAGCATCGGAACTGCCAATGTGCTTAGCCATTGATTATGATTTCTGTGTCTGTCAGAAAAGTGTATATCACAAATTCTCTTCTTCTTATAACATTCAAGATCAGATGTTTGAGGGTTTCTACCAACAAGACTGACCCAAGTTTTAAACTGCTCAGGAATTTGACAGCATCTGGGAAACTATGCATTGGAATCTCTGAAAATAATAAATAACATTATTAAATAAATTGAGTGACTATTAAAGCCATCAGACAAATTGTGATAACCTAGTGTTATGACCATTGGGCTCGTATTAGATTTTGGACTCATATATTGACTTTTCTCTTGATAAAAATGGTGTCAGAAGCCAGCACAGCTGTCAATTATTATTAAATCATATAAGTCAGGGGGAGTCTGAAGTCTGACATAAGGTGATTTGAGGGATTGGAATTTAATCTTTGGGGCAAGATACAGAAAACCGGTATGTTTATAATAGTTTTAACCATCATTGCAAATTCAATCTACGGACCGGTAGTAGAACCTGAGAGTAGAACAAACCTTATATGATACTTTATTTATCACAAGATTAGTCAATAAACTACACTATTAAGATTTAAGAGAATAATTTACTTACCACGGAGCGCACAACCGAAAGCACAACGTCTCGGCATTACACCAAAGTTCATAAATTCCACAAACAAAAGTGTCTCTATCACAAAAAGTAGTAATACACAGAATAAGGAGATTTTTGGAGTGAATTCGCAACAGCAAGGCGGAGGAACACAAGGCTCGACTCGACGCACTTACACTTCGATTTCAATACCAAAAATATGCAAAATAGAACACGAGAGTTACATACATGCGCAAAGTGCAAACGCTAGAAGTAGCCGTCATTTTATGACCAGTGGGCAGGTTTCAAAGCGAGTGACAGCTGACAAAGCTTTAATTTTGGGGCCAACTATCAGATGGCACTACAGTTTTCTGAAAACGTCTCTTTAAGGAGACTGTCCCACCCCTGATATACGGCTTGGCTTTTGACACAATCCCTTACACAGACTTAAAACATATTCGTCCATAAATTATTATTGGACTTGTGTTTATAATGTAAATTTTAATGTATAAATGTGATTATTATATTTGTAGTTATACTTTAAATTAGTTTCATATTATCTTATTATATATATTCAACTAATATTTATCATTATTACTTATAATTCACGTATAATATATTTCTTATAACGTATATGAGATTTAAATTTTAGTATTATATCATAAAAGTATATATATTCCTCATATACATACGAACCTATATGTATATGAAGAAAATGAAACATGAAGAACACGAAATACTACTTTTATGGGAAATTGTACTATTTATGTTTGAAGATGAAGATTATATAAATACTTAGCATGACTTTGAACAAGCTGTGTAACGTGAAGAATAGAAAAATAAAAATGAAGACTTGGCTCAATGGGCTTTTGACCCCTTTGCCTGTCCAGATCGACGAACAGAACCAAAAAAAAACTCTATGGTTCATCAAATCACACTTATTCTTGAAGCTTGAAAGTTGACTGTTCAATGACATCCGAACGTTCAAACGTTGTCAGTTGTCACTTTAACTGCCACTTGGATAAAATAATAAATTATATCCTCAATGCAATGATCTGATCTCCAAAAATTTAAAATACTGTTTATGTCTGTCTGTTAGTGTTACTCTAATTTTTGTGTGTTGTTGCGAAAAAATGAATAATTACAGTAAGCAATTGGCTCAAGATATTTTCCTTTGCGAACCCGCAGATGATCGAATAAGGTAAAATTTTATTTGAGTTGGGATAAATTTTAATAATAATGTAATATTTACTTATGTTAAATGATATTTTTTTGTTTGAGTACAGAAAAAAAGAGCAGGCCCTCATGAAGATGAAGACCCTCACCTGACGTGGACCTTAAGTGGAAATGCAAACTATTAGGCTTTATCCACATTCTCAGAAATTTGTTTTTGAAACATTAAGATACCATGGGCCAGAATTTAAATTGAAGAGTGCCAGTTTGTATAAGGTGAGTAAAGTAATACAACAATTAAGTATATTTAGAAATTATAAAATTCTTGTAAATCTCACAAAACCAGTGTAAAGCTTCCTTATTATATTTATTTATTTGCAGGATGGTACAAATTTGGTTTTACAAGAGCTTAAAGTATCTCCTATTACCAATCCATATCCAATAGCCATCTTTATCAAAACTTTATAATAATATATAAAGTACTTAACTAATTTTATATTTATCCAAAAATGATGATTAGATAAATTATTAAAAATTGATTAAGGTCAAGGCTAGAACAATCTAAAATGCAATGGCAAATCACACATACATAGACTATATATTACATACATACACTAGATATTATGATTTCTTCCCAAACACACCTTTGCGGTTTTTGGCCTGTTATTTAATAAACTCTAAAATACAAATATAATTTCATAATAAATTAATTTTACAAATGGAGTGTCACTTTTTTAATGTTTGCCTGCCGGTGATTTTCATGTAAATGGTTCAGAGCTGGTAAAAGAAATGTAAAGTGTTCTTATAAAAGAAGAAACTGATTTCGATTGTGGTTGTTATGTGGTATTTGATTTTTTTTTGTTGGTAATAATGAATTCAAAATTAAATTAGTGCAGGTAAAGTCTAAAAGTCTGTAAATAAATGTTAAAGCCAAGTAATTGTCTGTTTATTCTGATATTCAAGTCAGGTTGAGGAATCGGTGCTTATGATCTGTCCAAGTAATAACCTGGGGTTGAACAGGTTATCAACTGTAAAGTAGATCCTGCTGTAATTGGACCCACAACCTGAGAGTTGAACAAGACATACCAAGCTTTACAAACCATACATCACTTGAATGATTGGCTCAGTTGGAAGAGTGCTCGGATTTAATGGATAGGTCTCAGATTCGAGTCGAAATTTGATTCGAAAAAATAAAAAATTGTTTTTGTTAAGCTTATTATTTTAATATTCCGTTTAACATTGCAGGTTCTATTTCTATAACATGAAGCAATGTCGCAGTCAAGCTGGTAGAGTGATGCCAGGTGTTTGCATCCATCTGTACACATCTCATAGATACATGTACCACATCGGCAAGCAGCTGGTCCCGCAGATACACACCCCACGCCCCTGGAACAGCTGCTGTTGAAGTTTAAGATACTGCCTCTCTTTGTGGATATGTGCATAAGGTTCTGGGTGAGTTATTACTATATTCGACTTAAACCTGCGTAAGTAGTAGTAGTTTACAATTGATAGCGGATTTACACAGAAACCAGGCTTGGTATGTTACTGAGCAGCTACTGAGAGATCGCCTGAGATCTATAGAACATACTCAGACTTTACCCATGTACAACTTTGCTTAATGTAAACTTAGCATAATCTTTGATTTCGTTTATAAAGTCATTTGACAACTGAAATTTGCTGAGCTTAAGCTAAGACACTCCAATGCAAAAGTCAATTTCACGTTCTATCACACTTGGCTATGTTTTACTAAAGTTAAGTCAAAGTAGGCTCTATTCATCTTAGCTTTTAAGTCGATGCTGCATTGTGGTTTTATATTATAGTAACATCTTGTTTGCGTTGCCGGCAACTTTCAAGTATGATAGATTTTCATAAGTCAATTCGAAACTCTCATTTTGTTAATTATAAACCAAATATCTCATACTGAGTGTAGTACTCGTATCTTGGATTCAAATCACCACTACATAGGCTGTTCTAAGAATAAAACACTAGCAACACAACACATCATATACAATTTATAAAATTAATTTTTTTTCAAATTTTGCGAGTTTTTATATAATGGACAAACTGAATGTGATATGTGCAGTCCTCACTCCATACCTTCTCAAAAATTATGTACAACTTTCTGATTGTTATCCTGCATTGTAAGTCTTATAAATGTATTATGTGAAGATACAAGTAAAATAATAGATACAGCTATGACATGACATGCTATAACTTACAGCCGCTTAAGCCCGTCTCCAAGACATCGGAGCTCTAGACAAGCACCTGGAACTCACTGCACTAAGTAAACATCTGGCCTTGTTGCCCGTTGACATGAGAAATGGGAAGATGATGCTGTTTGGTGCTATATTCTGTTGTGTTGATTCTACACTTAGTATGGCGGCCTTTCTAAGTCATAAGAGCAAAAAAGGTAAGAAATTTATATTATTTTCCTGTAAAACAGTTATTTGGGTTAATATATAGCATATATATGACACTCACAACAAATGTGGCTTTCTATTTGTAACAGAATTTTCAAAATCGGTTCAGTAGGTCCAGAGATAAAGGCTCATTCCTGTCATTTCTCTGGTTTTGCAAAAGAAAGTTGATGGAGGTGATCACTCAACACCAACTTATTAGTTCTCCTTTTCCATAAAAAAGAATGATTAGCATCTTGAAAATTGAAATGATTTTAGATGAAAAAAAAAAGTATTTAATTATTTCATGAATTTTTCATTGTTTTTATATTATTCAGCTAATCGGGACGGATACAGATGCAACAAATTAAAATTCATGAAAATCGGTTTAGCCATTCTCAAGATATAAGTGTTTGAACAACTATGGTATTGTGTAATATAATATTTAAATTTGAACTAAGTATTTTTATGAGTATCTCACTGATAGGTATTATAAACGCTATAGTTTGTAAGGATTTATAGGTACGAATGTATAAGATGATTCATGGTAATATAAAAGTTATATGTGGCTACTGCAATATACTCCTATAAACTGTGCTTAACGATTTATTTCAGTCAGCAGTTTCATGCAGATTTTGCGATAAGGGTACGCCAGCCCCTGCCTCGTGTACCAGGAGAACATGAAAATCTAAGGGTTTTTATTCACTCTCCCACTTCCAGGTGCCTTTGCTGTTATGATCGGGTAAGACGCCAAAATTACTTCCATGAACTACTAATCCTCATATAACGGTAACATAATTTGTAACTGTCTGGTGAGACATACAGTCTACTGTTACTCACACACTTTGTTAGATGGCCGAGGAGATAGTCCTCGTCCTATAATCGTTTAACACCACTCACACTCACATCGCAAATCACACACCTACAATTTAAGTACATTCAAATAGTTACACATTTATACACATACATTCCCACCTTTTTACAACACACATACATATTATATCACCGCACTCGACGGCGAGTGCGAAGTCTCTTCAAATGTAGAGTACAATATAATATATCTGTTAGTGATCTTCTCTCCATCCAGCCTAGTGAGCAGGCGGTACGAGGTTCGAGCCTCCTTCCGAGACGCCCCGCGCCTGTAAGCTACATTTTCGGCCTCCAAGGCCCCCGCACGGCGTCGCTGTAAAAGCCTTTAGGGCTATCAGCACGGAGGAGGTTTTTGTCGATAGGGGGTGCTTACACCCGAGCCCGACATATGGGCCCGTTTCGGGGTCTTCAATACGTAAATGTATTTTCCTCCTCTCCAAAAAAAAAAAAATGTCACTCCTCCGAAATGGGTCATCATTAGCTATTGTTATATAGAAAATTCCACATTAAAGTGTGAATTCCCACCACAAAGTATCATTACTACCATGAATTACCACTCCTTCAAAATGTTATCACACATTACATCATTAGTTATTATTATATAGAACAATACAGAAAAAGCCCATCAAAGCGTGTTTCCTACCAAAAACTATTATTACTTCCGTAGACTACGTAGGTACTCTTTCGAAAATCGACGTCATTTGTTATTATCCAGTTAGACTTTTTTTTTGAGGGCAGGAAAATACATTTAAGAATTGAAGACCCTGAAAAGGGGCCCATATGTCGGACTCGGATGTCCCCGGGACACCCTTTACCGACTAAAAACCTCCTCTATGCTGTCAGCCCTGGAGGCTTTTACAGCGACAAGGGGCGTGGGCCGTGGAGGCCGCAAAGACTACGCAACAGTCGCTGGGCGTCTCTTATGGAAACTCGAACTTTAGACCAGCTGTGTGGTTGTGGGAATGAGAGAGGATGAAGATGTAATGATGAGAACAACACACTTGCCGGTGAATGCGGTGATGTATTGTGTAATGTATTTATCTATGTGTTTGTTTGTGTGTATGTAGGTAGTGTATATGTTTGTGTGCGTGTATGTACGTGTTTGTGGAGTGTGTCAGTCCGTGTGCGAGTGTGAGTGGAATGAAACAATTACAGGACGAGGACTAACGTCTCGTCGGGTATCAAAACAATGTGTGTGCTTGGTTGTTTCTTATTTGCGGGCAACTGGCCATCGTCAAAGAGAAGAGTGCCAACGGTTTGCTGTGGTTGACCGCGCCTGCGCCTGCGAAGGTGGTGTGTGTGTGTCTGTGTCGGTGTTTGTGTTGGTGTCGCGTTCGCGATAGTGATACCTAGGTAACACTGAAAATGTTTAGAAAATGAAAAACGGCTTAATGTAGAAAGTTGCCAATACCTTTATTGTTTTTCGAAGTAATCTCCGTTCCTCTCTACACATCGTCGCATTCGATGGAACCACTTAGAAAAGCAGTGGGGCCATCCTTCTCAGGGGTCTCTTCTATGGCATTTTCGTACGCTTTCACCGCATCGTCAGGGCTCGTAAAGCGTCGAGTATTTTATCTTTAGTTCTTGGGAATAAATAAAAGTCGCAGGGCGCCAGGTCAGGACTGTATGGCGGATGACTCATGATCTCGACACCTGCCATAGTCAAATATTCAACAGTCAATTTTGAGGAGTGCGCTGAAGCATTGTCGTGGTGAAAGAGGATCCTGCTTCGAGGGCGCTGCTGTCGAATTTTTTCCAAGACAACAGGCAAACAGCGATTGACATACCAGTCTGCAGTAACTGTCCTTCCATCTTCTAGCACAACTGTCGCGAAATGACCTTTCCGACCAAAGAATGAGGCAATCATCTTTTTTCCTTGACTTCTTCCTTTCTTTACCTTAGTTGGCCCTTCTTCGAAAAGAAACGCCCACTGAGCTGATTGTCTTTTGGTTTCGGGTTTATAGCATAATATCCAGCTTTCATCACCTGTGACGATGTCAAATGCAGCATCTGAGTCACCGCCGTTGAACTTATCTAACATTTGGCGACACCAGTCCATGCGAAGGTATTTCTGGTCGTCGGTCAGAGTATTGAGAATCCATCTGGTACAAAGCTTCCTGACGCCTAAATGTTCGTGTAATATTTTTGGAACTTTACTCATACCAATGCCTACCTACCTGCCTGGTCACTCTCTTATCTTCCTCTATCGTTTTTGCGTTTTGAGATTGCTACGTCCAACGTTAAACCAAAATTGTAAATAGTGGCACGAGATGGGGCTTCATTAAGAAATGCTAATCGCAGCCTATCATAGCTTTGTTGTTGAGTAAGCCCACAACGAAAGACATAATAAATCATTGACTGAAAATTTTTTCGCGTTAGGTTCATTTTCACGTGTAACAAGAGTTTTAGATTTGCCGCCAATTCACAAATGAATGCAATATTATACATTAGGTTACCAAAGAGTTCTTAAATTTAAATTCAAAAAAAGTTTTCATTTGCAATGTCTAATAACATAACAATAACTGGCCAGTTTTAAACATTTTCAGTGTTACCCACGTATCATCATCCGGATCTACCGTGACGTGCCGGGGGTGTCTCAATGGGAAAATTAAGACTATGGTGAAGCGGGGTGTATCCACATGCCTTCCTAACCAGGATGTTGGGATGGCTCGGCGCCTTGTCAAAATCTAGTTAGACGCACAAAAAAAGCTAGCATACTGTGGATTCTGATAGCGTTATTATAAGGTGCTTATATCTTTTTAGACCGATTTCGTAAGGAAAACATTTCTTATGTAGCATAAATAGGAGTATAATTAAATATTTTTCCAATATTCTATTTATTTCTTACTTACTTCTAATGTTTGTTTTGCAGGTTATAATCTAGTGGTAGAACTGCATAACGGGACGTTTACAATGTCATTATCAGATGGAGGGATCATGTTTCAACCGGAAAGCCATGAAGTAAGTCGTTACGTTAAGCGACAAATTCTATTCATTTCAATCGTTCTTAGACGTAAATTAAAGTTTGAAACTTTGCTTTATTCATTTAGGTCAAATAATTTCATTTTATTAGGAAAATAAACAGTTATACTGTCTACCATAAGGTTAAAAATATATATCTATTTACCCTTGACAGTTTTTGAGAATTTGATAAAACTCCTGTGATTTTTCTGGTGTTGCAAGTTTTCATTCCATTAAAAAGTACTAGGAATTCATAAGATTTTCTCAATGTACAGGTGGCAGAAATGCTTAAACCTATCGGACAAGAGCTGGTGAACTTATTGCAAGAGAAAATCAACGACACCTCCTGCTGCAGAATTTGCTGCATTACGAGAAAGGGAACAGGATTATTAAAACAATTGTTCTAATTATGACTAAAAACTAGATAAATACACTGCGAAATAGAAGATGTTAACGTTGCGACTAAATATTTACTTTGGTATGAGATATTCTAAGTCCGTCAAACTACTTGTTACTGTATGAGCGTATAGCTTATACTTCTTAAAAATACACTAGTTTTTATTTCAATAAAATCAGTTGAGTAGTTTGGAAGTTACGATAATTTATATGGCGTGGATGGTCTGCGTGTCTTCATAGCACTGCACGCCGCTGTGACACTATACAGCAATTTAAGAGTACTTTAACTTCATACTAGAGCGCCTGAATTGACGCACGCACACATACACACGATTTACACGGCGGCTAAGCAATCTTGGGAAGACAAAACTATTGATTGCCGCGCCGTTTGCCGTCGAGACTGGTCGTTGTCCGTGTTATATTAGCTCCGCCACGCCGACCGCGTCTTCAATTCAAATTCAAATATTTTTATTCAAAATAGGATGTGACATCACTTATAGAAAGTCAAAAAAACTACCACCCCTTCCAAAATGAATGCCTCAGGCCCGAGAAGAATGGGCGAAATATATTCATCAAAAAATATGTTTACAAAGTAATGTTGTACAATTAAACTTATTATTTAATAGCCTGAGCGTGGTGTCGCTCTATTCCCAATCTGTGGTACCATTAAGAAAGTCATTTATGTTATGGTAACCTTTACCACATAAAAGTTTTTTAACAATTCTTTTGAATAACTTAATACTTTTGTTTTGAACATTTTCTGGGATCTTGCTGTAAAAGCATATACATCGCCGCACAAAAGACTTACTAACTCGACTTAGCCGAGTAGTAGAGATTATAAGCTTATGTCTATTCCTGGTATTAACATTATGGTTATGACAGTTTCTAGCAAATTCACTTATGTGCCTATGAGAATTTGTGTAGCAAATCTTTATGTAGCAACCCTACGCTACTGTTCAATTATATTTATTAGAATATTTCGGAAACTATAGTTTATATAGCTATAGGTATACCTCGTGTCCAACATTTACCTATTCATTTTTTTTTATAGAGAACAATTCTATGGTACTCATAACTCGTGCACGACTTCTTAAATCTCAGGGTGAAGGCATTGTCTGATGTGGTCGGGGCCTTATCATCTTACTATGATTATCTTTGATTCTCGTTCTTCGCCTGAGAGACAAGTCTTTCAAATCGAAAGGGAGACTCTCGCTACTGCTTGGTGGTAGGAAGAGGCATCGCCTTGCAAACCTATCTGACATTCAGTACAAAGGTACAGCCCGCCTGAGCTATAAAGGCTCATTAGGTTTGAGGTTTCAGAAACTTTATTTATCTCAAGAATAATTACAACGGACCTGTGCTTTGTAGAGCGCTAGATTGCCGGCTTGAAGTATGCCATGCTTTATTTATGACACCCAGCTTCTTCGAAGCCAATTTGGCTTTGCCCTCCAGATGACCGCGGATTTGTCTTAATTGGAGTGGATTCTCTGAATGTTGCAAAAGTCCACATTAAGCGTGGAGCGGGGTGCCGTAGGGCTACTGCCTAGTTTGTCCTCGGACATGCGCGGTTCCATGCCCTCCCTAGAATACAGAATACTCCTGAGATAAAATCTCTTACAAGGTATAGCTAAGAAAGTCTTACGCATTTATGATATAAATAATTAAGCACATTACGCTGAATAATACACGAGTAAAGTAAACGAAAACGAAAATTCGTAACAACAAAAATTGTTAACAGTCACTTTTATTTTGAATGAATGACATGACACTCAAACCAAAACAAACAAGAGTCGAATATAATATGTTAGAGCAAGACAGCGTTTGCCGCCATTATCTTTAGCGATACATGCCATACATATTCGAGTTTATTAGAGAGTTGCGCCAGGATGATACACAATTCATAATTTAATCGACAATTCCGCTTGCATTTTTTCAATAAACTTTTTCTCTAAACTTTTGCTCGGATACCTGATATTTAAAGATAAGCCTATTACAATTACTTACCATAGTCTTAAAGTATCGTATTTGAGAGGCTTATTCACTCACCACAGATTAAAACACAAAGTAAATACACAGGTCGGTACTCTCATTCATCCCACCATCTTCACTACTCACCTGGTAATTGTAAAGTTGGGATTGCATTTGGAGTAAGTGTTTTTGTCCAAGTGCGATATTTAGTTTCGAAATGGTTATGACAGCTTCTTCTTTTCTCATATAGGTATGACTTTGTTATCCAAAGCCAATATTATGTCTCCTTTCACAGCATAAATCCAAGATCGAAACCTGTCTGGTTCTTTATCAGGGTTAGGGAAACTATGTAATGTAATTTGGCCACCACCTAAAAATTTAAAAATGTATAATTTATTTCCAGAACGACCGATTTTCCGGTGTACTTAAATATTGACTTTGTTTTTTTTAAAATTGCTATCCTACTCTAAGAACAGATAGAAGTCTAGAATACTTACGCTTTACATTTCAGTTAGGAACACAGCAGCTTTTCTCGAACGGCATATTTATGATAACACAGCGTCTGTGATAAGGTCCAAACCTCAAGATTTGCAAAGACAAAGAATCTTAGTTCAAAACACAAGGCAAAGAAATCGGTGTCCGGAAAACGAGGCGTTGGGTCAGAGTGTCGGCGGCGGAGATCTGAGCCCTAAATTCAATGCACAGGTCAGCGAGGGTATAGATAAATCGGCCTCCAGGTGAAAAAGCAGGGTCGTTAAATAGAAAAATCCACAAGAAAAAGCAAAATACCACATTCGCGTCACGTAACGTAAACGGAATTGACAGTTAGCCATGATGCTACCGCTATGTTAACGTATGTTGACATAGCGGCCGTCCGTTCCTCCCATTTTCTCACCAAAATTAATTAAATATGCGATACAATGTGTTCTGTAAATTCAGTTTATCTATTATTTGTAAGTTTTGAAATAAGGAATTGCATCAAACGTCTCGCAAATTTGTCGCTAATGCCATCTAGCGATATAGGAAACTACCACAGAGAACTAATCGGCCTCCATAGAAAACGTCAAAGTATAGAAGTGAAAAGATAGGGTCTTTTGGAGAGAAAACATTCAAAGTAGAAGTTATATCGGTTTTTAACTGAAAAATGTAATTAATTTATTAACATATTATTAACTGTGATTATTTTGTTAAACTTGCTGTTCAATACTATTAGTTTAAGCTTCTAAAATTATAATTCGTTTCTCTGGTTAGCTTGCTTTTTAGCTCCCTAATTCAATTTCAATCCTAAATTATTAATTAATTACATTATTTGAGTAAATGTTAGTTCTGTACCCTCAGATCTTCAACATATTATATAATGTTATGAAAGTCGTATTGAAATGTATTTGTAATTTTATGATACTTTTAATGATAGATATTTTTTGTTTTTATTGTGTATGAGGTGCTTTCTGTGCTGTCTTAATTTTATGATATAATTTAAATGTACGCTTAAATTTAGTAATTTTATTTAAATTCACTACAGACAATAAGGTAAATTAATTTAATAAATCTGTAGTACCTATGCATTGCGTTGTTCCAAGAAATATATATTTGTTTAAATGAGCATTTTATTTCAAGTTGCATTGCGCAAAATTGCTATATGAGACATTATTTAATTCTGCAGATTTAATCACACCACTCCGGGCCAAAAACACCTTAATATAGTCACATAGTAATTGTTAACAGAATATATATTATATAGTATATATTAATGACATGGGTACGATCGAACTATGCTCGGTGTGAATACTCAAAAAAAATGTGGTTTCCCAAAGGACCCCCGCGTAGAAATACTCAACCAAATCATTATGACCAGTATCTCAGTGCGAGCTACTGCTAAGACAGTAGATACCAAATCAAATAAAAATATTATTTTTTTAATTTCGTAGATAAAATGCATTACACTTGAAATATGTCACTTTTTCATAGAGCTCGTTCGGAAGGCAGATTTTCTTAGAGAAGAACGAGCAAGAAACTCTAAGGTTGCTCTTTGTTTTCCTTATTTTCAATTAAATTTTAAAATCATTACAATTACATCATCATCTGGATCATCCAGCACACAGAACCAAAAGTACCGCCCGTTCAAGAGCATGAGAGCATGGACCAGCCGTCGCCTCCCTCGACCATATTTTAGGGATTCAATTTCAATCCTAAATTATTCATTGGGATAGGCATATTTTAGGGAAGGGAACGACCCGCCCACGTCGCCGCCACAAGCAGTGGAATTAAGCGAGCATGACGAATGACGATGCCTGTCACGAGAACTCTACCAAATAAGAAAAGATAATGTTCACCTACTGCAATACTAACTAAAATTATAAAGGTCGTCGCGCAAAAAACAAAATTATTTAGTTTCGGTCCCGCGATTCCTAATGCGTCCTCAGATGCCGCCGCGCTTACCGCTCAGGGCCGCCTCGATACTAGTAATTCTGTTAAGTCGCACACGTGGCATACTCAATTATTATAGTGTACTATCTATGGGCATACTTATGTTGTCTACCATTTATTTCTGCCGCGCCTCACGCCGCACCGCAATCCGCTTTTGGCTGTGGTCAGGGTGGAAGCTGTGTACACTATACATAGTATTTACTGCCCATTCTCTTCTTCCCAGAAGCACACAGCCGGCCCAAGTTTTGAGTCTTCTTAAGAGACGCGCTGTAGCTGTTGTTGCGTAGTAGTTGCGGCCTCCACTGCCCACGTACTGTCTCTGTAAAAGCCTTTGGGGTTACCAGCATTAAGAAGGGTTTTGAAACGGTAATAAGCTAATATTTCAGTGTATCGGGGTAGGGTGGTGACTGGTGCTACATGGGTCTAATAGGTATCATTACGATATGCTTTAGGTAGTTGTGAAATACGAAAAAATTCATATCACTGATGGGCAGATGATGCTGCTTGTCGAAAAACTTTGGACGTATCATGCGCCAAGATAAATAACAGCTGCTACAAATAATCATGCAGGGAAAGTTCTAATGAAAATGGAGAACAGGTAGGAAAGGGAAGCATCATGACAGAAAACATGAGATAGCGGTTTGATTTGAGCTCTGTTATGTAGCTATGATCGTCAACCTACGCTGAGTATAAAGCAAATGATAAAGAATGCCGCTATATTCTTATTTAAGGATTGCGTATGTGCTTGTTCTGTCACTACTATAATAAATTAAGTGAATGCCAAGATCATTATAGTATTATATGCGGCAGTTGAATAAGAAGGGTCAAAAAACGTGGCCACCCACGTGATGTAACGTGTGGGTTGACGCAGTCGCCGCTTAATTAATGGGCGGCAAATGCATTGTATACATATAAAGTCATCCCTGGTGAGTAGTTTTATTTTTACTTCAAGGAATGGCAAGGTACACCCATACAGCCCTCGCGGGAAATTTGAAAATTACAGAATATGTCTAACAGCATTTTCGATAATTATAATAACAAGTTTACTTAGGTTGACCTTAAAATGTTATCCCTAGATTTATGATTTAACTATGGAAATATTATGTATGTAATATAACCTACCATACCTAAACTTGGTTTCGTTGTGTGTGGCACCACAAAAAACTGTGTTTTTTGGCGATATTAAAGTACAACAATGCTTGTTTAGGCGATAGAGTATAGACTTTCAACGACTCAATAAAGTATGTACATATATTCGTGATCGTGGCTGTATGAATGACAAATAAAAGTACAGGAGTAGAAAACATAAATAAATAAGGCATTTATCCTCAACTCTTGACTACAGGATATCTCTAAGTTCAATGTGCCTCTTGGCAAAGACCTCTTCTAGATAACAGTTTCCAATTAACACTGTCCATAGCAATTTGTCTCCAATTACAAGCAACTGCAGTGAGCTTGAGCTCATTATTCCACCCTTTGTGCTCTACTTCTTTTACTGTCTCTGGGGTATGTCACCAATTTCTCCACTTGAGCTGGTCGATTTTTGTCTTTTTTGGCTATTCTGTTTTCTATCCTGCGAAAGCGTATCAAGCTCATTTTAGTTGCTCTTTGACAATATTCTTTTAGTTTCAACTTTTCTCGATGATGTATTGCAAGTTATCAGTTGTCACTTCTTGAGCGATTGATTCATGGCAGAATCGAAATATTGTTAAACTAATTTATTTTTAGATTTCATTACCTCCTACAATGACCAATATCTATTGCAGCCCATATTCTTTTGTTTATTTCCTATATCATTTATAAGTCTAGATAGACAATAAAATGAAAAAAATAGCTAAGAACTAACTTCTATTTTGAGAAATTCACGCACACTAACTCAAAGTGTCATACAAATCACGCACACTAAACTAATATTCCTGGCCTGTTTTAATCGGTTGTCTAACAGCAAGAGACTCTATCTAGACTTATTGATTATCTAAGTTTCTTTCCTTAGTTTATTTTTCTACAAATTCTAATTTACTAGATACTACTACCGCGTCGGAAACAAATGGCGCACTGAGAGAGAAGAAGAGGCGCAAGAAACTCTCCCAGCATTTATTCTTGCGCTCTTTTTAATGAAAGATACAATATTGTACTGTCATTGCTATTACTATAAAATGATCATAATCTAGTCCCAGGCTGTCCAATCTCTTAGATATATGCAGCTGTGGACAATAAATGTTAAGCTATTTTAATGCTTCAGTGAAAAGTGTTTTCAAATCGGATCAACCATTTCGGAGATTAAAATGCACAAATAAATAGACGAAAATTCAAAAAAACTACAACTTTTTGGCCTCAGTTATATCAGCAGTATAATAACTTTTTGTGAGTGAATAATTTTATTATATAATATATAATATAATATATAACATGAGTTGCCCCGTTAATTATTAAGAAAAAGTCGAAAGAAATTTCATTATAGGATATACTTATATTTTTTCGGGTCAAGAAAAAGCATTGCAAACGCAAATATTGATCAAAAAATCATATCTTCAAAATATTGAAAAATCTATTATGATTTCTTCTTCAGGAGTTAAACTTTACCTACTATAATTGGTATTTTTTTATTTAGGTTCAAATGTTGGGATTAAATGCTGTAGTACTATTTAATTGTTTAAATAAAAACTCACTTTCTATGAAGAAAGTGAGTGTTTTATTTATATTTCTTCATACAAACTGAGTTCAGTTTGCCGATGATTGGGTTTACACTCTAGTCAAGTATTCAAATTCATAATCATATCGTAAGTATATCGTATTAAATATATCATTGTCTTGTAACCCATAACACAGGCTATATATTTTAACTTGGGGCAAGATAATTTGTGTAAAAAGTGTGTCAATATTATTATTATTATTATAACATGTAATAGCTTAAGATCATAATCAAATCATTTTAAATCTGTTGGCAGACCTATTAAATTAAAATAAAATTCACGGCAGAAAAAGGCGCCGTTCTTGTATCCATAATCTAGCCGACATACTTTGCAAAAAAGCCTCCAACTGGTAAAAAGTAAGTTTATATTATGAACTAAAATTTTCTGCTGCCTAAGCTATGTCAATTCAATTTCAAATTGACAAACTAGCTGCGTGAATAGGGAATACATTTCAAAAATCTATGTTCTATCAAAAAGATAACATTTAGCAGGATGAAATTTAAACTAAAATTGTAAATGTTTGTAAAATTTTAAGATAACGTGTTATCAGTAATAGGGAAGGTATGATAACGCATTGAAATTTGAAGGCAGAAACTATTATTTAATTAATATAAAAATCAATGACGTTCTTTACATAAACAATCTGTTATGTTTTTAAAGTGATAACCCTCACTATTAGGATTAATACACAAATAAAATTGGATTTTTTTATGAACGCTGCTGAACTCAAAACCACGACCTCTCGCGATCCGTGCGAGTGTTCTTCCAACTGAGCTAACCGTTCCAGTGACGTATCGTCATAAAATCTTGAATGCTTCGTTCAACTTTCAGTTGGAAGAGCACTTGCAGCACACGCGAGAAGTCGTGGGTTCGAGTCCCGCATCGTTCATCAAATTTTATTTGTGTATAATAATATAGCTAAGTAGGTACATAAAATATCCACCCTAAGGCAGCATAGCTTGCTAAATATAAAAATAAAAGCTGCGGTAAACAGATCTGGTCGCAATTTAATATATGTTCGTCATCAATCACTTGCCGTGGACAAAACGATCCGCGCACAGAACTAAACGCGACCGAGCTCAATGGTAATACATCAACCTGAAAATGGAAAAATGGGGTGTCCGATTCAATACCGAGGTACAATCATTTAAACGTGTGTTTTGTAATAAGAATATATATTTTAGGAAATAAGAGCAAAAACTACATTTTTATAACAAATTTTAATACCACCTATTTAAAACTTGATAAACAAGCTAACATATAAATAATTAACAGTAAAATTAAGTAGAAAAATGTAACAAGTCTTAGAATGACACTGACTAATATTTAAACAGTGGGAGGCTCTATTGCACAGGATGCCGGCCAGATTATGGGTACCGTAACCGTGCCGTTACGGCGCGTACACATAGAACATCCGTTTTACAGGTCCGTTTAAACGTATATGTTATTAGCGTATGTAGTTGTATGAGCGAGTTCATACAGAATACAGTATTCCGGATCCAGTAAAAAATACTGATCCGACAAAATAAGCAGCAATCCGTTTTACAGGTCCGTTTAAACGTATATGTTATTAGCGTATGTAGTTGTATGAGCCAGTTCACACAATATTCCGGATCCAGTAATACTATACTAATCCGTTTTATCGGATTGAAACCGCACGAGGCTTTGCACGGGGGTGCGCGGGGTGCGATGTGCTACACACAGCCGCCATTTGCCGGTTTCATTCCTAGAGTAGTGCACGTGTCCAGTGCTATCATAATCATGGCAAGCAAGGCGTTTGAAAAATATGTTGAGCAAGAAGTTTTGATAAATTGTGTTGAAAGTAGACCAGTTCTTTGGGACAAAACACTGGAGATTTATAAAGATAAAATTGCAAAAACCGCAGCTTGGCGCGAAATATGCGGTATTCTAAAGGAGGATTTTGAAGCTATGGAACAAAAAGAAAGACAAGAATTTGGTAAGTATTTATTTTATATTGTAATGGAGACATTGTTTTTTATTTTAAATAGCTTCATTCTGCCAAGAAACTGACCCAGATTCGGACACGAAATAGTTTTCGAATTCCGTTCGAACTGAATTTGCAGTTCGACCACCTCGTAGCGTTTCATCATCAGGTAGGTATCATTGAAATGAAATGCTTCAGATTCGGATGTGTTGCCATCCTTTAAGCCCTCTTTTTCCCTTATAAAGTTGTGTAGAACGGTACATGCCTTAACTATCCATATAGCTGTTGTTTTGTTGACGTCTAGAGGCCGGTGGAATACTCTCCACTTATTAGCAAGAATACCAAATGCACATTCAACGTATCGTCTAGCTCTGGTCAAACGATAGTTATATATTCGCTTATTTACGTCTAAATGCGTCCCGCTAAATGGCCTCATTAAATTTTCGTGTAAACCGAAACCTTCATCGCCGATTATGACGTAGGGAACTCTCGTTTCTGAGCCTGTTATTAATGGGCAAGGTTCTGGTATTTGTAAACTGCCATCTAGCATCATTTTCCAAAATGTCGACTCCTTGAATATTGATGAATCGCATTCTTTTCCATACGACCCAATACTAACATATAGAAAACGATAGTCAGAGTCTACGATCGCTAATAATATGATGGAAAAAAAGTCTTTGTAATTTAGGTACATTGAGCCACTTTTTGCTGGTTTTCGAAGTCTGATGTGTTTACCGTCCACTGCTCCTAAACAGTGGGGAAAATTTGCTTTTGTGTCGAATCCATTTGATATATGCTCCCATTCACTCACTGTTGTAGGAAGTCGCATAAACTCGTCATTCAAGTTGTTCCATATGCATCGTGTAACTTCCTTAATAATGTTGCTTATAGTTGACACACCGACACGAAAGACGTAATGAAGTTCTTGAAATGTACACCCAGACGCTGCATACCTAAAAAAAATAAATTAATCAATCAATCAAATTAAACTGAACTGAACTAAATTATAAAATTACCTAATTAAAATAAATTGATTTAAACATTAGTAATACTTTTTTGCTTCCCATTATTTACTGACCGATTAGTTCTTGCACTGTCAATTTGACTTATCCACTGACCAATATGGTAATTAATTACTGACAAGTCTATTCTACCTTCTTATTCGCCTTTCACTTACTAAGCTATTGACAACCATCTTATATTATTATTTACTTGCTTCAGGAAAATATGTTATAAAAAAATGGAATTCGACTAGAGATGCCTGGATACGAACATTGAGTGAGAAAAAGAAATTGAAGAAATCTGGAGCTGCTGCCTCAAATACCAAGCCTTACAAATATCACAATCAAATGTTATTTTTGAAAAAAGTTGTCACCCCAGGTGATACACACGAGAACGTCCCTGCTAATGACAACATCACGGAAACAGTAGAAAGTAATAAAGACAACGAAGATGAACCTGATCAGATTACGGAACAAAGTGGTAGTGACAGACAAAAGGAAAGACAAAATTTAGCCCCGCCGCAACGCAAGGCAATCAAAAGAAATGTGAATGAAGTAGACGCCAAAATGATTGAATACATGAATGATCAGTTAAAAAAAAGTAAAAATGAGTTTGAAGATCCCAATTTATCGTTCTTCAAAGGTATTTTGCCGCAACTGGCTTCACTTAATGGCGATCAAATTTTAGAATTTCAGTCTGGAGTGATAAACCTTTTACAAAATATTAAAAGTAGAAGATATGGTCAGTCAAACTACGAGTGGCCTCCATATTCACAAAGTTCTAGCACTCCTCACTACCACACCCAAGGTTATTTTAGTAGGCCACATCATCTTGACTCTACACCATCAGTAGAAGGTTCGCCATCAGTAGAATCTACATTCAGCCAGGAGTCAGACTTGCCAGATCTGTCTATGTTTTGAAATAAATCTTCATTTTTGTAAACCTTTTTGTCATTTTAAATTTTAATTGATAATAACAAAAATTAAAGTTCTTACCTTAAAAATATCGCTAGTTTTACTTCAGGGCACAAGCTTTTCCTCCAGTTTGTGTCTTTCTTTTTTAAATCCTTTTCTAATCGTTTAAGAAGGTCATCAAAAGTAGACGTCGTCATTCGGAAATAAGTAAAAAATTTAGATTCGTCTTCTTTCAGCTGACGCACAACAGCACCACGACAAAATCTTTGCCTTAATAGTGGATGTATCCAATAACGCCGGGGCTTCCTCCGCCGCAGACGACGATAGTACCAATACAACACGACAACGTCCATTCTCGTAGAAAGTAGGCGATACACTGAAGAACGAAAGTCCAGTAGCGTCGGATCTGTTAAAATCGGTCCTGTAAATGCTGTGTGAATATTACCTCCAGTAACGACGGATCAGTTAAAAAGGATCCTGTAAAACGGATGTTCTATGTGTACGCGCCCTGAGGCAGTAATGTGTAGGCATTATTGTGTTTCGGTGTGAACGTCCTGCTAGACTAAACACTTATTTAGGCTCGACTCGAGTAAGGGGACTCACCAATTGAGCAAAGTGTTGTATTTTGGAATATTAAGCTCGCCTTAATGAAGTTTTTTACTTCTCTTATATGGTCTTATCCACATCTGCAATAGGTATACCAGATGCACGTAATAATGTCATATTGGTTTTGGAATTAACTTTATATTATTTATCCAGCCGATATTAATTACATCTTCGTGCTGTACAGATGGGTTGATGGTAATTGATATGCCCTGCTCATAACAATGCAAAACTGCTCAGGATTTTTCAAAAACCTCGAAAAGCGGCACTACAATTGCGCTCGTCACCTTGAGACATAATATGTTATGTCTCATTTGCCCAGTAATTTCACTAGCTACGGCGCCCTTCTGACCGAAATACAGTAATGTTTACACATTACTACTTCACGGTAGAAATAGGCGCCGTTGTGGTACCCATAATCTAGCCGGCATCCTGTGCAAAGAGGCCTCCCACTGGTATTTGTTGCCTCGGAGGTGCTATTTGCTGTAGACAGATCTTTTACTGTTTTATTTAAATGTGTAACACTCGGATTAATCAAAGAAAATACTACCTCAATCTATTTATTAGAAACAATGTCATGTAAAACAGAAATCTCAATAGAGTATAAAAAGGCGGGGAGATTACCCGCACACGATAGTGTGTTAGCCGTAAAACGCACGTGTCTCGTCCATCTACATGTGTATACACTTTGATAACCAACTTTTGGGTCGGAACTCGGATAGTATCGTCCGAGTTTTGTGTGTAGAGCAACTTGTGGATACGACTTCTGATTTAATACGCTTTATTCTGTTAAACGAGCAAACAATTAATAGTTTTTAGAAAAAAATTGTAGTGGTGTACTCTAATGTATACTTCAGAAGTCCTTGTATTCGAATATTTTATGCATTATTCTATGGAAATACATCATACATCGCATGTTAGATCATTTATACGTCTAGATAGCCTATGACAGCTGTGAAAACGTCGAAAAAAATAAATTTAGAACTAACCTCTATATTGTGCAATTCACGCACACTAACACGGTGTCATACAAATTGCGGTTGTAAGACGAAGCTTGTCACGCACACAAAATTAATATAGCCTGTTTTTATCGGTTGTTAACAGCAAGATACTCTATCTAGACGTATAAATTATTATAGCTTATAGCTTAAAAGTAGTAGTTAAATATACAGAAATACACGATAAATAGTGAATGTTTGCAGCAATTTCTCAAATGTTATAATTATTACCGTAGTTTTAATAGTATTTTAGCTTAGTTTGAAAAACTGCAATTAAACTATTGCTCCAATTCCATTCCATTCGTAAGTTCCGTTAATGTCATCTAGTGTCAAGTAGCAACATCATGTTGAATTGGTCGATGTTGCTTTTGAGTAAGCATGACGCATAACAGATGGCGCTGTAAATGAAAAAATGTGTGATCCACTAAAATGCTGCTGATTTTAAGTAACACACGAACATAGACGAACACAGTAACAACGATTATATTATTGAGATAATATATGATCTACTATTTCTTATTGATTTCTATAGTTGCGTATTAATGATATAAGTGCAATAAGCTCGTGCAGTATTTAATTTATTTATACGTAATTTTACTATAAGTATGTACAAAGTTAGTTTTTCAGTAAAATGACAAATTTATTTCATTTGAATCCATACAAAATTTCTCTAGTCCCAGTTTCAGCTATTTCAAATCGCATCACGTAGGGGCCGACGCGTAATTGGCGCCATTTACCGTCCCTGGCCGATGCTTCGTTACTCGTTTTTGGCCTACGTCCGCTGAAAACCAATATCTCGGCACCAATTTAGGTTTCGCAAGGGTTAGCTACAATAGATTGTGTTTTAGAGAGTACCTAAAGTATATTATATTACCCATATTATATCAGTTTGCAATAATTAAATACTTTATTACGACTCCAAAAATTACATTAATCGTAACTAGAATTAGGTTCAATAATTAGATTGTATAAAAGTATGCAATTATTCTTATACTTTTTACTGCATATTATCTTATCTATTATCTATTGTTCTGAAATAGTGTTTTTGAAGTCGGTTGTTTTTTTGTTAAAATTTTTAAATCATAAAGTATTAAAGTCGGTTAAAGTGTTGAAGTCGGTTAAAAATCATTTTTTAAATGATCTCTCTTTTGTGAATTTATATCAATCACCATCTGAAGACTACAAGCGAAACATGACTATACAAAGAATAGTCCAAATATTGACATTAATTTTGATAGTATTAACAACATTAAAATAAAGCTCATAAAAGGTGACATATCTACAGCCTCAGAATATAATACTTAGGTAATCTTAAGTAATAAATTGATCGGAATATAGCATTCACAGAATAGATTTCTCCTTACTCATAAGTTTTGTAACACAAATCATGCTGTAATCATGATTACCTTTAATTGTTGGAAAATTTAGATTTTATAATTTATGCAATGCACTGTAACTACTGTTTCTTATGTTGATGATCCATTTAATTAATAAATAAAAAAAACAGACTTGCTGCAGAAAACAGGGAAGAGGTTTTTATTCATTATTTTATAGTTAACATGAGCAGGAGAATTATATTATATGGACGGAATTGAGAGGCTAAGCCAATCTCAAATTCACTGGAAATAATCAATCAAAAATAAAAATCATCAAAATCGGTGGGATCATTTTTGGAATCCAAGGTGGCCACCGCTCAAAATTCGTCCTCGAAACCCTCTAGAACCTCGGATACGGTATCCATATTGCTCAAATCATAATTTTGTGCGGAGGCCATCTTTGAATTCAAAAATGATCACAGAATCGTTCTCTGCACCCTCGAGAATCTTGGACACGATACCCATATTGTTGAAATCATAATTTTGCGCGGCGGCCATCTTGGATTTCAAAAATGATCCCAAATTAGTTCTCTGCACCTTCGAGAATCTCGGATACGATATCCATAATGTTGAAATCATAATTTTTCGCGTAATATAATATTTCTCTCATACGTCGATAAAAAAGATTTACTTCAAAAATGCATAAAAAATATTATCTCAGTAATTCCGTACTCTAGCACAACTGTAAGTTTAAAAAAATATTACGCGGTTCATTCTGGGTCGGCGGTCGTTGACCCGCATCGCTCGGTTCGTTCTCAGCCATGCCCGACGCCCGTGTCCATGCGTACCTATCGAATCTAACGTTCGCGCAATTTTTACCTAAAGTGTTGGGAAAACCTCGCCTTAACTTGAATTTCTTTACTAGTTGTTGTAGTTGAAAAACACTGCGATGCACCTACATATAGGAACATAAAAAATATAACATGAACTTCTTATTTACATTTAACTGCTGACCCAGCAAACTTTGTATTGCCGATATTAAAATCGCGATACAAAAGTAACTGTTGATCGTAGATGTGTGAATATTTGAAGTAGTATGTATTTTTTAACGCTGACTCATAATCAAATAAATTTAAAAAAAATGGCGTGGACCACCCTTAACATTTAGGGGGATCAAAAATAGATGTTCTCCGATTCTCAGACCTACCCCATATGCACTCAAAATTTCATGAGAATCGGTCAAGCCGTTTCGAAGGAGTTTAACTACAAACACCGCGACATGAGAATTTTATATATTAGATATACCTAATATTTTTGTTTTAAGCTTGGTCTAAGTAGGTTCATTAGTTTCTTGTATTATTTAACAGATTTTTTAATCATTTTTATATACATATCTTTACATATATTTCTTGTGTGCGTGTGTATGTCACTAAACTCCTCCTAGACAGCTGAACCGATTCTAATGAAACTTTCTGTGTCTTCGAGGAGTGTTAGGAGGAGTTCACTAACATACACATGAGCAGGAAATGTTATATTACGCGCAAAATTATGATTTCAACATTATGGATATCGTATCCGAGATTCTCGAAGGTGCAGAGAACTAATTTGGGATCATTTTTGTAATCTAAGATGGCCGCCGCGCAAAATTATGATTTCAACAATATGGGTATCGTATCCGAGGTTCTCGAGGGTGCAGAGAACGAATTTAGTATCATTTGTGAAATCCAAGTTGGCCGCTGCGCAAAAATATGATTTCAACAATATGGGTATCGTGTCCAAGATTCTCGAGGGTGCAGAGAACGAATTTGAAATCATTTTTGAAATCCAAGTTGGCCGCTGCGCAAAAATATGATTTCAACAATATGGGTATCGTGCCGCGGTTCTCGAAGGTGCAGAGAACGATTTTGGGATCATTTTTGGAATCCAAGATGGCCACCGCTCAAAATTCGTCCTCGACACCCTCGAGAACCTCGGATACGGTATCCATATTGCTCAAATCATAATTTTGTGCGGAGGCCATCTTTGAATTCAAAATGATCACAGAATCGTTCTCTGCACCCTCGAGAACCTCGGACACGATATCCATATTGCTGAAATCATAATTTTGTGCGACGGCCATCTTGGATTTCAAAAATGATCACAAAATCGTTCTCTGCACCCTCGAGAACCTAGGACACGATATCCACATTGCTGAAATCATAATTTTGTGCGGCGGCCATCTTGGATTTCAAAAATGATCACAAAATCGTTATCTGCAACCTCGAGAACCTCGGACACGATATCCATATTGCTGAAATCATAATTTTGTGCGGCGGCCATCTTGGATTTCAAAAATGATCCCAAAATCGTTCTCTGCACCCTCGAGAACCTCGAACACGATATCCATATTACTGAAATCATAATTTTGTGCGGCGGCCATCTTGGATTTCAAAAATGATCACAAAATCGTTATCTGCACCCTCGAGAACCTCGGACACGATATACATATTGCTGAAATCATAATTTTGGGCGGCGGTCATCTTGGATTTATCTAACATCCCTAAAGTACATATATACAAAAATCCCGCGTGGCATAATATTCAAAATAATATTACGTTAATTTTATTGTAGTACTTTCCGACTTACATTTACCTATATATTTCAACAAATACGTTGTCGCATCATCATTATTTATTTACTATGATTCCCGCTTTGTACTTGTTTGCTAAAATCTTACGTAATGTGAGCCCGAGAGACACGAACAAAGTACCTTCCTTGACAGTGGTCACGGGCGTACTGCTGGCTTGAGCGTGCATGCAACTAAGGCCTCGCGTTTGGTTTATTACGAAAAAAAATAATATAAAATAATTCATAAAGCGTATTGATAAATCCCACAGTGAAAACTTATAAATACTAATAACCTATCGAATAAAATAAGTTTTGGGTTTATAGCTATCATAGTTTTATTATAATATAAACAATTCAAATAAAAAAGACTATTTTTCAAAAAATAAATCTATCGAGATTTTTTTCGTAATCGTGTTTTGTGCTAAATTGATAATATTCAAACTGGCCAAATGTGAATTGGACTTGTGTACTAAAGCGGTTTTCAGGTCCTAAACATTCCACATGTAGGTACTATCGTAATTCTTGGATACAAGAAGCACAGATATTGACAAACCGTGTAAAAATAATATACATATAATAAAAGCAATTAATTTAGCGTTTTTAAGCTTTTCATTTATATGTATTGATACATGCCCAGTATAAAGTACTTTTTCGTTTACTTCCTAAGCTCTAAGAGTAATATAGTTGTCATGATTAAGATTTAAGATTCACCTATTCACCACAAACTCCTCCGGAGGTATCCCGAAAAAGCTACATTATCACGTAGACCCAGATTCATTCAGTGAGGGCGAATAAATCAAGGCGAAAGGCAAATCCGCCGATAAATTGTGCCCCAATCCTGGTCATCGTCACCCGAACCCGCTTTAGCGCTAATACGCAGCGGACCTTTCCGCTAAATAAATCCCTTATCTGCATACGGCAAACCTTTCTAGGGTCCGGCTTAATAAATTCAGGTTGGGTTTTCAAACTTCTAAAGGGATATATATAGAGCTGCTCATAATTAAGTTTTAATTTCCTTTTACTTTCAAGTCTAAGTATGCATATTCAGCTAAACAAATAAAAAAAGTTAAATTAAAATAAAATATTGATTCCCTGTTATTCATTTTTATAACAACAATAAATCTACTTGTAACTAACTAATACTTAGAAGTTGTACGTAATGATCACTTTTCTATACTATAAATAAAGATTGGAACATTAAGAAGTCCTTTTCTTTGTACCTAATTAACGAATCCAGACATATAAAATAATTGTATCTAACCGACTTCAAAAGGAGGAGGTTCTTAATTCGATCGGTATTTTTTTAGTCATGTACACCGATAACCCTGAGATTTATTATCCGATTTAAGTAATTCTTCTTTAATTCGATGCGGAATAGATATTATAACAGTACTACTGTTAGATACATTTGGCTTGGCACCGACTGAAAACCTATTCATATGTAACACATACGAATAATAGTATTTTATTAATATTAAAGGTAAAGTTCTGCATAAGATGTGTATTAAATTAATTTTTATTAAGTTATTTTATAGTTTTTAGTTTTTGAAGTCGGTTTTTTTAAACGTATTTTTTTTATTTCATAGTTACATACACCAATTAATATTGTATGTACTAACTACTCTGTGAGTGTCTGGAAATTATACATACACACAATTATTTATATAATTAAGACATGTCTTGAAGTTGAAGTCAACAATTGGAGGCGAAATTCCACGTAATAAAAAGAAAGCAAACGACCTATTTGATTTATTGTAAATGTAGTATTAATCTAATACATAAAATTCTCATGTCGCGGTGTTTGTAGTTAAACTCCTTCGAAGCGGCTAGACCGATTCTCATGAAATTCTGAGTGCATATTGGGTAGGTCTGAGAATCGGGCAACATCTATTTTTCATCCCCCTAAATGTTAAAGGGTGGTCCACGCGCAATTTTTTTTTAATTTTGTTTGATTATGAGTCAGCATTAAAAAATACAACTTCAAATTTTCACCCATCTACGATCAACAGTTACTTTTGTATCGCGATTTTAATATCGGCAATACAACGTTTGCTGCGTCAGCTAGTAGGATATTTAATAAGGTTTTATAGCTAATTTATAGCTGTTTTATTATAAGAAAATATTATGAAGATTAAATAACTATTCAAATCACCAGAACCGCCCCATCTCAGCACCAAAACACACTCAATTGTAATTCTATTTTGGTTTATTCCATCAATAGTGTCCAACGTATCAATGCTATTTTGTCATTGGTCAGTAGTTTTCTCTCTCTCTTACCGATTGTAGATCGTATTTGCTTCTCAACACGATTCACTGACCGCTTGACCATTGGCTTATTCTATTGTATGAATACGTGTTTGTGTGTGTGATATGTTTAGCTGTATGCACCCTTATGAACTTATTAGGGTGTATTCTCGCTTCTCGTGTCATTGAAAAAGAATTTGACTAGAATTGGCAAATTGTGGTCATAATTTATTTCAAAACTTTGATATTATTATGCACAAGATTTGTTTTTGTATAACAAGTATAATTATATTGTTTATTCTTCATAAAACATTAATAAATGCAACACTACATATAGGCGTAGCAAATGTTTTTGTTTGTCAAACGACCAAGAGGCATTTGATGCACGAGACGAAGCTGAGGGCCTAATAGCTACACATGAGTAGTAAAATCGCTCTTACCCAAGTTATACATAGTTCTACATCCTGATACAGTACTAGAAAAAGAAAAACATTATTTAAATTGTTGAAAAAATTAATTACTAATAACAGTTTTAAAAAGCGGCCAAGTGCGAGTCGGACTCGCCCATTAAGGGTTTCGGTAGCAACAATTCATAATAATATGTTCTTTTTCATGTAAGAGTTGATTGAATGAAAGGTAAATTGCTTTATCTACACCCATACTTTAAATCCTCTATTAAAGATTCTGAAACAGTTAGCTTATTGCCAACATTAAAACACCCAATGTTCTAATAACCATTACATCATCCAAACGAGTGTTGTAATGTTGTACTGAATTTCATAACAGCACTCCTATGTTTTTTTTTCGATCCCTTCATGCGCAAAGAGTTTCAACAGACAGCCACATTCTTATTGCTCGATGCGTGGTATCTGTATGAATTTCAAAAAAAGAATATTTTCGTTTACACGCGTTCCACACTACCAGAACGTCACGCGCCGTAAAAAAAAGTAGGTTATTCGAATCCCCGCCATTTTTTTTTCGATATTTTTATTGTTTTGTTTACAAAAAATGAGTGATTTATTTTAAACGTTGCAAAAGAACATAATATTCGAGTGAATTTTAATTATTGTAATGTAATTGTAATTAATGTAAATTACTACTAAAATAAACAATAATTGTTTCAATACTTAGTTTATATGTATATAATCAGTAATGAATGATATTAGGTTACTACTAGGTACTACTGGTATTTTAGTGTTAGCAGTAGGCTAACTGTTTCAGAATCTTTTAGAGGATTCATATTATGGGTGTAGATAAAGTCTTATATGCAACTGTTGACAATTAGGTATTAAAACACTCATGTGTTACTATTATATATATCCATATATATATTATATAAATCCACATTCGTGTTTTAATACCCCTTAATACACAACAGTTGCATAAATAACTATTACGATTTATGACGTATTAAAAAAATCTACTTACGTTACTTACTTACTTAGATCTCGTTCCAACCAATTTTTGTTGGAAGTTTGCATGTACATCATATATTTTTATTAATTTTATCGTTCTCTTATTTATAAGTCACACACATTTTACCACTTTGGAAGTGTCTCTCGCGTAAACAATTCAGTTTAGAAAAAAATGATATCAGAAACCTTATTATCATTTTTACTTGAAGATCTATTCATAGATTCCCCACACGTATGGGGTTGATGTAAAAAAAATTTTGAGTTTCAGTTCTAAGTATTTTTATCCCCAAAAAAATTTTTTTTTGTTCAATTTTTGTTTGAAAATGTTAATGCGGTTCACGGAATACATCTACTTACCAAGTTTCAACAGTATAGTTGTTATAGTTACGGAAAAAAGTGGCTGTGACATACGAACGGAGAGACAGACAGACATGACGAATCCATTACGGTTCCAATTACAATATCATATAATCATTACGGAAAGACATTACTATCACCGCTACCATATTTAGGTTCTGCTGGTGTCTATGTTAATACGTCGTGCGCATTAGAATTAGAATTTAATAATTATTAAGGTACACTCGCGTCATACATAAGACAAACTCTTCTTCAACTTTGATCGCCTGGTACCAAAACTCTGTATAATGCTTCCTATCTCTTTCCCACGTCAAATCTTATGAATTTATATAAGTGTCTGTCTCATTTGTCTCGCTTTTTGTTTCATCGACGTTCAAATCACAAAGATGCTAAAAGAGTTTTCACTTCAATAATAAAAAATAAAGAATTTAATTTTATGGTATGTCATTGCGAATTATTTTGTGACTCCAACTAAGCCTGTTTTATTTGAAATCAATCTTGTGGAAACATAAGTAACGCTCAGCATTTCTAAGTCTTCAGGGAAGGTACTAGGGTCTCATAAGCTATAGAATATCTCTCGTCACGGCTTCAAACTTTAAGGGACGGCTGTTTCAACTGATACCCAACAGATTTCAACCCTTTGTCCTTTCCTCAGTAAGGACTGTTATAACTTATAATCATAAGTAGTAAGTAAAGGTACATAAAGTTAGTTTCACTAACTTGTCGTATATTTAATACTAAGCAAACAACTGTGTTATAAGTTAAGACAAGTATAAAAGTAAACATGCCTTAATATAAAGTAATATTAGTATTATTATTTTTACAAAAAGGTTTGATCAAGGTACCTCAGTAGTTAAGTAATGCAGCGAAAATGGATGAAGGTCAATTTACTGCATAAATTTTTAAGACAATTTATTATGAAGTCCTGAGAAGGGTTAACCGTACTTTCTACTTTTATGACTTGTCTTCAACTGACGCTGGGCCGCGGTGATGACGTCATATACTATAAAGTGATCCATATGTATGCTCGTTTGTCCTCCTCTTTCATAAAACAAAGTTATTATCTCATATATGGGAAATTTAGAAAATGTTTACAAAAGTACTTATTTAAAATGAACGATTTCGAGTGGTTTTCCTTGATTATGTCAGCAAATAAACTCTCAGGTTGTGGTTTCATCATTGAACAATGCATACAAGAATTTATAAACGATACGTCACTCGAACGGTTGGCTCAGTTGGAAAGAGCGCTCGCACGGAACGCGAGAGGTCGCGTGTTCGAGTCTCGCATAGTTCATAAAATATGATTTCAGTTTGATTTGTGTAATTAATCCCAGAAGTGAAGGTTATCATTTTAAAAACATAACATATTGTTATGTTAGCATAAGTAAATCTATAACCAGATATATACAAGATTCCATTAGATGCTAAACCATATTTTAGTTAATACCAGCTGTGTCACCACAAGTAAATAATAATATTAAAACACTTAGATATGTGTGAATAATTAAATGTCGGACACATTAGTCCGGTCCCGGGTACAGGATCAGCTTGCTTAATGTGCGGACAACGTACTTTAGATACAGCGAACAGAAAACTCTTGGAGTCGGACTCGTAGACAAAATTATATTTAAAATTCATAAGTACTTTTAGGTATTATATTTTACATATTAAAACAAAGGCAATAGTATGCAATAAAGTATACGACAATACGTCGTGAAAAAAAGGGGGTGGCATTTAATGATTAAATGCGTGGTTCTGAAAATAATTTTTCTTCAGTATGCTTCTGACACAAGTGAATAAAATTATGGTTTGAACAATATTAAATGCTTTTTTAAGTAGTTGAAAGCTCAAATAAAAAATAAATCATTTAAGTATTTTTTTATTGATTCCTTATAAAATATTTTTTGTTTGCTTTTATTATTTTCTTATCTATCAAATCACTAGTTTGAAAAAAAGGGGGTGGCATTAAATGATGAAATGCGTGGTTCTGAAAATAATTTTTCTTCAGTATGCTTCTGACACAAGTGAATAAAATTATGGATTGAACAATATTAAATAGCTTTTTTAAGTAGTTAAAAGCTCAAACAAAAAATAAATCAAAAAAAGTTTTTTTTTGATTCCTTATAAAATATTTCTTGTTTGCTTTTATTATTTTCTTATCTATCAAATCACTAGTTTGAAAAAAAATGGGGTCTATAAGAGAAGAAAAGATAAGAGAAACTTAAACTTTACTAAAATCCGTTCGGATAAACAGATTAAATATATGAAATACGTCACCTCTATGCCATTTCTTGTGCACTATATCCATCGTCCGGGTTTCCAACACTGAAGCGGCGGTGTTTGGTCACTGCCTGAAATGTACATATGGCGCGTTTAACTGTAACATGCTTTCATATATTAGGGCTGTCAGTTTAAATAAATTTTCAATAATGTATTATTTAAATTTTAAACTAATAGTTAAATAAAGGCTTTCGAAGCCATACTCGGGGCGTTGCTGGCAGAAGTAAAAAGGCAAGATAGACTACAGTAAAAACACAAATTCAAATTCAAATATTTTTATTCAAAATAGGATTTATAATCACTTTTTTTTTTTTTTATGATAATAAGGGACGAGACGAGCAGGACGTTCAGCTGATGGTAATTGATACGCCCTGCCCATTACAATGCAGTGCCGCTCAGGATTCTTGAAAAACTCAAAAATTCTGAGCGGCACCACAATTGCGCTCGTCACCTTGGGACTAAGATGTTAAGTCTCATTTACCCAGTAATTTCACTAGCTACGGCGCCCTTCAGACCGAAACACAGTAATGCTTACACATTACTGCTTCACGGCAGAAATAGGCGCCGTTGTGGTACCCATAATCTAGCCGGCATCCGGCACTTATTGAACGTCAAAATCTACCACCCATTCGTGTAAGAAGGATGAGCTTGTTAAATTTTCAAAAATTTTCTCAAATCGTGGTTCTGTTTATGAAATGCAACAAATCATTTTGTAATTGAAGTCTATTTCTCTATTTAAATTCAATGCCCACAATTGAAAATAATGTCAATTCACAGAGGTATGAAGTGGCGAAAGGTACTAATAATTTTAGAGCTTCCTTTGCCAGCTCTTGATATTTTTGTTTTCTAAATAAAATTATAAATTGTTTATCTGACTGACAAGGGGGTCTCCAGAATTTTTAACCTGTATTGGGGTCGCGAAATAAATAAGATTCAAAAACACTGATATAGATTAAAGGTTACGTCCCGAGGAAACACTAGCTGAGGGCTTTTTTAGACTCGAGACTTCTAAAACAACATAACGTCGAGCTAACGCGGACGAGACAATCATTAGTAAAAACGCCAACCCTGGTTCGGAAAAATTCGCGAGTAAAAATTCTAAAGTTTGTCGTTCCCGGCTATAATAAAAGTCTGAAAATTTGTAGTAATAAAATTGTCATTGCGTGGGGGGTACCATACGAAACAACTTCATTGGTACAAGCTTAAATATATTTATTAATCATTTTTATGATGTATAATTATCGATTTATGATGAAACAATAAAACAATATTATATATTAATTTTTTCTTGTATTCTTCGGATGGTGATTGATATAACGTCACAAAACAGAGATCATTATTAACCAATTGAGTCAACCACCCATTCAGGCAACCAATTTCGATTCTTTTGATATTTAAATGATCTGATGTCAAAGATGAATAGAAAATACAAATAGGGTAAGATCAAATCTGTATCAACACAAGCCAGTTTGGTCAAGTTGATTCCGGTATGAATGAAAACGTAATGGGATGCTGCGGGGTCATCCGGGGTAGAAATGTCGAAATTTGTTTTGTTAATTTGCCCTAACCTGAAACAGTTAGGGTAAGATTAAATATGGATCATGTTCGGTCAAATGATGGTACGTGCGGAGATAAAAAAGGTGAGAATAAAGAGATCAAGTCGGGTCAACATGATGATTTTGAATGAATATTTTAGGGTTAAACTGAATATGGATTGATCTGTGCAGATGAAATAGGTGAGATTTAAGAGATCAATTTGGGTCTATAGAATGATGCTTACTGAATATTTTAAGGTGGAGCTGAATAAGGATTTGATAAATCAGGTTTTCATATAGTTTGATATACACGAGCCGAGGGAAAATAATCATTGTTGGGTTATTCTGTTTAGTTATTTGAGGGATATTACTTTAAAATGACTTTGTGGTGGTCCGGTGTATAAATAAATTTATTTATATATAAATACAAAACTGCTGTGGGCTGTTCTCACTGAGCATTTTTTTTCAATACATTTAATGCATTGGAATTATGGTCATTATAAAGTTAAACACGGGAGCGATGGATTTTGTTGTATAACTTTTTATGGATAAAGACAACAAACGATCTTACAGATCACCGCCGCCTACACTCTTTTCATCAGCCGAGGAATCACTTAGCAGCGGTATAGAAAATTAGCCATTGTGCAAAATCGTCCTGCAAATTTTCCTTTCAAAGTTTGGTTGCGCATCGAAGAAGTGCCTTGAAAACTGCCACACATCCAGAATGTGATGATGATATCTTTACTTAGTGGCGTGTGTGGCTACTGTGGTTTTCGCAGTGTAAGTCAAGTGAAACAGCTCAGTAATATACTTAAATTTTAATTTTATAAATATGTATAAATGATAGCATTGTGACATCCGACATGTTTCAGTATAACATATTTTGCATGTCAATTGACGAAACATATTGGATTATCAATAATATTATGTTAACATCTTATGTACAATGTTTCTTGCAAATAAAATTTCATTTCGCTTTGGTGGGTAGTCTTTTTATATGTTATATTACATTGTTGTAATTAATTAACTCGAAACTGCCAGCCCTAACAGTTTTCGTACAAGATAAGTAACGGTTAGTTCCGTGACGTCACACATTTGTAACGCCAGATATAAGGAAGATAACGTCTACAATATGGCAATTTCCCACCCGATGTAAACTAGCAGGTCTAAAGATTTACCGGAAATTTGGTCATTTGTCCCTCAGAATTAGGACAAGCGTGTACAATTTAAGTGACATTGTAATGTTAATAATATTCGTACACTATAATAAATATTTAACATTTGTCGCGTGTTAACTATGCAGTTAAAATGATACGCTTTCCGACAACATATTTAGCTCGAAAGTAGGCATTATTTGTACTACAGCTACATTACATGCCACATGGAGGAGAAGTACTTTAAATATCGTAGTAGGAGAAGTAATTCAAATAATTGCCTGATTCTAATCGATCGAAAGGAACCAGATCAAACAGCTATTCGGAACACTTCCCATGATAAATGTCTGCTACATTTATCATGGGAAGTGTTCCACACAAAGAAGCGACGTCCCTACGCAACGTCAAGTGGTGGTTCACACAGTATTGGATCCTCGACATTTCGAGCAGCTCTGCATTGCACGTGGTCAAATGGTTCGAGCTGATACTGAGATGCGCCAGACCTGAGATAACAACAATACTCCATATGTGGCCGGACCTGCGCTTTGTAAAGCGCTAGAATGTGGTTGGGTCTGAAGAGGTCAGGGATACGAGATGGGTATCTTCAAAAACAGCGCGTACACTTTTATAAAGTGCCGGCAACGCTCCGGTGATTCCTCTGGTGTTGCAAGAAAACGTGGGCGGTGGTGGTTTAGTTGAGTGTATTTTGAGTGGGATATACAATTGTTGCAAAACAAGAGCATGTGAGCGACAGTGATCACTTAACATCAGGTGACCCGTTTGTGCTACTCTTCCATACCAGTGGGAGGCTCCTTTGCACAGGATGCCGGCTAAATTATGGGTACCACAACGCCGTCTATTTCTGCGGTGAAGCAGTAATGTGTAAGCATTATTGTGTTTCGGTCTGAATGGGCTGTAGCTAGTGAAATTACTGGGAAAATGAGACTTAACATCTTCTGTCTTAAGCTGATCAGAGCAAATGTAGTACACTCAGAATTTTTGGGTTTTTCAAGAATCCTGAGCGGCACTGCGTTGTAATGGGCAGGGCGTACCAATTATCGTCAGCTGAACGTCCTGCTCGTCTCGTCACTTATTTTCATAAAAGAAAGCAAATACCTCCTTGATTTATAGAAGAATATGCAGACAGAAATACAAAAGCTTTCATTTGGTGAGTCATTTAACGAAAATTTATTACAAACTTGTAAAATTAACTAATTTTAACAATGAATTCTCATGTATATGTTTACAGTGTAAGTTACACTGTAAAAGTTACATACATGTCGCAGGTGTATCACCTAACTGAGTGTATCGCTCGACCAAATGTCACCGTGAATGATAAACGAGATGAGCAAATAAAATGTGTCGTTTGACCCTGTCTGTTGAATTATGAAAATACTTATAAATATTTCATACAGCCCACATTACTCTTGTAAGTGTTCAATATAAACTTTTATTACATGACGTTATAGCTACGTCCTTGTATGGTTCTGGGGTTTCATTTATAAATCACATTAATCAAATCAAATTTGTAGGTAAATTGCATTACACTTGAAATATGTAATTTTTTCATACAGCGCGTTCGGCGGGCAGATTCCTTAGAGAAGAACGAGCAAGAAACTCTAAGGTTGCTCTTTTCAAAACAGAATGGTATTACAGGTTCTTATTTTCAATTAAACTTACAAATCATTTCAATTACAATATATGCAAAGTGATGCAACAAAATAAACGCACGTCAATTACTAAATGAGTTACACGAGTAAGTCAAAAGAAATGTAAATTAATAAGTAAAAATATAGTTGTAGTTATTGAGTACATACTTAAAGTACAATCAATCCACACATACTGTAAATAAAATTAAGGCATTATGCGAGCATTTTATTAGCTATTACAGACATAAGATGTTAAGTCTCATTTGCCCAGTAATTTCACTAGCTACGGCACCCTTCAGACCGAAACACAATAATACTTACACATTACTGGTTCACGGCAGAAACAGGCGCCGTTGGGAACCCATAATCTAATCGTCATCCTGCGCAAAGGACCTTCCCACTGGTTTTTGATGACTTTTCATTCTTAAACCAGTGGGAAGCTCCTTTGCACAGGAAAGGAAAACCTTTCATTGTGTTTCCAGGATATTTTTTAGCGAGATCTTCCAGTTATTGTGCTTCTGTATGAAGGGTGCCGTAGCTAGTGAAATTACTGGGCAAATGAGACTTAACATCTGATGTCTCAAGGTGACGAGCGCAATTGTAATGCCGCACAGAATTTTAGGGGTTTTCAAGAATCCTGAGTGGCACTGCATTGTAATGAGCAAGGCGTATCACTTACCATCAGCTGAACGTCCTGATGGTCTCGTCCCTTATTTTCATAAAAAAAAAATATACAACATGGGGAGCTTCAAAAAACGCGTACACCTTTCTAAAAGATAAGCAACGCTTCTGTCCTGTCATTCCTATGAATTACAATCGGCAGTGATCACTTAGAGTGATAGAGGGAAATAAATTTTTAAGCAAGTAAAGAAAGTTAATATAATATGTAAGAAATTATATTATAATATTTTATATTTAAAAGATTTATCAACGTTATCAATCCGAATTCACATATAATGTCCAAATCTACTTCCAGGCTTAAAGGGGGGACGTACTGATTCGAAACCACGGTGAATCCACCTGAATAAGGGTGGTCGCATATTGAGTAAATTCTTTTCTTGATGTGATATTATGTTATTATTTTTAATTAACTTAGGTATGTATGATATTATATTATAAAGTAGGTAATTTGATAGAACCATATTATATTAGAGTTTTACCCTATTATTATTTAGTAATAATTATATATCTATCCATGACATGTTTTAAACTCGCAGAAGATACTGAGGATTCCAAGAGAAACAAAAAATATGAGCCCGTTAGCCAGACAGCTCTTTTGATATAGAGTACCTTCAAAAAAAGCGCGTACACATAGAAGGCCAGCAACGCTCCTGTGATTCCTCTGGTGTTGCAAGAGAATGTTGACTGTGGTGGGTGATCACCAGGTGAGACGGACGCTAGTTTGTCGTCCTCTTCCATTAAAAATAAATTTGAACGCAGTTTCAATCAATTTTATTTAAATCCCTTGCTAGAAGGGTCTAGATAAATCCAAATTGATTTATTCTTAGCATGGTTTTATTTAAAGGTAAGGCATAGGTAGGTATAGTGTCTTTCCTTTCAACCAACGTGTTGTGAATTTAATCATTGCTGGAAATATTATCACTTATTGGTTTATTGTGTTTGATTTATTTTTTGTTGTATTGAAACTATTTTGGGTAGAATACTTAATAATTTTAACAACGTACCACAGATTACAAATATGTGAACATAAAAGTGAAAATAAGAACGAAAAAATCACACCACCACAATACCTCATTAAAATAACCCTACATACTAAAGATAAGTACTTTCAAACTGTTTCTATTTTATAATAAAAATAAGAAAAAAACTAAATGAAATCTATATGCAAAGCGTTTCAAGTAGGTATCCGGCCAGGTTATTTACATAAATACTTACAACATTTATACGTATAGACTGTGACAGCTGTGAATGCACCGAAGAATGAACCTCTATTATGCACGCCCACTAACCTAAAGAGACATACAAGTTGCTAGTATAAGACGTTCGTTGCCACGCACACTAAAGTCGTAAATCGTCGATTGTCTAGAAGCAAGAAGCTCTATCCACACGTATAAATTATCTAAGTATAAATATTAATATTCTGGATACTGGATACGGAGCGTTTGTTCGGTGAGCGCCGCGCCTACTGTATAAAGAGTGATTCAGGAAAATATCATAATAGGGCGCTGGTGAGCGAAGGATTTGCCGGGCTCGCCTTACTGCCTCTATTTTTATTTGCGAAGAGCTGTGAGGTGAAATCTTCCATAATCTACATACACGACAAAAGAAATGAAAAGTACTTACTTTTTCTACACACAAAGGATATTACGATCCAATAATATTATTATTGAGACACCTATTTAAGACTGTTACTAATATATATATCAATTATCACTATTACAAGATAAGTCATTCAAATATTGTATTTTATATCATTTAAATATTAAAAATTAAAAAATAACTAAAAAAAAATACTTAAAATAGTTTTCTCGAAAGAAAGAGATATTTTGATGCCTAATTTTTTTCCAAAATAATTTTATTGACTTATTAGAATGTTTGAAAGGAATATTTCGTATTATTGACAATACTTTAATTACTAAAAATAAAATCTTGAACTTCCATGATAATTCATTCATCATTCACCAATAAAGTGGTAAGAATTACCAGTTTATTTCTTCTTGATAAAATTTTGTACAATCTTCACTGCACTGGACCGGACAAATTAAAATTTAATGAATTCATAGGTAGTATTGTAAATATAATAATAAGGTTTTTTTTGTTGGAACAAATAAATATATTTTAAACATAATTAAAAGTATTTTTCGCGTGAAGAAAGAAGTGGGAGGAGATGCATATTATTTCATTTTCATTACAGCAAACTCTTTTCACGAATTAAATCGTTTTCCTTTTAAAGTATACCTATGTTTCTATAAGAAAAATTACACTATAAATTGAAAGTTTTAATTTAACTATAACTTCTAAACTATTTTGAAATTAGGAAGAAGTAAAAAGTACTAAGCGTAGTTTTATATTTTCTTAAATCATTTCTGAAAAAATCCTCTTAAATTTTTCTGCTTTATTAATTAAACAACTATTTGTAATACCAAAAACAAATAGAAATTCGGAAATACTTTTGTCTCTAGATTAAGTTAGCTTATTAGATTCCAATCAATGTAGATAACAGTTTTGAGATTAAGCTTAAATATTTAAAAAATACTAAAAGAGAAATTTCATTTACCTATTTCTACAAGCAGAGCGTAGAGCCAGCATTATTGTCGATAAGTAGGTACTAGCAGCGAGGTACTCGAGTGTACATTTTGAATAATATATCATTTTCTTATGTAAAATACCCGATTATTTCCATCCCTGAGATTTTTGCGGCGGCACAAAGAACCTTTTATGGCACTTTATACGTTTTGTTTTTAGATTTCTGCTTTATTCCGTGCGTGCCGCCTCTAAATGACGAAGTTTCTCGAAATTAAGTGTTACGTTTCTGGTCTCGTAACATTTACTTTGTGTCAACTTTTGGGAGCTTTTATTCGGTTGTACGTAGGTCAGACTAAAAGTTTTACGTAACTTAAAAAACTACATATTATGTTTATTGCTTTTCAAAATATACCTACTCCTTTACATTTGAAACTTTTTCTCATGGATCTGAAGGCATGTTTTCTACGTACACGCTAACACTCTTCGGAATTGGTGAATGTGAAACCTCTCATCAAATTTTTGATATTTAATTATTCAAACAAAACAAATCTTATAATTCTTATTATCTTTCCCTATAATCAATTTTTGATTATAGGGAAAATACAGAAATCACAGGGTGCTAGGTCGGGGTTATGTGCAGGATGGGTGACGAGTTGTACTATTTCGGAAGCTGAAAATGAATTAAAATGACTTTGTCATGATGTAGGAGAACGCGGCTTTTTGGTCGACTTTCGCGAACTTTTTTTAATACCCTGGGTAAACAAATGGTAGAATACCACTCGACATTAACACTCTTTTCATCTTTAAGTGGAATTGTGCAGATGGGACCCGTAGCTGAGAAAACAATGCGATCATTTTTTTACCAACGTCTCTCGCCTGCCTCACTTTTGTTAGTCTGTTCTCATTTTCAAACACCCATTCACAAGATTGCTGTTTTTTTTGGGTTGAAAACAATAAATCCACGTTTCGTCTCCTGTGACAATGACATAAACAGCATTAGAATGTCCGTGGTTGTACTTCATTAGCAACTGTGAGCACCATTCCATGCGAGCCCGCTTCTGCTGCGCTGTCAGTTCATGAGGGATCCAACGACAACAAAGTTTCCGAAATTTCAATTCTGCGTGTAAAATTTTCTGAATTTGGCTCATACTAATCCCCAACAGTCCTCGAATTTTCTCATAGGTAATCCGCGGGGTTTTTTCAATTAGCCCCATGTATACATGCAATAACAGCTGCGTTTAATTTAAATAGAGAACGCTTAATCTAGCGCCGACAAACATCAAACAGCAGAAATATATTATGGTTGTAGTGAGTCTTAAATCTTTGTGCCGTTTGGTGTCGACATAATTTGCCCGTGGGGATCAGAGGAGCTATGATTGTACGAAGTACAACTAGGCAACGTGTCTCAATGGAGCCACTGGAAAACCAAGCGCTGGCATTTACTTAAATCAACAGACAGCCACCACTCCCACTCTCTTGTTGCCAGCCTTAAATGTCTTAAGTAGATGAAAATATCATAGTAAAGTTTTAATAGGCTACCAACCAAAAAATCTTACTCTTCTGAGCATGTTACTACTATACTAGCATATAAGAAATTAATATAAATGAACAATAATTGATACAAGTTTTTATATCAATTTAATTAAATATTCGGATGTTATTATAACTTGTGTCATATAAACAGGAAAGTAGCGTTAGCAAAAAAGGCATCGCCGTAAAAAGAAGTATATTATTTTATTATCTGAAGTCAGCCAGGACGGAGTAACATCAACGTATATAGATTCGATTTTCTACGTGAATTCGTTTGACGGCCTTCATAATGCGACATATAAAACTGGGGACTTACGGACCCCGAAACCAATTTCGGGTTATGACCCAACGACTCTGATAATATTCTCGGGTTATTAGGTACGGATAGGAGTTTTTACTATGGCTATTTTTTCCCCTGACGTCGGATTATTGGCAGAAGCTTTACGTTATGCCTTACTGGGCTTACTTTTGTTTTAAGGTGATACTTTATGTATTCCAAGGGAAACTAAAGGAGGACTGTATTTGTATCAAATATATGTACTACAACATTTAACTAAAGGGACACGGCATGTAGAGGCACAATACAGTAATAGTACAGTAGCGTAACTCAGTGGGCTCCATGTTTATACCTTACACCTGGGTGGAATGTTAGGCCCAGTTTACACCAAGCGGAGAGGAGACGAGAGGAGCTAAGCTGCGATGCTGTCAGGTTATTTCCATCAGACCGGAGAGGAGATGTGAGCTGTGCTTATAGCAATGCTCTGGGGGAAGGCAGCGGGGAAAAGGGCGCGCGAGCCCAGTCCTCAAAATTTTATAGACAAATGAGACTTCCCCTTTCCTCTCCGCTGGATCCATTTCCAGCGAAGCTAAGTGGAGAGGTGATGTGGAAGTAACACAATCTGATTGGTTATCAAATTAATCGCGGCTTATTTAACTCGGACAGCGACACGTCTCAGCGGCGTAGGGCGTGGTACTGAATAGTTTTGTATAACCAAGATTGCTTAGCGGTCGTGTAAATCATGTGTATGTGTGCGTGCGCCGATTCGTGCGCTCTAGTATGATGTCAAAGTCCTGTTCAATTACTGTATTGTGGTAGTTGTGATGCCTTCTGTACCAACTATCAACGCATGGACATTTGATGCTCTTAATCAGACTACTGAGCCGTGAGGAGCAGAGACGCCGATATGTTCAAAGTATGATCTAGTTATATACGCGTCCCATAAAATCTTCTGGAAATCCAGCGACTGACCGTTCTGTCAACGGATCAACTAAGTTATCAAACCCGAAAATGCTACTTAGTTGGATCATGTATCAACTTAAGAAGCATCCATAGGACATTAAACAAAAATTGATATATTTTTAAAACTTCAAATAAAAACTTAGGTTTATGAAGTCTAAGTAAGTTAAATGAAAAAAAAAATCAGTTTTGAATACTTGATTATATTTATAACTAAGCATTGACGCAATATTTTTAAATTTAAAGTCCTTAAGTCGGTCCAGCTCCATACTCAATAATTATATTGGAAAAAAAATTACGTTATTGTATAAGGAATTGTTTTCATTATGAAACAAATTCAAATTACTTTTAAACAAACCAAAAGTACAAAGTTCATTCATTAGCCCAATAGTTTGATTAGCTACGGTGCCCTTCTGACCGAAACACAATAATGCCTACACATTACTGCTTCACGGCCGAAATAGGCGCCGTTGTGGTCCGCATAATCTAATCGGCATCCTGTGCAAAGGAGCCTCCCGAGAAGAAGGATTGGTGAAAAGAAATTGCATTTTTTTTTGCCATATTAATCCTCTTTTCTCACCAGGTTGGTTAGCTAGCGAAACTCTCTAAGAAAAAAGCGATTCACTCGATTGTATGAAACGTGCAGCCATTGATAGATTGACAGATGATAGCTATAATGTTGGTAAAAACGGAGATAGCCGAAATCCACTACGTTAGAAGCAATTGTTCGCTTACAAACTCACCCGGTTTACAGTATGCCGATTAGTGCTTCGTCGCTAATCGGCATACTGTAATTACTATTATTTCAAACTTATATCAATCATACTAAACTCAATTTCAATTTTTACTTTGGCAATCCCGCCTCTTATTACGAAGTACCTATATCCTCTTTGGTGTAAGTTACAAAAATCTTCTGTGGTCAACCAAGCTAAACATTGAAAGTGGCGCCATCTGTCTCGCACCTATTCGAACATTTAACTGATTAATATGCAAAACCCTTCTATATCTTAGTGTAAAGTTCAGCTCCAGTTTCCTCTTAGCCTTTAGCCATTAGCACCTTAGTACAATTGTCACGTAACATTTGAAGTACGAAGCCAATATCGTGCGCGATGAGTGCAAACGACAACAGTGTCGTAAAAAATATCGTTTAGTGGTATACGATATACGTGCTCGGTGTGTAAATGATTACTATTCGCGATGTTATAGTCGGAGTGTTATTGTTATGTCGTATGCTCTGTTATTGCAACTTTGCAAAGCTATGCCTTACTTTAAAAATAATAATTGTGCCTAGCAACAATCCTTTCATGGTAGAGAACAGTTATCAATTGAAACTTTCGCATAAAACGTAAACATAAAGTTACTCGTATAGCATTCAGTAGATACTTCTGTTAAAAATGGATTACTTATTAGGTATATGAGATGTAGAACTGGATTCATAAAAAACAGAATGAATCTGGAATATCCTCATAATAAAACAATAGTTTCTTAATTGGTACATAAATGATAGATTTCCAAGATAAAACCAATTGACAATAGACCAAATCGAACCAATTTTCAAGTCCAGCGTTATAATATTAATATATTATAACTTTTAGTTTTTAGTCTTGCCTTTGCTAGACAATACAACAGAATAAGAATAAATATACATAAAATATATCATATATCAGTGAAATGTACGAGATTTTGGTCTATTATTATCACAAGATTGTAAATACAAGAGCACTTAACAGACAGCTTTCAGCTAACAAAAATGTATCTAATGAAATATATTCACTTAGCAGGATATATCCCTCTCCTGATGGTTGTTCCGTGTCACGCACGTTTGAGTTTATTTAATAAACACTCAGATCACCTGTAATATTCTAAATTAAATTATAGCAAGACGTGGAATATCCCCACCGGAGATCGAACCGACAACCCGTTACTCCACACGCAGATAGTTACGTATGAATATCGATGAAAGAAATAGTATTATTAAATATTACTTAATATGTTTTAAGATTAAGAACCATTTTAGCAATATCCATATTTTACTGATAAACGTTTCATCGAGAGCTACATAACGTATAAAACTACAATTCTTTGAAAGTATATCAAAAATACAGTTCATGGTAAAATAGTTGCTAGAAGATCTTCTGTTTGCGTTGTATTTTTACTCGTATCATTATAAACATAATAAAATATTGATGTTTTCCTTATAGAGTAACTCCCTGCGACCCTTCTGGACAAGTCAGACCGACTTATATCTTTGAAAAATCCCATATCCCTTACAAAGATCACACGCTCGCCCGCACATACTGTTGCCAGTGAGCTATGTTTACTGGATATGACAATACCAATGTAGTTATTGTCAATAAGTATGCTGCATTCGATAGAACCATTAATTTCATTTAGCCCCATTTAGCAATACAAAATGCTACAAATAATCATTTATAAAAATACAAATTATTATTCAGGATTAGATTTAGAACCACTCATTGAGAGCCAGAATTTAAATATTCCGAAGAAAAATATTGCAGATGTGAGAAGGATACAATTTTCTTTTAATTATCTTATTTATAAAATAGGAAGCTATCGTTGTATACAATACTAATCCTTAATATAAACCACTTAAATGTATGATAGAAAAAAAAACTCGGAAAAAAAAACTCGTAGTCTTTCTGAACAGTCGGGCAACGTTCGAGCTCATAAGATTCCTTTGGTGCTGCCGGAGAATATGGTGTCACTTAATATCTGGTAACCCATTTGTCCTCCTCTTTTATAATTAGCTTAAAATGTTTCGTTTAAATGTCTAAAAAGTCTCTTTTATCAGAGTTTTGCTTTACTAACGGCCATTCCTAATATTCCGGTTATGGCATACTTGAGATAAACTTATCAACGGTAACCCATCTTATCCGTACATGCTGTCTGTCAATGGGACGACGTATATCTTACCAGGGATAGAAGTTTGTGTGGTAATTGCAACTTTGAACTGGCGATAAGAATGACTTATCGGGTATATTGGGACAGCTTCAGATTATTGACAGCTAATTACTGACAGTAGAAGGTAGTAATTTATCTCTATTTGTAGAAAGTATATTGGGAACGGCCGTAAAACAGGCGTGTGAAGAGATATGACTACACACCGGTATAAAGGCACTTCAGCTTTAAGGTAGAAAAATATTACTACTGCAGACGAACATTATACACAGTTAATTTTTTTTTGTTTATGTATCATATCACATATGACTGATGTACAAACTAGGTCAACTTAGCATCTAAAAAACCAAATAGGTTACAATTAATACTAATAATTAGTTATTAATACGTCAATACTTATAAATTAAATATAGATATAAATTTTATTAACAACAGTAAAATGTTGTACGACTTAAAACGAATAAATATAACTTTGCAGATTCATATTACCAAAGCTGCTATAGTTTTTTTAATAGGCAATCCTTTAATCTATAATTAATGTTTTGAGCACGGACGAATAAAAAAATACGGACGACTCCACGCCGTGATATTAGCGAGTAAAGCACCGTTATGCTAGTGTGTGTGCGGTTACGGAATACACCAGTTACATAATTTTTTCTCCCTTATAATATATCCACAAATACTTTTATCGTATTGTTTTTAGACTTATTCACAACGCACGACGGCATTTTTTAAAATATTTTATTGCGACGCAAACTGATCTGTCACAGACGATGGCAAATCTCATAATGGCGGCCGATCGGCTTGTATTAGTGTAAGTGTATGCGTGGGGCTATGTATTTACACGTTTACCGGCTTGTTTTGGTGCCTCACTGATATGTAAGGTGACACGGAGTTCTTTTTTTTTACTCGTCCGTGGTTGTCACATTAAATGTCACATCTGGAGTCACGTGTGCAGTGTCAAATGAAAAATAAAAAGATGTCACATCCAGTAGCAATAATTTTAACACGCCTTAATCAAAGTATCTTTTATATATTTTCTGATACATTTCTTTTCGGATGCATCTACAGGGGAGATATTGCGATAGTGTCGTTGAGGCGTTATGAATATAGAGTGTGCTTTAATAAACTACTTTGTTTTTCTTATGATTTTTTGTCACAAGTTATATGTAGTAACACATTTTATTCGAGATGTATTCGAGATACCTATAAATCGCCAAGCTTACTATCTTAATATATATAAATTACGTGACACTTTGTTTGTCCGCGATGGACTCCTAAACGAATGAACGGATTTTAATGGGGATTACTTCATGGCGTGCAGTTCAGTCCAACGTGAGAGATAGGATAGTTTTTAAAAAAAACAGTATTTTATTTATTATGTACAGAACAACGTCTGTCAAGCCAGCTAGTATAACTATATAAATCCAGTGTCCTGATGTTTGGTTCCAGTGAACTCCTAAGCTATTGAATGGATTTTAATGGGGATTCATGGGGTGCAGTTTAGTCCAACTTGAGAGATGGAATAGTTTTTATTTCGATTTGAGACACATGATTATTTTTATTTCCAATATTTGTTTTGTATGGACATATCTTCTATGTGAGAATTTAATGAAGCGCGGTTAGACAGTTCTGCTGTGAAACAATTTCATTACAACAACAGGGAGCACATTTTACGAAATAATTCTTAACGTTATGAAATATTATTGACAAATTCATAAAAAACAGTATTTTATTTATTATGTACAGAACAACGTTTGTCGGGTCAGCTAGTATATTTATAGTGAAATCGTTAAAGTGTGGTGTCTATGCATACATTTAATTGTCGCCTGATGTCGTTACGTCAACACCTCAACGTGACTATGCAGTTGCCATCCGCTAGCAACCCAGAAAGCGGACAGTACTGAGTTAAGAAAGTGCAAGCGGGCACGCCCGCAACGAACCCGCTTGTAGAAATGTTTCGAAGGGTCTGACCGACAATGATGGGTTCATTAAGGTGGAGCGGACGAAGAGGAGGCCTCCTAGTCATAATCAATGTGGCACAGCACCGATAGGACAGAACCAGCTTCTGCATCCCGTAATCCCAGCGACGTATATGGATTTCACCACACCACCAAGGCCTCCGACATAGTTCAGTACTTGGTGGAGAAGACAAGGTTCCGGTTGGAAGTAGAAAAGTTGGTGAGGCGTCACGCTGTAGACTTTGACTCTTTTTTTGTTCGCGTCCCGACAAATCATATATCGACCTTCCTGGACGTGAAGCTGTGGCCAAAGGGGATCGTGTTCCGCAAGTATCGTGGACGTCGCCGACCGCCGGAAGTTACCGAACCCGCGCCTCACATCGCCGCGAAAATGTGACGTAGATTTAAGTTATATAAATATGTATGTTAGATTATAAGGTATTTATTTTATGGGCCTTGTAGCCTGAAATAAAATGATTTATTTATTTATTATTATTAATATTTATAAAAATATATACTTATGCTTTAGGTAGGCACTTATGTAACCGTGGCCGAGGATAAAGAATTAGTATTTCTATATAATCTGAGTTTCTGTACTATGACGAGCAGGACGTTCAGCTGATGGTAATTGATACGCCCTGCCCATAACAATGCAGTGCCGCTCAGGAATCTTGAAAAACCCCAAAAATTCGGAGCGGCACTTCAACTGCGCTCGCACCTTGAGACATAAGATGTTAAGTCTCATTTGCCCAGTCATTTCACTAGCTACGGCGCCCTTTAGACCGAAACACAGTAATGCTTACACATTACTGCTTCAAGGTAGAAATAGGATAAAAAAATAATTTGCAAAAATCATAAGCATTAACAGTAAATGATATATCTTTAATATACAAATTTAAGTAATTGCTCTTCCTAATTAGTTATCATGATATGTATCTAGCCGGCATCCTGTGCAAAGGAGCCTTCCACTGGTAAAATTGGCTGGCTGGATTAATTACTATCTTAATAATTTATACCTATCTTAATAATATATACCTATCAGGCATCAAATTACAGTATCATCTATATATATAAAAATTAATTGCTGTTCGTTAGTCACGCTAGGACTAGGGAACGGCTGGACTGATTTGACTAATTTCGGTCTTGAATTATTTATCGAAACCCAGAGAAGGTTAAAAAGGTGAATAAATATGAAAATGCTGGGAATAAAAAAAAAACACACAACAATTTTGTATTTCCTTTGAAGTGTCCCCCGTCGTTCAGAAATCAAATTGAAACTACCTGCTGCTTTGCAACGCAGAGCAGCGCGAATTGTCGGGGACCCAGTACTCTGTGAACGGCTGGATCACTTGGCGTTGCGTAGAGACGTCGCTTCATTGTGTGTCTTCTACCGCATTTATCACGGGGAGTGTTCCGAAGAGCTGTTTTACCTAATTCCTGCCGCCGAATTCCACCTTCGCACGACACGCCACAAGTTAGGATATCATCCTCACCATCTGGATGTGTGGCGGTCCTCCACAGTGCGGTTAACAAGGAGCTTTCTTCCACGTTCTACAAAGCTGTGGAATGAACTTCCTTGTGCGGTGTTTCCGTGACGATACGACATGGGTACCTTCAAAAAAAGCGCGTACACCTTTCTTAAAGGCCGGCAACGCTCCTGTGATTCCTCTGGTGTTGCAAGAGAGTATGGGCGGCGGTGATCACTTAACAACAGGTGACCCGTACGCTCGTTTGTCCTCCTATTCCATAAAAAAAAAATCAAATTGAAAGTATAGTTTAAAATTAATTTTTATATATTTCTAACTTTCTCAGGAGATAAAAAAATAATCATAATTTTAGGTAACTATAGTTGGTAGATTAACTACAGTTGTTAACTATCTATCAGATTATTTTTATGTAGATTGATAAATCTCAAGTTTAATCACAAATTAAAATTCATAAAAAACATTTTTTTTATTATATACAAAACAACGTCTGTCGGGTCAGCTAGTTGTTAATATATTTTGACAAGTGAATCGAAATATAAATAATGAGATCAATTTATAACAAGATGGATGCAGTATGTCGGATATCAATTTTTAAAATTTTATAAGCGCATCGAATCACCCCCGTACAAACTGACGATTTTTTACATTCAATTATATTCTCCCCCCGAATGTGTTATATACTTATCTGTGAATGATGCTTTGTCGTCACGTGGGCGGCCCTTTGTAACATCCTATGACGTTCACTGAAATTTAGAACAGTTTTTTCTATTAGACGAATTTTTTTAGTGAAATTAAAAAAATTACGTCCAGACGAGCAGCACTTTCAGCTGATGGTAATTGGTACGCCCTGCCCATTACAATGCAGTGTCGCTCAGGATTCTTGAAAAAGCCGAAAATTCTGAGCGGCACTACAGTTGCGCTCGTCACTTTGAGCAGTAATTTCACCAGCTGCGGCGCCCTTCAGACCGAAACACTGTAATGTTTACACATTACTGCTTCACAGCAGAAATCGGATAAAAGAATAATTTGCATAAATCATAAGCATTAACCGCGGACACAGTAAATGATATATCTTTAATATACATATTTAAGTAATTACACTTTCTAAATACTTATCATGTTATATGATGTAATAAAATATAGATATTTAATTATATATTATTTATTTATTTAAAGGTGCTCCAACAAACCATTCACAATACACTATAAAACTTAAATATTGCAAAAAACAGTTCCAGCGTATTCAGAGTCAATTACAGATGCACACAACATATTAAATGAGAATCATTCCCTTTGGGCACTTATATTTAACATAAAACACAAAAGACTTAAACAGTACATAAAAAAAAATTTAGGAAATCAATCTGTTTTTCACAAAATATAGTAAAATTTAAATTAAGCACAAACAAACTTAAAGTTCTATAAAATTAAACACAAACTTAATATTACATGGCAAAAGGACGGTCGTTTCACATATTTCACAAATATTCACTTAAAAACTAACATTTGCATTGTTACCAACATTAAATAATAATAATTATATTATGATCAATCGTTATTGCTTGTGTAAGTCTATCGATCTATGGTTAAAGTCTTGTCTAGCTAAAGCTTAAAGATATCAAGTTGTAATTAACATCAAGTAGGTTTTTGTTCTTCTCAGTCGCATTTATAGAGTTTTCGTGGTAGTCCTGAAGTGTTAATAAAAGCATAAAAGGCATTAATTTCCTCAAAATTGATTTCTGTAGAATTATTTTTGATGTCACTTCAAACACTATACCAACGCTTCGGAAACAAATGCCGCTCTGAGAGTGAAGAAACTGCGCTAGAAACTCTCCCAGCATACTTTTTTTGTGCTCTTTATAATAAAACATAGAATATTTGACTGTCATTATTATTGCTATAAAATAATCATAATCTAGTCCCAGGCTGTCCGATCACTTAGATATTCACCTGTGGACTAAGAGGATTTACGACAAAGCCATTTTTTAATAAAACATTTAAATTTATTTATAGATATTTCCTGAACAAGAGTGACTGGGACTTTATTATAAAAGTGTATATATACATTTACATATACAGTTACATTTACAGATGTAATGAATCTCATAATTTTTGCCATCTCTGTTAGATGTCATTCAGGTACACCCGAATTTGGGTACACACAGATTTGATCTAGTCGAACATCTTCAACATTGGTTGATCCTCAGTCGGTCTACTGCCGTCCACTTCACCCTGAATGACAAGACGCTCATTGAAGTGGCTGCCCTGTCTTGATATGTGTCAATAACGCGAGACCTTTGTGACAAACTCAGTCCGTGATACTCCAAGAATTCTTCTGCAACGCCATTTCTCCGGAACAGTGCCGGATGAAGCAAGCGCGGGGACCTTAGAAAATTCTTCTGAATTCTTGGCTCTTGGTATGCAAAGAGATTAAAGTAAAAAATAAGTATTGTCTACTGTTTGTGTATGGAAAAGGAAGACAAACGAGCGGTCATCTGGTGTTAAGTGATTACCACTTTTCTCTTGCAACACTAGAGGAGTCATAGGAGCGTTGTCAGACTTTAAGGAAGGTGTACGCGTTTTTTTTATGGTACCTATGTCGTATCATCCCGGAAACACAAGGAATGACATTCCACAGCTTTAAAGTACGTGGAAGAAACCTCCTTGTAAACCGCACCGTGGAGGAGTTTTACGCGGGGCCTGTAGCTGTTAAATAAAAATTGTTGAGCTTTAAGTACAATACACAAAATAAGGTACACTTCACAGCTATATAGACTTATATAAGTATATCTTTAAAAATATTTTCGATTAACGTTACTTACGTAAAAAACCAGCAAGCCAATGTCGACCACACACTCATCCCGCATAAAACGCCGGGTGAAATCTCCTCAATAGGGTTTTTTTATTCAAAATTGGTCCTCAATGCGACCCCAGAAGCCAAATGGCCCAGAATTTGTTTAAATTGTCACGTACAGACACCGCGTGGATACACAATCCCTTTCCAGCGGTTCTCAACCGCCGTTAATTGTTTTTTTTTGTATGTATACTTATAATCATAATAGGAACCAATAACGTTTGAAGATATGAAGTTGAAATTAATACCAAGAAGCTATGATCCGTATTCTTCTCGGTGGCCACACTTTTGAGGAAGCGTTCGTGATTATCATGAAGTGTTAATAAAGGCATTATTTTTCTCAAAATTGATTCCTTAATCCTTTTTGATGTCACTTCAAACACTGGTAGTGTTTTTCCGCTTCGGAAACAAGATAGATAAGAATGTTAATTGTAAAACTTCTTTAAAGATTTTTACGATTTAATGATTTTTTAATTGGCATAATATTAAACAACCTTTATTTATAGCCTTATACGGACTTATGAGTGATTAGTGACTTAATTATTGTATAGTTTTAAAATAGAAGTTGGTACCAAATACTAAGAGGCATTTGTAATGGTAATTAAATGGACATTAATGCCTCAGACATGAGAAGAACAAGCGCACGAACTTAACTCAGCTCTTTCTTTTTCTAAATAAAATTTCGTTCAAGTAACATTTATTATTTATATTATTAAATTTATATAGCCTGAGGGCCGTCGCTCCTTTCCCATAGACACTTTGTATTTACATGCTTCATGACTTCTAAGAACATAAGCTTCTCTTTGTAATCTATGTTTGTGTACATAGATTTGAGAACCACTGCCTCTGACATACGGTGAAGGGTTAAAAATGCATCGTAGTACCATAAAAAGTTCATACAGATATCGGATTTTAAATTTTAAAATGTGCATTGTATTGAACTGCAGGGTTCAGAAATCGATTGGTGCCAGGGACAAAGGGCTAACCATTAATAATGGAAGAAGCATTACGCGTCAGCTTGCGATGGTTGGATCATCCGCTATCCGCAGTATTTTGGTAGATTTATACTGGATTAGGTCGTATTCTCAAGTGATCACTTTATTCTATACAAGTAACTGTACTTCTATGTCAACCTACAACAGCAATATATATAATATTAAGGGAGAGTTTTAAAGTCACAGATTGTATTTGAATAAAACATCCGTTAACCATCAAGTGATCCCTATGTTCTTCTATTGACAGTCAATATAAAATAAATTATTTGTTTTGTATACCTATTTTTGCATAATTAAGTCCAATAATTAATGTGAATGACTATAAACTTTTTAGTGGTTTAATTATAAGAAAAATCATATTAAATCCGAAGGTGAAAAAAAACACAAACGCCATGTTTGTTAGTTTATAATTTGATTAAATACTTAAGCGATTATTACCACATACTGTGGTATAGTGAAAAAAATTATGGAGTCCAACTGAGATTGGAAAGTTTAGGGGCAATATTATTGTTGTAGCTCTTTGGCTATACATCTTTATTTCATTTTTACAACGACAATATTTAATATTTATCAACACTGTGTGGGGTAATTTTAGTAATAGTTATTGTAAATATTAGATATATAGGTTTAAAGATCATTTATTCTCATTAAAAACATATAAACTGTTACTTACATGAGAACAATATTTATAAATAGCTAGCTGACCCAGCAAACGTTGTATTGCCATATAAATTACCTGATAAGAAAAAAAAATAAAAAATTTGGGGTAGATATATAAAATAGATGACGACCGATTGTCAGACCTACCAAATATTAAATCGTACGTAAAATCTATCACTTATAGGTAGCTAAAATTAAGTTTTTTTTTACCTCCGGAGAAAGTTCGAACGACATAAAGATTCTAATTAGTTTCATTTAATTTTAAACTATTCTTTCGATTTGCTTTGTGAACGACGGGGGACACATCAAAGGAAAAACAAAATTGTTGTTTTTATTTAATTCCGAACATTTTCATATTTATTCACCTTTTAAACCTTCTTTAGACTTCCACAAATAATTCAAGACCTAAATTTGCCATCGGTCCAGCCGTTCGCGAGTTTTAGCGAGACTATCGAACAGCAATTCATTTTTATATATATAGATAATGTATGAATCGTCCGTATGATAAACACAGGTATAAAATTACATATAAGTGTGTGCACTAGACAATAAAAGTGTCATCTGTAATAGGTACATTTGGCTAAAAGGAGCCTAAATAAATTTAAAGTACCTGCATCCTTTGATTATTAGAGTAAGAGCGATTTCGCACTACGTCCGATCTGAATCCGATCTGTATCCGTGAAAACACGGTCCGAAGTAGTCGTAGAACGATTTTTGATTAATTCATAATCTACCTTTTTTATGGTGTTAAGTCATCAACGCCACCCACATTCTCTTGAAATATTAGAGGAATCAGAGATATACCTAATATTTTATACTTAAACTGACTATTACATACCTGATATACGTAAACTTGTAGAAAACAAACATAAGGTTGAATAGTTTGCAGATAACACTTCACTCATATTCAACATGAAAAGAAATCAATGTTTCGATATTGTATATTTACTAGTGTAATAAGCCCAGTAACTTAATGCCAAGCAGCAAAAGCAAGAAAACTATGTATCTACATAAAATTTACTACAACCAGCTCTAAAAATGTAGATATGAGAGTTTTGCTTAAAAGGAGAGGAGGTATTATCTGCTATATTTGTTAGCATTACTCTTGATTCCAAATTACAATGGGGCTTACATTTCGGTGGATTAGTTTATAGATTTAGTTCAACAGCAAACGCAGTTAAAAATATAGGACATGTATCTGACAAAGATACGTCTTGCCGGGTTTACTATAGTTACTTTCATAGTTAGCATTGTCCAATGCTTATAACATAACGGGGATATGTAGGAAATATTACCTAATACCATCTTCGTGCTGTAGAAGAGGGCCATTCGCGCTATTTATATCTGTTACTAGAGAATCAATTAAAGAAAACATCCTCTCAATATGTTACTGATAATGTAGTGCTTATACACAGGCACACAAGCGATTTTATTAGAATCTAAATATTATAATAATAATCATACTGTTTAGGAAACAAACATAGACATGTTATGCCTACTGCTCGATGAAGATGAGTTATTAACTCTTTTGTTGAGCGATACATTATGCTTTTACAACAGGATCCCAGATGATGTACAAAATATGTGTTGCTAAATTCAAAAGAATTGATGGATTTGTGTGGTAAGAGTAACTATAGTGTAAATATTTTTTTTGGTATTCAATACAACTTCAAAACCTGTTTATAATTAACAAATTTTTATTTTAATAAAAGAGGCCGGAGGTTTCCTTTTTTTTTTCTTTTCAGTTCCGAGGCATCATATCTTTTTGAATAATAATATCTGCTTTTTTTTCTTTTTATAAATATATTTCTAGACTTTAAATATTCATAATTAAATCAGAAATCTTCATCATCATATTATTTATTATGATATACTATGTAGTGTCTTTAGGGCAAAATGTATAAAACACATACAATAAATATCAAATTCCAGCTGTAAAGTGAAAGAATTACTTTATAAATAAGCGAGTTTATTTATTTAAACTGTATTGTAAACTGAACTTCTCTCCAAAATATTACACAACATACTAATACAAAATCACAAGTCATGTTAGTGGCGACAGCCCTGAATAGAGATGCTTTACACCCTTACATAACACTACAATACTTATAAATTGTAGTATTCCATTGCGTAAATACATACAGTTAAGAAGTTTCGGCAAAAACAAAACCAGCAATGTAAGAATAACATAAGCTTAAGCTTAGATATGTTTTGCCATTAAATTCGTAGGGCTCCGTCTTATTGTGCTGAACATAGCCAAACCATTAATCAGTCTGCTTTAGAATCATCAATATAACATTATTCTATACTTGATAGATTTTTTCGATACGATAATTCGATTTTAACTTATTTTTTATGGAAGCTGATCAGACTTTGAAAAATAATGTCACTATAATTAGCCCATGGTAACTTTTAGTTAATCAACCGTAGTTATTTAATAAAAAGCTTAATGATTCTGCAGCGGATAGAAATCAAATTGGGCAATAAACAAATTTGCTAGGTACATGACGGACCTTTGCGTTGCGGATCTTGAAGCTTATATCAATCTGGAAACATCATCGCAAGAAGTTTGTCCCATCAATCGTTGCTGCGACGATGAAATTTTCATAATATACATGCATAATACATCAAACAAACCAGTGGAGAGGTATTTAATTTTTATTTTTTAAAATTAAAATTTAGAGTGTGCTTATAACATTAGAAACTTCGCTCATTTCCCGCCATTCCACTTTTTTTGAGGTTAATAAATATCAGCCGAATAAGATTGGCCCTCGTCTAGCCCATAACTGCCATGCCCTAGTATGCCAATAGTATGTGGAAAATATAGGCCTCAATGCGGAGTGCGGGAATTAGCGTTCTCCCATTTTCCTGCTACCCTTCAGTGCCTCTCGATCATCATTTTTTTTTCATCATTTCAGCCGGAAGACTGACTGACTGCTGGACAAGTTCCTTCCCCAAAGATCGCCATGAAGATCAGTCCTGCGCTGCCCTCATCCAACCTACTCCGCCGATCTTAACCAGATAGTCGGTCCATATTGTAGGGGGCCTACCAACACTACGCCCTATTTCAACCTCTCCATTTATTTTTTTGCAATAAAAGGTAGCTTATGTCCTTTTTCAATCTCTATTCTATCTCGATACTAAATTTTATCAAAATCGGTTCGATGGCTTAGGAGTGAAAGCGTAACAAACAATCTCACTCTAATAGTACCAATTATTAATTTACTAAAAAAATTGAATATATTAATCATTCAGAAATACGTTTTTGTTTTATTTCTTACTCTTTTCATTGGCTTAGATTTTCAATATGGCTTTTGACATTTTAAAGTAGGATAATGATACTACTAATTTACATAGTTTTTGTGGAAATATGTACATGGAAAGTTTCAAAGTAACTGCCATTTTGTGACCTAAAGTAATAAAATAATTTATTTTTATTCGATTTTGCTTTAATGAGTTTTTTTGTATGGATACTAGTCTCAACCCTATTTTGAGAAAGTTTAAGAGGTCTCAACTGTTTTGTTGAAACGTCTATTAAAATCATTAATATTAGAATGTTTCTACAACTGGCGATAGAGGTAATCATTTTATAAAACGTTTGATCTTACAGTGTTCTCATAAAATACCTTATTTCACATCCAGTAAATAAATGTCAAATGAAATTCATTATAATCTTATGATTAAAATATAAAAATACGAAACAAGGGGTTTGAGAGAGAGAGAAGGGGCGACGCGGGAAAACAATAATTTCTGGTTTAATTGACCTAAATTTCCCAAATTTAGGTTTATGATTACATGGTAAACACTTAAAAACCCGTGGGATTTGCAGAGTGCAGACAGTGACATAGCGTCCGGTGTATTAGTCATCTCGTCGAGAGGGTTCCGTAGGGAAATTACCGCCGAGGTGTCGACTCGACCTAGGACTTTCGAAGGTGGAAAGATATAGTGAATCTATATTTTACTGTAGATTTAAGCATATTTGCATCACATTGATTAAATGTTATTATTTGTGGAGACAATCATGTGACTCATGAGTGGAGTTTTTTACCTACATGAATAGATACGTTTAAAACAAGTAACATCAATCGCAATTATATAACTGGAAACGTACGGAACAGCTGTTATATCCGATTTTTGTCAAATTCTTATATTACCCAAGCAACAAACATAAAAATACCTATAACTCAATTGGGAGGGTTTTCCAAAATAGCTCGGTTTTAAAGACCAATGTGACACATACAGCAAAAATGTGGAATGAACTTTGTTGAATCAAAGTGATGGGAATGTAACTTAATAAAGAACTTTCGAGTGCATAACTTTATAACACAAGTTATCTTATAAGCAGATGTCATACAAAATCCCGTTAACAGTGCAAATGCCAACTGTTCGTAAGTTTTTCCCACACTCCAAAGGGTTAAAAAGGACCGTCTTCATTGTGAGTGGATATCTAATTTCCTTGGAAGCGAAATTGGCGCAACATTGCCAAGGTTTTTTTAATACTTTTTGTCATGCCACCAACCCTTTTTTACCAGTGCGTTTGAGCTTTTTTTCTCTCTTTAGTGCGTAAAGAAAAGGCGGTTAGTTTATATCCGGCTTCTTTTGACATTCGGAGGGTTGACCGATGTTCTCAATGAGTATTAATTATTTGAAGTGGGATTTTGTATTTAAAAGTTGACGTGTATTGTGCGTGGGTTAAATGGCTGCTTTACTCTACTTACAACGTATGCTATTTGAATAAGTACAAATACAAATAAAATTTATTAAGAATCAACTGTAATTCTGAAATAAAACATAATTAACGAATTATATTTTTCTTTAATTTTAAAATTAATTTGTTATTATGTGTTTGATTGAGTTGTGATCAATTTATTTTTCAATATATAAAACGGCATTTCATTTCTCAAACTTTAACCCCTCATAGTGCACAGATATTTTTTAAATCAATTTTATCATTAACATTTCGTACAACCCCAAAAGTCCTCAACACACCGCATACCTACAACTTCCTATTACATAATACGATATAATATCTTGAACACCAATTTAGTTCGCTATAAAAAGTGTGAATCCTTTCTAATTGACACGCTGAACTTGGAATCGCGTATCAAAAATTAATATCGAATTGAAAAGAAATCCATTAATTCTCACACTTCATCAAGCAACGTGAGATTGCCGGTCGAAGAGAAATAATTTCACGCAGATAAAGCTACATCTGCCGACACCTGCCGTAACCTATTACCCTTTAACTGATACATCGGGTCTATAAGACCCTTAGCGGATGTGGAAGGGTTTGCTTTGTTTGATGGTACAGTTAGATTCTTGCGCGTTGTCTTCCGTATTCTCACGTTTTCAGAAGGGTTGTGCAATTGTATTTGTTTAGAGGGATTATAATTGTGCAATATGCTAGTGACTAATAAGCTTAACGAGTCTTCATGGATATCTTAATGTTCGACTGCAAATAAATTAGGACCAAAATAATATTTGAAAGATTCTCTTGTAGTTACTGGTGAGTAAGTATTGGACACTTTGGAGTTTGGAGGTTGTATTCGTCTTTAGAGATCCATATCGATACGGAAACCTTATATAACCCGGAGTCAGACTCAGCTGTGCTTCCGCCCGTCCGTCTGTCTGTCAGCCGCCTATTTCTCATCAAACGCAATAGTTAGACAATTGAAATTCTGATAAGGAGTGTCACCTATTGCAGTAAACCCACGATTAATAATTAATAGAAAATTTAAAAATATGTTTGTACAAGTACAACAGCACCTATTTAGAAAGCAACGATCTGTGTGATTAGATAATTGATAGAGCCTCTTGCTGTTAGGCAACGCATGATAAAAGACCAGGTTTATTACTCAAATGTGCACGTCAAGCTTGGTCGTACACTCGCGATATATATATGTCACTGTGCGTTTCTGAAAATAGGGATTAACAGCTCGCCGCTATTATTTTCGACGTGTTCACAGCTGTTATAGTGTATCTAGACGTATAAATTATCTAAGTATATCTCGTACGATAAAACGTAACGCCCGACCGCACTTCATCAGTTTTTTATTAATATTTACACATACAAGCGAAAATAACAGCTAACCAAAGATTTTCATAAAATTGCCAAAAGTATATTAAGATGACCGCATATTTAGGTATTGAAACCTACGTCCCATTCGGTAACGTGATAGGCCAAACAATTTGTTTGCCCCACAAATGCTATTTACCATTGCGAATCCATGGACCTCTGGCGGTGTCACGTTGCCATTTGCCAACACTCACCAAATAAATCTTGTAGCGTGTTTGTTGAACGAAAATGTATGTCTGCTGGGTACATCTTAATGGGTTATACTTGACATACTATGTAGTATTTGCATGTATGCTTTTGGACAGAAATAAAACGTTGAGGAACTCAGAGATAATTTAATAACCTACAAAATTGGTAAAAATTAAAACCGAAGGGTAACGAGCGGCAACGCTATCCCATAGGCTATAGGTACTGTTCGTACGTCTGTCTTTCGCCAGATTTATTTGTATAATTAAAAAAAAACAACCGACTTCAAAAACACTATTCTGTAGGTGACCCAAATATCCAGATATGGACGGATTTGCTCCTAAGAAATAAAGAGTTACTTTCTAATGGATCCCATAATAAGAACCTAACTAAACTCTCACCTAATTATCTTTAAAGTATATCCTTTCCAGTAAGAGAAGAATCATCGAAATCGGTTGGCGCGATATTAAGATATTCGTAAATTTGTCGTGCACATACTTATAGCAAATTTAAGACTTTTATGATTTTTTCATGGCTGCCATTGTCTGAACATGAACATGTGGACCAAATTGCCCCCTTCAAATAAAAAAAGAATTATTAAAATCGGTTCACCCAGTCGAAAGTTCTGAGCTAACAAACAAACCGATGAATTGAAACCCTCCTCCTTTTTCGAATTCGGTTAGTTTCTGCTTGACACTGTAAGAAACACAATGTCTAAAAATGTAAATTTAGCCAAATTATATCATTTCTAAAGCAAGGACTATTAATTCCTGCATTGGGAATATCGACAACCTGCAGCCCAAATCTCTAGCAGGTACTTAAGTTTAGAGATAGTATGTAAGTATTACTATCCAAACTAATATTATAAAGAAGAAACATTTGTGTTTTTCTGTTGTTCACCAGTGGATGGCTCCTGAAGGGCGCCGTAGCTAGTGAAATTACTGCGCAAATGAGACTTAACATCTTATGTCTCAAGGTGACGAGCGCAGTTGTAGTGCCGCACAGATTTTTTGGGGTTTTTCAAGAATCCTGAGCGGCACAGCATTGTAATGGGTAGGGCGCATCAATTACCATCAAGTGAACGTCCTGCTCGTGTCATCCCTTATAGAAATAAAAAAAAATGTGTGTTTGCATTGTTTTCAAACAAAACTACTGGACGGATTTCAAAAATTCTTTTACCTCTAGAAAGCTGCATATTCACTGAGTAACATATTAGCTATATTACATTTTCAAAGAAATGGCATCGATATCTGTAATTAGATAGATTATGAATAATCTAATAATCCGACAGGAAGTAATTAAAAACTAAGAAAACGAAGTAAAATAAAACTTTTATGATAACAAAAATCAATCTATAGTCCGACTTAGTAGATTTTCAATAACCACGGTATCTACGCGAGTGAAGCCGCGCGGCTTTGCTAGTTGTATTATAAAATATTTACATCTATGGAAAAAGGTCCTAATAAAGCTATTCATTTTTATTTAATTTATAATAAATAATGATTATTTATTTTGTTTACACATGTGTGATGTGAATCCAAGCTGTGAATGAGCTTCTTAGTCCGGTTTTTCCAGATGATTCCAAACGATACCACATAGTTGCCATCAGAAAAGCGCGCACACCTTTCATGATGCATCTTGACTTACTCGGTAAATAACAAGAGCGGTTGTCATAGTAATACACGACTCGGTAGAAATAAATAAAGTGGAGCCATATACGTAACTAATTAATAACTGTACATAATACGTAAGTAAAAATACTTTTTTATGGAAGAGAAGTTTAAACGGGCGTGCTGCTCACCTGATTTAGAGTAATCACCCCGCCTACATTCTCTTGCAATCGTAGGAGCGTCCTCGGCCTTTAAGCAAAAAAAACCGCAAACAAGGTGTTTTTAGACAAGTTTTGTGGTGAAAATATAGAATATGGAGCTGTGAACACTACTTTATCCTGTTACACATACCCTTAAGTCTTACTTGGAGGTGGGAGGTGCTAATGCTTGCTGTTAGTTAAACTTAACACTCCAGAGCTATTATGAATTACCAGTTTTGTTTGCAGTTAAACAAGTTTTTTCTCGGCATGATGCATTTGTTTAGTATACTGCTCTCATAAAAGTTGTTCTTATAGCTTTTATTTTTTTGTGTTGGTACATTTATTAAGATTAGTAATCAATAATGAGGATTGTAAGCAATTAAACTGTTTGCGCCTGTTAAAATGTTAAATTTCGACGCAAGTATTATGAAAATATTGGCTTTGTTACATAGGAGCCATGAACTCATATCGCTCAAGGCTGCCGGCATTTAGTGTCGCCTTAAACCTCCTCCTCCTCCCGTCGTTTTCCTCATTACTGAGGGTCGTGACTCCCCCGCTGCATCAGTTTCTCCCGTACGATTTTCCTCCATCTGCTGCAATCCTTAACTTCATGAAAGGCATCGGGAATCCCATGAGCGTTGCATGTTATTATGATGCATGTATGTGCATTTTTTAAGGAAGAACCATGTCAGGGACCTGGAAGCACTAAGAATATTCTGGAATACAACACTTTGTGGCGTATTTCAGATTAATTGGACCATAGTAATATGTACGAGTAATAAAGCATAGTATTTATTTATAAATAATAATAATAATTATTCAATTTACCTACAAATTAGAAATATTTTTGTTTGTTTGTTAAAGGAACTTCTAACAAAACACATTGGTTATTTTTAATGAAAAAATAGGACGGCTAACGTCCAATGGTATATAATATTAGCGCCTACCGAGTGACGGTATAATATTATGTGTAAAAATACAAATAGTGGGTTAAACCTCTTTGTTCTGTCGCGAAATACAACGCAGCTGGCTTGACGTCGAGTCGATTACAAAAATATTCACTAAGTTTTTGATGTCCTTATTTTTATAAAAACATAGGTGGTACATATTTAAATTATTGATAGTGTGATAAAAATATCACACATGTGCAACTGATTTTGTTTACGTGACATGCCGGAATACGAGTACCAAGGTGCAATTGAACGAATCGGTTCAACCAAGCGGTAGCGGGTGAAGGGAGACGCCGCACTCTTCATCATCTTTGCTCGGTCTAGCCGCGGAGTGGCCCATTGTTTGAAATATAATTGTCACACTGTGATACCGGTCTGTCAGTTCGATCCCCATCGAAAAGTTTGCAAATTAATCCACTTTTAGGTTTATGGTTGTTGGTTAAAACGTTAAAACATTCTACTAACATTCTGTAGTAAAACGAACTACTGTTTACAAATAATGCATATTCGCTTACACAGTGCAGATGGAATATTTCTGCCGTGTTTCTCTGTTTGTCTCGAAATTAAAAATATAAAACTCGATGTGCGGGTCATTATTAATAATGTTATAGCCAGGGGATGTTGCAGTGCTGTAATATACATTCTGTATTTTTTAATTTATGAGTATATAGCTGGATATCTAACGGCCGTTTTTAATAACCTATCTATCCTTAGTTTAACTTACTAGAGGTAGACAAATCTATCCTTTTACGCTTACTTACATTACAATAAGCTATCGACATAAAGCATTGAACTATAACTATATTGGACATAACTATGGATAGATAAGATCTTGTCATTAAACGGTGACAGCAATGTATCCGTAACTAAGTTATTATAACAGGCAAAAGGAATGTTTTCATTACACTTTGGGTACGTAAATCGCCAAGTTTGTACTTTTCCGATACAAACTATCTGCAAACTCAGTCGAACAAGAAAATATATACGAATAGGAAGCCATATTTCCAGCGACCTCCACCCCACATCCTAACGTCCGAGAAACAGATAATCTAACTTTTTACGCCCCCTGGCTTTATTAGACCACCATTTTATTTGACCCGTTACGACTAAAACTCGCGTAAACATTGCGAATAATTTCCGAATGCGAATAATGTCTGAGGGGTCTGTATATGCTGGTTGGGATTGTGGGGGCGTTAGTAGGGAGAAAAAGCAGCAAATCATTACTGACAGTTGACCAAACGGGGTTGTCCCCTAAAATATGTATGAGGTTTGGAAGGCCTGTTATGGTGTCCGAATGTTGATAAGCCAAGTATTGGGGACGCGAAATTGGATGGCAATGGGGAAACTAGGGTGGAATTATTGCGATTTATTGCCCAAGTTATTTTTTGAATTCAAAGTTTGAAAGATTCAATGTCATAGTTTGGGATTGTGAAATATTATTGGAAAAACCGCGGGAGATATGCACTGTCATATTTTTTTATCGTAACAATAAATCGAAATCAATCCTATTCTATACTCATATACCTACTAACATATAAATAAAAATAAAGAAGTTATTATAATCTCCTTGTAATTTCAAAATACCAATCAGCTTTGCGAAACTCTAAGAAAAAAGCGATTCACTCGGTTGTATGAATGGTGCAGTCATTGATAGATTGACAGATGACGGCTATAATCTTGTAAAAAACAGAGACAGCTGAAATCCACTTTCAAACTTAGCCGGATTAAACTTCGTCGCCAATCGCCATACTGTAATTACTACTGTTTCAAACTTATGTCAAATGACTGCACGTTTCATACTAAACTAAATTTGTTTTTTTAAGGAGGCAGTACCGCCTCTAATTACGTAGTACTTACATGCTCTTTGATAGCAATATTAATCTACATTCTACTCCCTACAATAACTATGTAATATAAGAGAGATTGAACCACTGCAGAAGCTATAAGAAAAATTTTTACAAACTGCGGTGGGTAAGACCAACTAATGAAATTTATGAAACGAGCTCGACCTCACATCTGATGGTAATGAAACCTTGTATTGTTATGTTAGGATTTTTGAAAAATCTCCTAAATTTTAGACATAAGATGGAAAGGCTTATTATGCCAGTAATTCCACTAGTTTCGGTGTCCTGCCAGCCGAAGACCATAACGCTTACATATTATGCCTCTTAGGTAATTACCTAGGCAGTACCTATCCTGTGCAAAGAAGTCCTCCCATAATTGGTAACGGCGGAATAAGTAAGTCTGAATTTTGTTATTAATTTTTTTTAGACACTCTTTAATTTTTAGGTACTTTATTTATAGTTTTTTTCATAGTGTCATCCTGATTATAATATGAGAGGCTCCTTTGCACAGGATGCCGTCTAGGTTATGGGTTCCACAACCGCGCCTATTTCAGCCGTGAAGCAGTATTGTGTAAGCATTATTGTGTTTCGGTCTGAAGGTCCGTAGCTAGTGATATTACTGGGCAAATGAGACTTAAAATGTTATGTTTCAATGTGACGAGCGCATCAGACTTAGAATTTTTAGGTTTTTTCAAGAATCCCGTACGGCACTACATTGTAATGGGCAGGGCGTATCAATTACCATCCACTGAACTAAATAAAATCCTTTAATGTTTTTGTGAACAAATTGTTTCAATGTATGATATCTGTGGGGCGTCCCATGTCATCTCAAATGTTTAATTTTACTTTTTATATGTAACCTATGAACTTATTATACTAATGTATGAAAAACATCTATCTATGTGTGTGTTTGTTGATCTGTTCTACGTCGAGAAGTTGCACAATTTAAGTCAAACGATGTAGAGTTAATTGTTTCTCTTGAAAAATAAAATACATGACATTATAAGCAACCACAGTGGCTGTTTTTTATCTCAACGCGAATAAAATTCCGGCTAGTTTGCTTAGTAGCAAACTTATTTATCATTTATATTTTTGAAGTTATACTTCTGTAGGCGCGTTATGAAAAAAATGATGAGAGTAAATTTACCATGTGCGTGCATCACTGTAGCGCAAAAGTAACAGGGTGAAGTTGGTTCTTAAAATTTTCTGACGTTTGCGACATTCGTTATTTTTTTTTTTGGTTTCTTTGTCTATTATTAGGATAGGCAAAGGGTTAATAATAATAATAATAATAATATCATTTATTTCAGGCTATAGCCCATATAATGTTAGTAAAATCTTATTCTAGGGTTACTAACACATTAAATACATTTATTTGAACACTTTAATTTTAACAGCCAATATCTATTCATTATATTTTCATAATTATTCACTACATTTAAAACAATATTTGAACTTTTACTAATGCGGTTTCTAATAGAAATAACTTTTTTCTAATTAATGCATAAAAATCGTTAACCCTATACAAGCCCGTACAGCCGTATACGTTATTTAATAATTAATTGTCAAAGCCATCATTGCAAGATTTTTACAATATTGTTCTTTCTACAAACGTAGGCATAAATAATTTTAAGGTTTTTTGCTTTGTTAAGCCAAAGAAGTATAACTTCTTGCATGTATACATTAATACACACACACTTTTTTTTTTATAAATACAACGGTATTGATCACTTCAAAGGAAACATCTATTAGCAATCGCAAAAGCTACTTCAGTAAATCACTCCAAATATTAGATACAAATAAAAGATTGGTGTGAACTAAAAAAAGCTAAACGTCCTTTACAAACGTCATTGTTGCCACAACAAAGTGTCTAAATCCTTTTAAATCGCGGGAATAGGAGTTTTTTTTATATAAAAAATGAATAACACTCGTTGACTCTCACAAATCTGTACAATAGTTCGAGTGACAAAAAATTAGATGCAGTTGGTTTTGTCACTGCATGTGTTTTTGCAAAAGGATTCAATTGTATCAGTGAAATAGGTTATTTAGGAATTATTCGAGTACTTTTTATATTGTATGTGATACTATACCTATGCTTACTGCTATATAGGTACTATTAGGTCTTTTTAGTAGTATTGATATTACTAAGATACTTAGAAATACGGCGCCTATTTCTGCCGTGAAGCAGTTATGTGTAAACTTTACTGTGTTTCGATCTGAAGGGCGCCGTAGCTAGTGAAATTACTGGGCAAGTGAGAATTAACATCTTAAGTCTCAAGGTGACGAGCGCAATTGTAGTGCCGCTGAGAATTTTTGGGCTTTTCAAGAATCCTGAGCGGCACTGCATTGTAATGGGCAAGGCGTATCAATTACCATCAGCTGAACGTCTTGCTCATCTCGTTCCATATTTTCATAAAAAAATAATAAAAAAAATACATAAATTTATATTGTTAATTGTACTTTACAGACTTTATAAACTTATGACTTAATATAGTAAGTAATTGAAAATATAGAACATAGTAGCTGTATCCGGCTTATATTGCAATATTTAAATAATATTACAAGTCGATAAAAATATTATCTACAAAATGAACACCATCAAAATTTCATCACATCTTATCAATGGTTTCGATACGCATTGGGAACAAACATTAATAGATATAAGTTGGAAATATATATTTTAGTAACTCCACAGCTCACAGTAGGTACCGTAAAGTAGTGGGAACTCTGCCGTTGGACAGTGCCATTATTCCATTATTGTATAAAAAATCTCTAATGATCCGCTGTATGTAGGTATATAATATATATCTTTGCAGGCCCTCAAGATTTCCACAATGTCTGATTATTATATGAATGCCAAAATATTTTGGTTCAATTATATAACATTATTATTATTTTAATGACAGAGGAGGCTAAACGCGCGTGCAGGTCACCTGATGTTAAGTGATCACCGACACCTACATTCTCTTGCAACACCAGAGGGATCACAGGAGCGTTGCCGGCATTTGAGAAAGGTATACGTGCTTTTTTTTTATTGTACCCAAGCCATATCGTCCTGAAAACACCTCACTAGAAAGCTCATTCCACAGCTTGGTTGTACGTGGAAAAAAATCCAGATGGTGGGAATGATTTCTTAATTTATGGCGTGCCCTGCGAATTGTGCCCTGTGTGTGAAATTCGGCGGCAGGAATCAGATTTCAATTCCGTAGAGTTGTTGAATCAAAAATTCAACAACTCTACGGAATAGATACTCCCCGTGATATATAAAATTGAATCATTTTTGAAGTGAAAATATAATTAGGCGCGCTGATCGCTTTATACTTTGGGAACTGAATGAGACTGATGTGTCACGATCGGCTATGAAACGCTCGTTTGGCTAAAGATGGCTCGAGTCGACTAAGGAAGCGCGATAAGTCAAGACAATGCAATTATTATAAATATTGTAAATTTTTTATAAAGATAGAACAAAAAAACTGATTATTAAATTTACCTTTCCTTTGCACAGGATGCCGCCTAGATTATGGGTACCACCAAGCAATAATGTGTAAGCATTACTGTGTTTCCGTCTGAAGGGCGCCGTAGCTAGTGAAATTACTGGGCAAATGAGACTTAAAATCTTATGTCTCAAGGTGACGAGCGTAGTTGTAGTGCCGCTCAGTATTTTTAGGAATAATAAATAAGTAATATATAAGTAATATAGTAATATATATTTTTTTTTCAACAACAAATATCCAATATTTTTATAAAAACATACAACCCTTCAGTACAAACTACACTAATTCTATTAGTGTTGTGTCAAGTAATAAATAATATAAATACGTTACCCCAAAACACACTGATTTAACCCCATTACGTTATTTGGGTGTTTTTTGCCCCAAATCACACAATTTAGTAATGTCAAGAGGCAATTGGTGTGAAATATCGTGAAATAGAAATTCACATGACCCTAAACGACCTTTTGTTAGTTTGTTTGCAATTAGAATTATATTTATTTGTTGCTTTACTTTTGTATTGGGTAGGAGGGCAGGTGATAGCGTTAGCAGCTTATTGGTTTGTGATCACTGCCGAGTTACTTCGAACAGCAGAATGATTGCTAGAGTGTTGCATACATTAAAAAGTCTCAATTCATTTATTCTCTTAATAGTAAAATGCTCGGTAATACTTTTATTTATCAGTTAACCTTAGTTGATTTTGGCCTCCATAGACAAAAAGTGGGGATCCCATCACAAATACTCCGCTATCTGTACGTACGTATCATATAAACCTCAATATTTTTAAAGGTTGAGTTGTGCCAATGAGTGTGTATTAGGTAGTAGTAGTTAGTAGTACTTACAGTTAAGTACCATAGCGCGTATATTAAAAGTATACCAAGATAACATTCATAGTGTTCTTGCATTGTATGGTTTCAGGATATGTATAACAAATAAAGTTTCAGAAATTTTACACGATTTCTCCGTAATAGTAGCGTATACTGTCTAACACTGACTCAGTGAATTAGATAAGAGTATACACGAGGCTAGAACAAACATAATGTTGGGGTACGTTATTGTAAAATTAAAAATGTAATGTTTAGTAACTATTATTTGAAGCTATAGTACGCTAGCAGTCCCGACCTATGCAAACAGTACTTGTATATTTTTAATATACCAATTCTCCTATTGACATTTATACAAAAAAAACAAGAAGGATATGAAAAATGTTAAAATCATATATTTTTGCAACTATATAGTGTTATTTCTTGTAGGATGGTATGGGACTTTTCGTGTGCTATGCTATTTCGATTTGCACCTTACCACTTTTAGTGGTAACTTGAAGTTACATAGAATGCCTTTAAGTATTATAAATACATTTTTACATTTATTAGAATAACATAATATTCTACTTCAATGTAATGTAGGTAGCCCAATTCATTTTTGTTTTCTTATTTTATAACGCTCAAGTTCTAATTTATAAAACTTATTATGTACGAATTACATCAATGGCATGATCTAACCCTTCCATGCACACCATCTACTTTATTGGTTTATTAATTTGAATGTTGCGATTTTTGCGTACCTGATCGATGACAATAGAACCCGTTCGGTAAATAATCTATTCAATTTTTGCATAGGGTTCCATTTTAATGTGAAGCTTTATGTCTATAGAAAAGGCAGATGTTTTAAATTTGAATGTTTAAAGGGCACGTGAGTATTCGCTTGATAATTTTGCGATACTTGCAGTTTATATTGTACTTTTTGTTTTGCTTATTATTTGTAATGTAAGTAATCAGCAATAATTTATTTTTCTTTATTTTTTTTAACATATAATGAGTGCTTACATTAATAAAAGAAAATGTCTATATTTTTAGGAGTAACTATTTTAAATATATTCAAAAGTATACTTAGTATAAAATAATTGTGTCATTGGTGGTCACCATCAGCCATCATCTAATATTTTATGCGCGTTCGTCAACAACTAAAACATATCAAATTAACACAACCGAATAGATCTGTTATTTGAATCACTCATCTACCCTCCACAAATCTCTGTACATTTTTGAAGTACCTCTTCACTTATCTAAGAATCTACAATTAGCATACAAAGCAAATAAATTGGGCGAATGATTCTAAAGCTTACGAGGCGGCACACGTCAAGTACAAATCACAGCTTTTGTATCTTATCTTAACTAAGATCGAATTTGTTTTTAAGAACCCTCACTAGCAAATTGAAGTCAAATAACCTTTGTTGAAGTAGGCTTTACGCTATTATAGATAAATACTATTATCAAAGATTTTAAATTTAAACATTAAACAATTCTAAAAAGGCATTTTATTTTTTCAAAATTTATTCCTTTAGAATTCTTTTTCATATTAGTTTAACCACTACCATCGCTTTGGAATCAAATGGTGCTCTAAGAGAAAAAAAACGGCTCAAGAAACCCCCAGCGTTCTTTTTGCGCTCTTTTTAATAAAATGTAAAATATTGAACTATTATTGTTATTGCTATAAAATAACCACTATCTAGTTCCAGGCTATCCAATAGCTTAAATATTCAGCTGTGGAGAGTAAGCTTTATGATAGAGACAATTGTATTGTAATAAAACATATAAATAAATAAATAAATAAATTCTTTATTTTGCTAGAAAACATGTAACAATGGGTGTAAGTAGTTTTAATGTATCAATGTTATCGGCCATTTCTGGCATGCAAAATTACTATTAACAAAATGTAAGTAACATTATATCTCTATTATTATCTATAATTATCGATAATGCCTGAGCAGCGACTGGGACTATATTATAAAAGTATATAAAAGTATCAATTAAATGTCATTTACCCTTAAAGCTCTTATGTATCTTATGAAGCCTACTAGCATTCAACACTAGAATTCTACAAGCAATTCCTTATTTCTTGTATTATAACAACGAAAATCAGTAATAAGAGCAAAAGGTGATGGTTTTTGTGAACGTGTATTAAATTTACATAAATGTAGGTACTGACAATGGACAGTAATAATACTTATTTCCTTAATTTATTTTGCAGTGCCAACATTATAATAAATAAAATAAAATAAATTTCGTTTATTTCAGAGATTACATATACATTTTACTGGTTGAGACTTCCCAGTAAGTTGTCTTAAAATATTTGTATTGGGAATATCTCGCAACTTCGTTAACAGCATATTAGCATATTAATTATATCAGCAGCATGGTCCCACAGCAAGCAGTCATGATGTTGTGAAAATAACTGAAGTACACTAATCTATCCGTCGTAACATTCGTGTACTCTCTAATCCTTCTAACGGCGTATGCAGCACAGCTAAGTCATTCTGCTAGTTGGGCAATATGTGGACCCCACTAGATCTAGATACTACATTCCAGTTTCATTATGAATAATATTGTGAAATGAAAATATAATCATTTCAATACGATTCAAAAACCACTGTGAAGCTTTAAATACACCGATACCTCGCAATTGATGTACCAGAATTATTGAGAGCAACTAGGTCTAATTATGTTTTTGCTGGTATTTGTTACAAATATAAGTCGAGTATGGAAACTCTTTGCAGAATATATATTTACTTGCAGATTATATACTTGTCACGTATGGGATTCGTAAGTGGTAGTCAAGTGGGACATATAAGCTCATTTAAAATATCAGTTACAATCCGCTCTAAAAATCAAATAAATTTTTTCAATCAATCACGCTTCAGTTAAAATTGTCTATAACTGCAACGGTTTGTTATTTCAAATCTGATTTATGGCCAAAGAGACAATTTAAAAAGCGCATGTTTTTTTCTTAAATATTTGTATTCGGAACGGGTGTTTTATTTGTGTCAAAAATTTCGCAAGGGTCGCTCAGACAACGGTAACGCGTTAAAGGGTTTGATTATTACTATTACTACAGCTAGTGTAACTATTGTTGAGTAATGAATTATTGGGTCGGGATGTTTCAGGTACATTAAGTATGTGAAGGGTTACGTTGTGCAAAAATGACAGTCAAAAATTTCACACGTGAAAGTGCAGTCAGGTAGTGACGTTTCAAAAGTTTAAGTGACATTGAAATCGCAAATTTGCAAGAGTTAGAGAGAACTACAATTAGTGCAAGAAAAATAATCGTCATATATGTAAGGTACATTTTTTCTAATGCTAATATATTACGCGATTGCGGACAAAAACGACCTCAAACGACAAAGACGAAAAAGGTTCTCAATATAGATTTAATCATCTGTCCACTTTAACAGAAATTACTTTTTTAATATATTTGTTATATTGGGTTTCCATGGATTTTATTTCCATGGAAAACTCATGGAATTAACGCAAAGATTATAACTATCCTATCTATATCACTATATACTGTATCACTAACTAAAATAAATTTTTAGCTCTTGACCGTTTTCTTCATAATTAAGCCTTTATTAAGTTGTATAGTTTTAAAGAAATAAAGAAGAAAATTAATGGAAGTGATTTAATGTATCACATTGCAATAAATACCAAATATATTTATAAATTAATCTTAATTGCTAATATTTTGTCTAGTTTAGCACAGGTAAACTATCCGATTTATAATCTTTTAATCTGGTATGTGAACAGTGACAAGTGAAAATTTTAGAATTATAACAAGTCGTGTGCCTTTGTACTCACTCTTATTTTCAATGATTAGGTATTCTAATACTAAGGCTGGATATAATACATTCTTGTACACTATATTTGTCACTCTCAAGTAACCACAGGCAAGCTCTCCGTAACCCAAAACCCGTCTTAAGCATTATGCGTCTTAACCCTTTAATAATAATTACACCTTTTGTGAGCTAACCCCTTGACGCGCCGGTAATTCTTTGCGCTACCTGACCCCGCTGGGGTCGGTATAACTTCCTGATCCATTATTAAATGTCTTTGGAGTGCGTGTGCGCACAGACGGATTCAATATCTTAAATAAAGTCGCGATTTTAAAGAGTTTATAGTTATACAAGGTTTGTGTTAGTGAATTTTAATAAAACATGGTAAGTAAGTGCGGGGTTCCATAACTCCCTTTTTCTTATATTTCTCAATTAATACATCCTGGCATAATTGTGATATTTTTTTATTTAACTTATATTTTATTAATACAGTTTTGAATATAGGTTCCATGTTTCCCACCCATAAATAAAATCATTAAACATCCAAACGAAATAACCGTAACAAGTGAATGCAAAAAAATATTATATAACTGCATCATGTTATATCTTTACATGATAAATATTATGGTGTATGTATATTATAGAACAAAATATTATGGTGTGATAAAAACTTAAAATTTTACATTAATATTTACGAATAAAATCAAATTAAAGAATGACTTAATTAAATAAAAGACAAAATAATGGTGTGGTTAAATCAAAGCGGAACTTGATTCAGCAATAAATATAAATAAAATCCTAAATGAGATTTAGTTGGGAATTCCGTGTTATTGATTAAAAAAATATAAAGAAGTTTTATTTATTATTATTTTTTTTAAATTTCCATATTTTGTTTTGTTTTTCATTCATCATTTCTTACATCAATGTTATGAATTGGCCTTGAATATAAATAACCCTAACAAAAAGTAATTTATTTGATTGACTACAAACATAACTCTCTCATAACTTTGTTCATACATAAAATAAGCGAAATTGTGCAAACGTCAACAATATTTCACGAGACAATAAAAACGACCGGACCAGTTGAAATACAAATGTCCTCACAAGAATTCGGTATCCATGGAAAGGATGATACGTTGTTATTTTCAACATATTCCAATATATTATTTTTTATTGCCCTCTCGTGGAGGCGGGGTAACGTCATGCGTGATATTTGATATAAAGTCGGAACTCAACTTCGTTATGCGATATTCCTTTTTTCAAAGGACAATGGATTCACATTGACATAACATATTCTCGGGGAGATAGTGGATATTTTTCATGAACCACTTGGTTGGTTCCAATTATTTTTAACATCTCTAATATATTATGGAAGTTGTTGGAAAATATGTCTCGTTAGTGTAGTACAAGCTTTTGTACTGACTATATGACTAAAATTACAATTATATTCGCTATCTATCTTTATCTATTATTTTAAATGAAAGACGATTGTTAGTAGTTTTACAACACAATTTTTTTTTTGTTATTTTATGTTTCTAATTACTGTTGTATATCATGCTGTATTAGACTTTTTTAAATTTAGAAATTAAATTAGTAAGAATAGGTCTCACTTAACGATAGGTAACTAAAATGGTGATCTCATTCGAATCAATGAGTTTCCGTGGGTTTATTTTATCTGTGACAACTGAGAAAATTTTCATAATCTTCAACCCAAACGTGCAAATGGCACTTTACGGCTGCTATTTTTTTATTGCTTCATTGTCATTTTAATTACCTAACATTAGATTTTGTCTGATCCATCTTAGAACTTAAACTCCTTCTGTTAGACAAATAATGTTAAAAGTTTAATCAATATTAACGTTATACAGGAAATAATTAAGTTACTTTGAATCCAAGCATTTGGTTTTCAGTTTTCAATATAAAATTAATTTCAAACATACCTATGATTTTATAGTTTATTGCAAAAATTATACTTAATTTAACAAAATATAAATTGGGAAACTTATAGTTACTATTCGCAAGTAATGCGAAATTAAACATTACGTATATTATTTATGGGAGGGGATTACAAAGGGAGAGGGTGTTGGTCAGTTCCCACTGGTCCGCCTTAAATGGGGCAGTTCGGTCTTAGTGACCCCATATGGTAGCAGGAGGGTTACGATCCAATTCATTTAATGTTTTTCATTTAAATGTATTAGTCAGAGATTCACTATATTCTATATATATGGTTCACTATTAATACATTTTAATAGAATTTTAAATTTTGGTTTATTTTTCTCTTCCCCTATCTTCTTTCTTTTACAAATTTCCAATTACTTTCAGTAGTAGTAAAAAAAATTACAAAGTACAGTAGAATGATCCTTTATCGATGTATAAATATTTGAAGTGGTCACTTATTAGCCCCGGTTGAATATTTATTTATTTTTTCGATTCATAAAAAATGTTATCGCTAATAGAGCATTCTAAATGCTTCGTGAAATGTATATGAAAATTTATTGTACGTAATTACTTTCAATTAAATGACAAAGTTTTTTAATATTGCCCTATACCATTTCCTGTATTATACCCTTATAAATGAGAACATTTAAAACGACTTTTAACGAACGAAATTTAACGTTAACAGAAACGCTGACTTTAACATAGACTGCGGAATGTGTTGCGCTATTGTACCTATTCCTTGGCATAGTTAAAATTAAAGTTAAAAGGTGTATATCAAGTCAATATCGAATATTTATTTGAAACTTTAGACAGATCGCTTTTCAACATTAACAATAGCTTTAACCGGCGAAGATTTGACGGTTGCGGTTAACATTTAAAATTATGACGTCATCTAAAAATTGTCAAATGGTGCAACACATTTTTTTATTTAACTGGTACTTTAACATGTTTTTTATTGCTAAAGTTGGTTGGTGTAGCCCAGCCTAAGAAAACAAAACTGGCATTCGATCCTTTTAATGATTCGTTCAAATAATAAAACATACAAAAACTTGTTATTGATAATTATTTGTTAAAAAATAAGTAAAACAGATGAAAATAACTAATAAATCGCTTAAAACAGAAAAAAATATTTGAAAAAAAGAAAGAAAAACCATTTATTTCAACACAAACTCAAATAACAAAATGAAGCAACTTAAAATTATACATATACTAGCTGACCCAGCAAACGTTGTATTGCCGATATTAAAATCGCGATACAAAAGTAACTGTTGATCGTTTTTTTTTAATGCTGACTCATAATCAAACAAATTAAAAAAAATGTAAAAAAAATAAAAAAAAAAAAATAAGGGGTATGAAAAATAGATGTTGGCCGATTCTCAGACCTACTCAATATGCTCACAAAATTTCATGAGAATCGGTCAAGCCGTTTCGGAGGAGTACGGGAACGAACATTGTGACACGAGAATTTTATATATAAGATAAAAACGTGTGGTGTTTAAGAAGGAGCCACTCACCATACACACACATGTGTATTGCAACGATTTGAATTTGAATAGCAGTGATTAATTAGAAACAATGGGTCTTTAATTTATTACAGCAAATTCACTTTATTTGATAAAACAAAAAAGAAATGATTCTTTGTATGTTATTTTCATTGATAATTCTAAATATTAATAATTCTGATCTAAGAGTTAGTATTTAAATATTATCTTTATAGAAGTAAGTAACGTACTTTTATTATTAATTCAATTAGGACAAATAAATAGTCGTCATAAAAAATCCAATTTCCTGTTTTCCCAGTCAATAAACTTGTGTAATAGTGTGCAAAGTTTCATGTCGGGCAGAGTGGGAGGGGAGACAGACTACTAATGCCGCGGTCACTTTACCCCACCGGCCCTGTCTCCCTACCTACGGCTACGGCTACCAGTAAAAACTAACTGTTGAGAATTGCAAAATATCATTGATGCATGTATTTTCGTAAATTTATACCCGTTTTAGTTATATATCTTTTTTTATTCTCTACGCCGGTAAATATTAATTATAATGATCTAGCCCCAGACTAGACATAGTTCGTTGGACATAAAATGATATTATTAATAAAATAAATATACTTAAACATACATATACACACATCCATGACTCGGAAACAAATGCTCACATTCATGATATAAATGCATATAGGTATATAGGCCGGTCCTTATTAATAATGCCCAGTTAATCACGTTGCCCGTAACATATACATACCTAGTTCGAGTAGTAGTAGAGTATACCTAGCTCAGATGTCAGGGTCGCTTACCACTGTCTGTGAGGTTATCAAGATGATTGTGAAATAAAACATTAGCACCCAAGCTTTTAAAAGGGATTCCTGTCGTTATTTTTCCAGCCCAATATGTCGATAGGTACGTTCAAAAGAAGTTATATGCTGCCAGATCAGACTATCCTATAATTTACAAGCGTTTCACGTACTGTTTATCACTATTTATACATTGTGAGACGCAAACTATGACTTTATTCGATAGATAAGTCGCAAGTAGCTTAGATTCGTAACTTAACTTATTACATTGTAGAACAGGCCCTTAAAATAGATATTACACTATCTAACTAATAGATAAGGCCTTTAAAAAAACTCTTCAATATATAACGTAAATATAAACGCAAACTATGACTTTATTCGACAGATAAGTCGAAAGTAGCTTTGTATTCGTAACTTTACTTGTTACATTGTGAAACAGACCCTTATAATAGATACTACACTATTTAATTGACAGATAAGGTCTTTAAAAAAACTCTTCAATATATTTATTTAGAAGCATGATGTCTATCTTCATTCTTAGTAGGGACCTACTTGACATTTTGGTTTGATCTTCTTGTGAAATTCTACTATTTTTGCATTATTGACCCACCACACGAATAAAATTTGAAATCAAAATTTTATGAACGATGCGGGACTCGAACCCACGACCTCTGGCGTTCCGTGCCAGTACTCTGCCAACTGAGCTAACCGTTCGAGTGACGTATCGTCTTAAACTCTTGTATGCTTTGTTCAACTCTCAGGTTGTTGTTTTATTTACACTCTACAGGATCTACTTTACAGTTGATAACCTGCTCAACCCCAACATTAACATATAAGGAAATTGACTTGAGATGTCTATCTTTTAAATCTAAAGAATTTGTTATATTTTTCTAGGATTAATACACAAATAAAATTTGAATATAAAATTTATCCTAACAGTCTTAGAAATACTAGAAGTGAGGGTTAACACTTTAAAAACATAACAAATTGTTTATTGATCCAACAATCTTCATTGTGTTAAATGTGCAAAGTCAAATTTTAATTCAGTTTCTTATTCAATATCATATTGGAACCATTAAAACAAAATACTACATCGTATCATTTAATTTTCTGAGCAATGTATTGCAACAGTCGGTCACCATCGCAACGATATCCTGGCAACGCCGTATTAGTCTATATACGTACAGTTATAAGAGTTGATTTCCCCTGACAAAAGTATTGCGAACACAAGTAGCCATATGGCATTGAATAAGTTTGACTAGATAAGACTACGCTGAAACTTTCTATTTTCGAGTCTCCTTAGGAGACGCCCCGCGACTGTTGTTACGTAGTCTTTGCGGCCACCACGGCCCATGTCCTATGTCGCTGTAAAAGCATGTCTAACAGTTTTTTCGGTATGGGGTGTCCGCTTACGCGGACACTCGAGTCCTACATATTACGCCCCGAGGCGTAAATACGTAACTGTATTTGCTCCTCTAAAAAAAAAAGACTACGCTTTTCTCTCAGATTTAAAAGAGGTGGCAAACAGGCTAGTGGCTCACCTCACCTGATGTAAATTAAAAAACCAGCCACCTACATCAACTATCTCATTATTATTATTATTGGGGTAATAAGCACTTAAATTTGTAGATCTATTGTGTCCTCTACGTGTGCTTGGATGCACGCTCTGGCGATGACTATGCTCGTTGTGATGAGGCAATTGGGCATTATTTAGAGAATTTTTCCCTTGCAGATTCGGAGTTCAAATTGATACAAAAAATTACATCCTCTAGCCCTATAAGAGGTGCAGTATCCTCAGTGGACACAGGTGGGGTAGGTTCTCTGCCTGGATATTGAGGGCATTGAGGCAAGCTCATTGCGGTAATGCCTCACATTCCAGAAGGATGTGTAGGACCCTTGTAGGCCTCTTGGCAAAATCAACTGTCTTAAGCATGGTCTGATATTTCGTCGTCTGATAGTCGCGACATGATTTTTCATAATTTCTATATATTTCACAATCCTTCCCAAATTCAATGCAGTGATTTGATTTAATGTTAGCTCTATTTAAACATTATTTTACACAAAAGTGGTCAAGTGTGAGTCTGACTCACACAGGATTGGTTTCTTACCACAGTAGATACAAAATATAACACTATGCCTATTTTAAATACTTTTGTTAAAGAAACAAGAAAGGGCGCTGAAACTATAACTATTAGCAAATGTGGAATGCACCGTTTTTCATTTATCTTTAGTTTGTGTTTGTGTATTTGGCGGCAATCGTAGTAAAAAGTCTGTCAAGCTTTCAGCTGGCTAACTATTTCAATTTACGAGATTTAAATTAATTATCAACTCCAGTTTTGTACATCCACGTTTGAGGTAGCGGGACAGTTAATATATTTGAAGTAAGGTAGAAAAGGGTTTCTTACGCTACCTTTGTGCGGGGATGCCCTTTAGTGGGATCTAATAAAACCTTGTTACGGCCAAAGGGATACCAATTCCAATATTGAAAGTGTTCTTTTACATGATACGGAATTTAGAGACTTCTTTCTGATATTAAATCGTGGAGAAATCTTGTTTCTGTAACAATGTAACGTATGAGGTTTTGACGTGGCTTGATTTTATTCGTTCATTCTGAATAATGGATTAGGAATAATATTTTGGAAACATAAAATAATATTTTCATTTAAAGAAATTACCTTACATTTACATGATGTATTTTTTTCTGTATTGTTTTATTTAAGGATTTGAATATCTTATTAGTCTTATTAAATAAGTAAAATGAAAAAAGCAATTGTGTGGTTTTATGAAACCACGATGACAGTGAAACTTTCTTCCACATAATTACTAATACAAGCATATGTATTGAAATGATATATTATTTTTTAATAATTAAACAAACAAAATAGCGTGAAGCACTGGCACAAATGAGTAATAGTCTATACACTACACGGTCAGCTGCTGCGAACTATAGGCGCCGCCCGACCGTCACGCGACATGCAACACCCAGACGAAAAAGTTTGAGACGATGTAATAAAAGTTTCACTTTAATAATATATATAATAAAAATACCAAATAGTGTTATGTATAATAACAACTGCCAAAAATTCCTACGGTCGCGTATTACTAACATTAGCTTTGTCACCGAACAGCAAGTGAGGCCTACGCTCCTTGATCGATAGAATAAACATTTTTCACCAACATTCTGTTATTTAGGTATACTTATTTTCACATATTTCACTAAACATAAAGTTGAATTTTAAATTAGAAAGTACAGTACAACACGGGTAAAACAAATTTTATATTTGTCTAAAATGTTCTATAATTAAATAAATATCACATCGGAAATTAACTGTAATCTGTAGTGGCTATTGGACGTGGTAAGTGGTCCGTACCACGCATGCGCCGCCCCGTGGTCGAGACTACCTGACCGCGGCTGGACACTGATCAATATTAAAGTCCGAGGGAGGATGCTGGGGGAATGTCTGTTTGTCTGTCGTATCTATATAGAGCTGCGAGTATGTTCAAACTCTGTATAATATGCAACAAACTAATAATAATAATAATATTGACATACTTTTACACAAATTATCTTGCGAAAAACTAGGCATAGCCTGTACTATGGGTACAAGACAACGATATATTTAATGCAATATACTTACTTAAACATACATAAACACATATAAACATCCATGACTCGGAAACAAACATTCATATTCATAATATATCATCATCATATAAATGATTGCACCTACCGGGATTCGAACCCGGGACCTCTAGCTTAGTAGTCAGGGTCACTAACTATTCCGCTATATCGGTCCTCAATAAAATACCTGCCTTGGTAGATTAGAAGTTTATCTTAACATATTATGCTATAAAAATTTAGATTAGAATATGTAAAGTACAAAACTTTATTTCTTATTTAATGTATGTGTTTTATACCAGAGCACTTAAACGGCAAATAATTTTCATTTTACTAACGATAAAAAAATTGTAAGGAGTATTGATTTCTGCTCATATTTCGCTATTATTAAATTGAATTGAAACTTACCTAACAATAATCAGTCATAACTGACAAATGATAGCTCGCAAAAAAAAAATGTGGTTATCTCAGCTCTATACAGATCAATGTTAACTCACCTTTTGCGGACACTACGGGGAGGGTCCAAGAGAAATGACGACCCTTAACTAAAACACACACATACAAATCACGCTCATAAACATGCGCTATTTGCGTGCTTGTGTGAAGTTCGTTTGTGTGTGTGTCCAGTTTCCAAGCGCCTGGGTTTTGTTAATTTAATTAGAGACACAAAAAGATTAAGGCACACGAGCATTTAGAGGAGACCTTTTGTTGATGTTTCTGTACAATGTGGGCTGTATACAATTTGTATATTATATAGATGTATTTGTAAATATTTATATAGAGCTGCTATGTATTATCATTAGCATGGACGCTTTCATTGAAACGTAGACCATTTTATATTGACATTGAAACGTCAAGACATAATATGTTTGCTTTTTAAAAAAAATTTATGAAAGTTGGTGCAAAGTTACTTAAATCCTTATAAGTGCAGCTTCTCATAAAATAATATATTTTTTACTTTATTTATATGAATGAAATTTAAAGTTCAATTAATTAATTATATATATCTTTATAATTTAATAAATCTACTTGATTTTCAGATAGATACTTTGTAAGCTAACTGTCTTCTAGAGTTTATAATTATTTATTTTCTTTTTCATAGAACAAAAACGTATTTTTTGGTTTTAAATGGTGTATTAAGAAATAGAGGAAGAGGAAGAATATTAACCAAAGTTTTCCCTTCAGAAATACGAATTCCTTTCTTTTAACATACCTATTTAAAAAATTACATTATATATTGGTTTGTTCTATGAAAGACTATCGAAATTATCTGATTTTTCCCCTTTTTTAGTGAAGTAATTTATATCGTGTTTTGAACCACACATATCATCATATCATCGTAACCATATTTTTATGAAAGAAAAAGAAACACGCTGAGTTTCTTGCGTCAGTTCTTCTCAGGTCTGAGGCATACTTTTTTGAATGGGTATGGGGGTAGTTTTTAATAATAATAATAATTTTATTTCCCAAAGATTACAATAATTAATACTAGTTTTACAATTTTGTTGTTTCTAAATTTCAATATCGTGTTTCAGCTGTCAGTGACTACTCGGTACCAGAAATAATTACCTACATAGTCAAGTAAATACAGATAAAATAAAATAAAAATACTGTTAAAATAGAAAAGTGAGAAAAAAATTGAAATAAAATAAAAGTATAACTTCTAAGAATGTGTGTGAATGTGTGTGTGTGTGTGTGTGTGTGTGTGTGTGTGTGTGTGTGTGTGTGTGTGGGTGTAATAGGGTTTGATAGTGTTTAGGTGTGTTATAATGATTTGTATACATCTTATATATATATATTTTATTTGTATATGTCTCATGGAAATACAGCCCATGGACCCAGTTTTTGTTGTTGTTGTTTTGACTTTCAGTAAATGATATCATATCTTATTTGTAATAAAATATTTGAATTAGAATTTCTTAAAAAGTGACGAGAATTCGTGTCATGGTAGGTAATACACTGCCCTGTACAATGCAGTGCCGCTCAACATTTATGAGAAAACCCAAAACTCTTAATGGCATCGCCATTGCACTTGTTACTCTGAGACATAAGATGTTAAGTCTCATCACCTGGTAATTTTGTAGCTACAACCGAAACCGAAACAAATGTAGTGTTATACACAGCTGATTGACATTGAGCATTATTAGCGATTATAAAAAATTATAAAAACTTAAAAAAAAAATAGAAACAGAGATTCGTATAACAGGATCATCCAGCCAGTGTCATATCGTGAGATTATATAAACATAAAGTATGACAGAACTTGTTGAGATAATACAATAAAAACATTCTCAATATTGGTGTAAATAGGTCGAAAATATTTTGTCTATCACATTATGTTGATATTAAAGACACGCGCCTATATCGAGATTCCTTGGAATATAAAAAGTAAGTCGATAGCTTACCGATGAAATTTATACATTTGGATATTCAAAATATGTTCCTAGCACCAGAATATATAGAACTGCATCACCCCCCGGGTTGTGAGGTTTTAACAGACGGAAGGGTGAGTGTGAGAGGTCAAGTTTGATCGGATGGTAAGGTATCGTATGTATTTTTGCCGCGGGCGGATATTACAGCGCGACTCTCAGGGCTGTTTTCACATAATAGCAGCCGTTTTCTTTTGTTTTTCTTGCCTAGCTTCGCTCGTTACAGGTGGGAGAGTAATGAAAACAAAAGGCGGCGGTTGTACGGAACCTCGCGGCATGCAAATATGTTTTGGATATAGCGATATATTGTACAATATCTTTGCTATGTTCACAATCCTGTTTAAAGCTTGCTTGTGTTATAAATGATTGGTGTAATGTTATTATCTTAATTGTAGTTGTCTTTCCGAGGAAATTAGTGGTTTCAGATATATTTGGGTTTTTTTTATCATCATCATCAAAGGGCAGGCATGCCGCTTACTTTATGATAAGTAATATGGCGGCTATTTATTTTTTATTTTAATTTAACATATTGGGTAGATATATAAAAAAAGAGAAAAAGCACAATTATTGGCACTGGTACCTTACGACCTTAAATACTTGTGTAAAGGTTGTTCGTTACCCCGTTGGAAGTCATCAATTAAACTTTTCCATGCATCCGGAATAATTTTATAAATATGCATTCATTCAAACGTTGATAAATATGCAATGTTTCCAACGGGCATCGAACCCACAACCCGTTTCATGGTATATAATAGGTTTCCTTCTATGGGTATTGGGTACTACACTCTTATATTCAAAGATACAGTTTAATTAAACCAGAAAAATGGAGTCTGGCAATCATGTGGCAACTCCAAACAACTTTATCTTTAATCAAGAACTTGTACTAGTAATCAATCAGTTGAAATAGCTGTTGAGAGTTGCAGTAGATGAATTTGCGACCAAACTCAGTTGGTGCTTCGCTTGCCCTTTCAAAAGTTTTTAGGGTGACCATTCATTGGACAATATGTAGGTTTTTAAATTTATTTTTCTGTGCTTCATTACAATATATTGAATAAAATTTATATAAATTTATTATTCAAACAAAACAAATCTTATAACTATATTTACAGTACTATGTCTACATAAAATTAAAACTATCATTACGTGGAAGCGTACCAAGAATACTGGCAGCATCACCGCGTTGGATAGCAAGGCTGATCCGTTGACCGAAATAGCTGCCAGCGCTTGGGTTTCCAGTAGCCTTATTGAGGCGCACAGGTAGTATTTTGAACATTCTCCGCGCCTCTGCGCCCGACGGGCCAAGTGTCTCGACACCAAACGGCACAAAGATGTATGACTCACTGAGACCAACATATTTACGACGCTTGCTGTCTTCGTCAGTCGAAGCAGCAGCCCCAGCACCAACTGACGTAACTTGGACATGAGAAGGAGCCAGAGTGTCGACGCAAGTAGCGTCCCACACCAGCGCCCTTCCCCGTGCCCAAGCCACCAATGAAATGTATATTTTTATAGCCACTCTTGTGTTGTGAATGTTATCTTAAATTATTAACATCTTGACTGATTTTAACTGGTTTTAAATGCAGTAAATTACTGCAAAACTCATCCATTCACCACTCGTAAATACACAATAAAAGAGATTCCATGCGCTTTTTTAACATTAACTAAAACTGATATCATATATTTTATATGTTTTGACACTTTATATTAGCACACATTTCTACATCATTGATGTATAAAAAATGTTTCCGAATTTTCGGAAATATATTTGCCGTATTAATTGTTAAATTCAAGTGTGGGCAATGAATATCTTATAATCTGATCATTCAAGCAGCATCATTTATAGATTTAAAAGCCTTAATAGTACCTACTGATAAAATATAATGAAGGTCATTTATAATTTTTTAAGGCTTCAAGTTCTTTCTAATGAAATAATTTATTTGGAATTGTATTGTTTAACATAACTGTGTAGTAACAGGTGACGTTTCGGTTATAGACATAATATGAAATCGTTCGGTTTTACAAGTTTAAAGTTTATTAATTTTTATGAAAATAAGGGACGAGACGAGCAAGACGTTCAGCTGATGGTAATTGATATGCCCTGCCAATTTCAATGCAGTTCCACTCAGGATTCTTGAAAAACCCAAAAATTCTGAGTGGCACTACAATTGCGCTCGTCACCTTGAGACATAAGATGTTAAGTCTGATTTGCTCAGCAATTTCACTGGCCCTTTAGACCGAAACACAGTAGTGTTTACACATTACTGCTTTACGGCAGAAATAGGCACCGTTACTAGATTATGGTACCCATAATCTAGCCGGCATCCTGTGCAAAGAAGCCTCCCACTGGTGAAATGTGTGCATAATATACTGTTTTTTTTATTGTAGATGTTTTTGATTATAATCTTAAAATTCCGTTTATTGTTTAGTATCCGTATAATGGACTAGACAAACCACCAGATGTTAAATGGCACCATGTGAGTCTTAACACCCCACAAAACGACATAAAAGAAAAGGTTCTGAAGGTGACCGCGATCTTTCTTCGACCGAGTTCTGTCTTCAGATTTAAAGCTTGCAGATTTGAAGTTTTATCTCTATAAAAAAACTGTTTTATTTAAAAAAATGAAACATATAATTTGGAAAACATGGTTACTGTAGTTCTATAGTTGTATTTATATCATTTTGTTCAGATCTCGTCATAGATGATTTCCTTTTCTGTATAAATAGACGCAATATAATAAGGGCAATATCTGTATCGCTATGATTTATTCTAGGGTAAATATATATTTAACGCCATTTTTACAATGGTTCGATTCTCACATTCACTCTGAAATTAACAACATTTCTGAAATTAACAACTTCTTTGTCTTTCATTAAAATCATTATTTTAAATATTTCTTGATTTTTAATTTTGATGTTTATTACAGCAGTACTACTGCTTTGGTTACAATAACGTCGCAAGAAATTCTTTCAGTACTGCTTTTCGAGTGTTTCATTTGCTGCATTTAATGCGATAATAATATGTTATATCTTATATATAATTATATCTTATATCTCCTTAAATTCCTTAATATTTCTCATTAAATCATCATATTATAATCAAATATCAATTGTCTTTACGTACCAACAAAAAATATCTTATAATATAGGTAATCAACAACAATTTATTAAATTTAATAGATATAGGTTCTTAAATTTATATTTAACACAATATACATAATTGATCCAAATATTATCATTATAATAAATATCATAACGAATATAATACAAAGAGTCACACAATTATGTCTAGCCGTCACAGAAATACATAAAATAAAAATAAATATTTTACCCAAAACATAAACTACAACACCTTTTCAACCCTACACGCGCTCACGCAAAAAATGCAACAAAAAGTAACAGGGTGTTGGGTGGGCCCATCCCACCCACAAGACCCCTCATATCTCTGCACTCGCCAACGCTAATCCACCCATTCTACAAACCCAATTTGTCCACTAGCAACTCCAAACACCAACGCATAAAATACAAAATCGCACAAACAAGTTTCCGAAACAGAGGTACTAAAAACGTAACACTGATGAATGTCGTCCATTAGATGTTATTTATTTAGAATGTGGCCGAAAGGCTCCCGTTAAGTTTACCTAAAGTTTACTTAGGACTGTATCGGGTTAACTGAAGACGTTTTCAGCAGCTCAAATAAATTGACGCAGTTAGGGGGTCCACTTTTTTCGGGACTTATGACGCTTTCATTCAAATGTTTGGATACGTCGGCTGGTTTATTTTGTTTCCTCTCAAATATACGTTAATATAAGCACTAGCTTTTAATATGTGAACAACTTTTCATGATTACAGAAAAATTTAAATTTCGTGAATATTTTAAGTTTATTTGTAATGTACTTGATGATTCGCGAATGAATTAATTTAAATATTTGGGTTTTGAATTAGGGCTTAATATGAGCTGCAGAATATATTTGTTTTCTTTTTTTAAATGCGGCTTATATACCGAGTAATGTTTTTAATGGCACATAAAACATCTTTAAGTCTGAGGACGACATGCGATGCGACCAGGGTCGTATCTCGCTACGCTTCACTATAAATCGTTTTGTAATGGGTAACAACTCAGATCTTTTTTTTCACTGTTATAGGCAGATGTCTCATCTGCTTGTTCTGTTATTTTTTCCATAAATAAAGCTTGATCCTTCACCTCCATCGCCGGCAGTAAAATGCGGTCATTTTCCATCACACATAAAATATAAAATATAAAAGAAAATACATTTTAATAGCACACAGATTTTTTTTTTAAATATGAAGATTTTTAAAATATCGTTCTCTGAAAACCACAGATATAATAAATTATTACTTTACAAGTTGTAACAGATATACCTACAGGTCAAGGTAATATAATATAGATAAGAAAATTAATAATCAAAAAAATAATAATCGATAATTATACAGTGTACAATTTGTGAATGTATATTTGGCGAAGGTAAGGATAATATTTAAGAGAATCTTGAATTCTTCAGCGTTCCACGTCACGACTCACGTCGCACTAAAAACTTTTAACTACATTAATCTTATAGACGAGTGAGTTTTACCAATGGTTCTCGATTGAAATTCGTCTCTTAATTCTAGCGTTTACCGAAAATGTTACATGAATATATTATGTTATAAATAAAAAAAAGGTACACAAAAGTTAAATTGAATCGCTTGAAAAATGTTATATGTTCGTAAGTGGAATCGGAAGAAATGCATGCAGGTCACCTGACATTTTTTTTTAAAAACGAGATGAGCAGGACGTTCAGCTGTTGGTAATGGATACGCCCTGCCCATTTCAATGCAGTGTCATGCCGCTCAGGATTATCGAAAAACCCAAAAAATCTTAGCGGCACTACAACAGCGCTTGTCACCTTGAGACATAAGTTGTCAAGTCTCATTTGACCAGTAGTTTCACTAGCTACGGTGCTCTTCGCGCCGAAACACAGTAATGCTTCACGGCAAAAATAGGTGCCGTTGTGATACCAATAATCCAGCTGGCATCCAGTGCAAAGGAGCCTCCCACTGGTAATATTCATTGCAATAACTACTTTAACTGTAAAACAAAGGTGTTATTCAGAATATTCATAGGTTATCTTCTCAATATAATAAGTTTATAAATCTTATTTGCGTTAAAACCATCTACATTCACGAAGATTTATATTTTCCTCTAAATGTAGCCTGATTTCCACAACGGCGCCTTTTGCTACCGTAAAGCAGTAGTATGCAGGCATTTTTTGTGTTACGGTTGGAACGGCACTGTCGCTGGTGAAATTCTGGGCTAGTGATAATTAACATCCAATACCTGAAAGTGAAGTTAAGCTGTGGAAGAGCTTTATTGTGTGCTGTTTCCGGGCTGATACGTTATAGATACCTTCAGAAAAAGTGCGCATACCTTCCTTCTTGTGATTCTTCTGGTATTGCCGAGGTGATCACTTAAGATTAGGTTGTCCTCCCCTTTCATAAAAATGTGACGGACTAATTATTACTATTATTGTGATGCCGCGCAGATTTTGGGCTTTTAAAGAATTCTGCATGGCACTGCATTACCCGGGAAATGGTCCCGGGTGTATCACTTAACACAAGTGGTCTAGCTTATCTCGTCACCTACTCTCATAAAAATTATAAGTTTACAAGATATACACATTGATATGGATATCTACATACCAAAAGATATTTAAGTTAAAAAGAGATTTAACTTTTATAACTGGTATATAATATATTAGTATATATTTGTAACTCCTACAGATATACCGCTGAATACTCGAATCGAGTTCCAGCAGTAGTAACTTTCTATCAGTACGCAGCGGTCTGTCTGTCGGTATGTCAATACGTAACAAATGGTGCCCAGTACGCCCCCAGTCGATTGATGAAACCGGGACAGGATAAAAAATGTTCATTTGTTAGCACGATATTCTGAGGATATTTACAATATTTGAATCTTTATATATATTATTTAATCATTAGATATACAGACTTTTTATTTCATGTGTTATAACATCATAATTAAATTTGAGTGAAAAATATGAGTATTACCTACATTTTTAAAAATAATGAAGAAAAGCGAAATAGCTTTTTTGAAATTATGAAAAAATTTCGTTGTAATAAATTTATTAATTACTAGCGGACCCGACAGACGTTGTTCTGTTAAAAAAACTCTCGCCGATGGAATTTCGTAAAATCCGTTCTTAGCTGACCTCTACTCGACGAAAGGAATATTCCTACCAAATTTCAAGACGCCTTATGGTTCCAGAGATATCGTGATGAGTGACTATATACGTGAAAATCTCTTATACATATATATAGATTGACCATGGGAAATGGATTCAGACCAAAAACTATCAAGAATTGGCCTTGAGATTTGTTAATGATCATGGCGAATGCAAGACGGACCGGAAATTAAAGATTTGCGGGCTAACTCGACATGCGAAATGTTCATGAAGTAGTTGCTGCAGATCATGAAGAATTGCTATTATCATTGCTGCATTGATCTTCATGTCGTTGTGCCTCCATGGTGCCCATGCAATATAATTGTTAAAATTTATGGTGTGCATCTTCACTTAAATCTCTTAAATGAGGACATATGGAAACAAACATTGTATTTTTGAGTGTTTGCTAGAAAATGTCGTGATTCGGTGTCACAAAAATGTCAAAATGTCAATCCATACAAAATGTATGAGAAAATATTTTTTTTTATAATAATATTTTTTTGTGATTTTTTCGATATTTTATTACTTATTATCCTATTCCGGACTAAGAGTAACCCAAAAAATCAAATAACAGAAAAAATGGTCTAGCCGTTCTTGAGTTATAAATGGTGTAACTCACACGACTTTCTTTTATATATATAGAGGTACATATCCAATAGGTAGTATAATATGGCTATTAAAGATACATTAGTCACACATACAAAAATAAAAATAGTTTTGTAGCAATCATTTCGTATTTTTTTTTAAATAAAACTTCTTTAGGCGCGACATGGGGGTTTTTTAATATTCAATAACAACGCCATATTTATATTATGTGCTAATAATAATATAACCTTCAATTTCTTATTATCAATTATTTTATTAAGACGTAAAAATTTTAAAATGTGCGAATGTTATTAATGAATTATAAATAGAATATATGATGAAAATAATAATCAGTCAAATAAAATTGCGGAATCCCAGTAACATTTTACTCATTCATCAATAAATCAGAATAAAAGAGAAGAACCTGATAATGAGCTGACCTGTAAAAAGTGTAAGTGTTTATATTCTGATGAATAATAATATCAAAATGTAACATTATATCATATATATATTATATATATATTAATAAAGGCATTTTTTAGGTAGAGAAAGTGCCAAATTTGCGCAAAAGATGAAGTTATATCGCCAGCTTTTCCGAGAAAAAAAAAATAGCAAAAATCTAACAATGCTCCTAGCTCTTCAGTAATACGTGAGTTCTTAGTTGGTAATAAGGCTTTATTTAATGTTATATATTAATGCCTGTGTTAATTATTATTAAGTTTTACTTCAATCGCGCGAAAAGATTACACGCACACACTTTTTATTCTCTAGAAACATGCGCTTCTATTTTTCACACATGTATGTATAGATATTGATACAAGCACATTGTCAGTTCATATAAGAACCAAAATACCAACGCTATATAACTCAACGAGTCCTCAGGGATCTACCCCTTAGTCTTTACAGCCTGTCAATGACTAGTAAATTTAGAACCGACCCGACATTGAAATAAATGTTTTTTGTTTTCCCAAACTACCCTTAAAATTGTTATTTAGTGTTGTCATCTCACTTTCTACGCCTTCCTTAAATAAGTATTTAATATTTGTCCTTTTTACGTTACGTTACATTACACTGGTAATAAAAATATTGATTCTGAATATTACCTACTGAATTGCAAATGTCATTTGGTATACTTTTCGTGATTAACAGATTACAGCAACATTAAAAATAAAATTAAAAAAAAATAAAATTTGTATACCTAAATGGAAGTGAAAGTTGGGTATGGCAGAAGAAACATGAAAGCAGAATAAATGCAGTTGAGATGAGAGCGTTGAGAAGTATGATAGGAGTTAAACTGAGTTACAGGATAAGAAATAGTGAGATAAGGAAACGTTGTGACGAAAGAAGTTGTGACAAAAATTGAGAAAGGTATGCTGAGATGGTTTGGACATGTCGAGAGAATGAATGAAGAACGATTGACGAAGAAAGTGTATAAGGCCAGTGTGAATGAAATGTTGAAAGGGGTAGACCTAGGTGGACGTTTCAAGATCAAATCAGGGACGTCTTGAAAAAAGGCCAGGTCAAGAGTACCCTAGACCGGAGAGCATGTATGAAAGGAATAATGAAAGTGGACGAAGCGAAACAAGTATGTAAGGATCGTAGCAAGAAGAAAGAAAAAGAAAGAAAGAAAAATAGTTTATTCATGACGATATAGTACAATAAAACAAAAAACAAAATTGAGAATAAGTGGAAAAAAGTGGTTTCTGCCTACCCCTACGGGAAAGAGGCGTGATTTTATGTATGTATACCTAAACGACTAGTTATTAATTACAAAAATCTGGCTATGGCTATTAAAACAGTAGTGTAACTCAGTGGTCTGAAGGGTTCCCTAGCAGCAAGTAACATAATTTAAAACTTCTTGTAGCGTTGTAACGATTTATGAGGTATTAAAAAAAGTACTTAATAGATCTCGTTTAAACTAATGTACATCATGTTTTTTTACTTTTACCATTCTCTTGTTTTAGAAGATACAGGGACACACATTTTACCACTTTGGAAGTGTCTCTCGCGCAAACTATTCAGCTTAGAAAAAAATTACGAGTATATAGAGATATCATTTTTGAAGACCTATAGATACGTATAGGTTTGATGAAAAAACATTTTTGAGTTTCAGTTCTAAGTAAATTTATTGTTTTTTTTTTCTATTTTTGTATGAAAATATTAATGCGGTTCACATAATACATCTACTTACCAAGTTTCAACAGTATAGTTCCAATAGTTTCGGTGGCTGTAACATACGGACGGACAAAAAGACGGACAAAAGATCTATAAGGGTTCCGTTTTTTTGCCATTGGGCTACAGAACTCTGAAAAGTAAATGAAAGCAACTTACGAAACATGTACATCATTTTGTACAAAAGCGAATTATATAAAAAAAAACAGTCTAAATAATGCATGCACATCTGAATACGTTTGCGACACATATTAAATTTCAAACGGATTTTATTCGCATGACACGCGCTGCATTCACCCTTTCATTTTTGAATCGATTTTTATTACAAAACAGTACTCTTCGCTGCTATTGCATGCAAACTTATAAATTATAAGTTAAGTTAAGTTTAAAAGTTTAAAAGCTTAAAAATATCATGATTGTCCTTAAGATTTTGCATAGGTTTTTCAAATGTTGATAATCTTGATAATGTTCTGTATGTTCATAAGCACATTGAGGAATTTTCTAGAAACTGTGACATTCATAATGTTAACACGAGGAACAAACATAAACTTGTTATGCCTACTACTCGGTTGGGTCGAGTTAGTAAGTCTTTTGTTGGGCGATGTATTTGCTTCTACAATATGAGCCCAGAAAATTTACAAAACAAATGTGTTACGAAATTTAAAAGAATTGTAAAAAAACGTTTGTGTGGGAATGGTTTTTTATAGCATAAACGATTGTCTTAATGACACCACGGACTGGGAATAAAGCGAACACCCTCAGGCTCTTTAATTATAAATGTTTATTGTACGATATTACATTGTAATCCATATTTTATATAAAAAAAAAAGCTGGCTGAGTTTCTTGCGCCCATTCTTCACAGGTCTGAGACAGTCTCTTTTGAATGGGTGGTAGTTTGACGTTCAATAAGTGGTTTTAAATCCTATTTTGAATAAAAATATTTGAATTTGAACTAAAAAATTTGATCCAAATTTAAATTACTAACTACATTTACCAGTAATTGATTCATTGTAAGTTTATCTCCGAAGACGAGTACTTACCAAACCTTACCGTTTACTTGTTTTACCAGAAAATAAATTTAAGAAAGCCACTTAAGGTATTTTATAATCTAAGGCAGATGCTTTTATGATATAACAGCCTGATCAGATTTTGTGTAATGGACATTAATTCTAATTTGCTTTTAGATTTCTGACTATCGATAAGTTCTATATTGACTTCGATTAATACAGTTTTTTTATTATTAAATTTTGCTTTTCAAGAATTTGCCCGAAAGTGAGCGAACTCTATTGTTGTGAATTGCGTTTCTAGTGTAAAAAAATCGTTACTGTTTTTAAGTATGTATGTAAGTACTATGTATAGTGTGAGAGATATTGATGTTACGATAAATACTGACAGTATCCTGCAAGAAGTCCTCCTATCAGTGCAATGAAGTATTTTGATCACTTGTTGATAATCACCATTTTCTATTGCAACACCAGCACAATCACAAGAATGTTTTCGCACTTTTACTCGCACATAAACCTTAGAGGTTTTGCGAGTATGTCTTTATTATTATATATATTAAGACAATTTTGTTCATTGAATAAATAAAAAAAAAATAAGTACTTACACGCGACACGTGGTGAAAACACAACACGTAAATCAAAGCATTTCATTAGATAAAATATTTTCAAATATTTTTGTTCATCAGAAGACGCATTACATATAAAACAAAAGCAATTAATTGGCAAATTGGCAAAAAGGTCATCAGGTAGCATCAGCTGTTCAAACTACAGAGACTGGAATAAAACGCAGTGCATATGATCTTCTACCCCAAACATAACTATCAATGTTGCTGTATTTATCCGCATTATAAACGGTGGTTAAATAATTCATTTATCTCACACAATAGTGTCCAAAACAGGTATAGCACGCGACATAAAATCACCACAAACCAAACATTTCGATAAATACAATTTAGGGAGATAAACCTATTGAAACTCCCTTGTCAAGAATAGGCCACAAAGTGGTCAAATATATCGCCCGTGTCATATCTTCATTGTTGACCAACCTGTTGAGAAGAAAGAAAGCTCTTTGACGCAACATCCATGGACCATCAATTTAAACGGTATTTAAAAGCGCGTGGACATTTGAAAAAAGAATGAGGGACGCGTGTTTGGAACCGGTTGACCATTGGGCAGTTTGGAAGCGTGCTAGCTTTTGATTGGTTGAATCAACCAGGTGCAGATTCTAGTCAGTTATTGCTAACATTTATTATCTCTTAGCCATCTATTTTGGGGCTCAATTATCATCACAACATAAATGTAGCATTTGTTTTAGAAAGAAGGCATAAAAAGGCATTTATTTCCTCAAAATTGATTCCTTTAGAACTCTTTTTGATGTAATTTCTAATTAATACTAGATACTACTACCACTTCGGAAACAAATGGCGCTCTGAGAGAGAAAAAGCGACGCAAGAAACTCTCCCAGTATTCTTTTTTTGCGCTCTTTTTAATAAAAATATACAATATTGTACTGTCATTGCTATTGCTATAAAATAATCATAATCTAGTCCCAGGCTGTGCAATCACTTAGATATTCAGCTGTGGAGTAATAGGATTTATGACATAGCCATTTTTTATAAAACATTTATATTTATTTAAAGATAATGCCTGAACAGAGGAACAGCTGGGACTTTATTATAAAAGTGTATACATTTACCCTTAAAGCTATTATGTATCTTATGAAGCCTACTAGAATTAGTTACAAGAAATCCCTTATTTCTAGTGTTATAATAATGAAAATCACCATTAAGAGCAAAAAGGTGACGATTTTTGTGAACGTATATTAAGTTTTCATAAATGTTCTGACAATTAACAGTCATAATATTTATATCTTTAAATTTTTCTTTGAGAGACTGTCTATAACCAAGCTGATATATAGCACGAACAGCTCTCTTTTGCAGAGCTTTTTAACTTTTGAAACTGTGACTTTCACTCATATCGCTACACGAACTGCGATATTGGATTGAAAATATACAAGTTAAAAAAGAATTAAACTAATTTAGATTTAAATAATAGCAAGGCCACCAACTGCGTTTTTAAATTAATAGAAACTGTAGAATGTAGAGGCATTGTGAGGAGAGAGTACAGAGGGACAGTGTATTCATAATCCCGCCCTAATGCCCTGTCCTCTGCAAGGGACATTTCCATTTATTATTGAGCACTTAATTTATGTGTTTTGTTATGGACCAACTACGATCGTATTCAGTTACAAAATGACGTAAATACAAACACTTATCAGGTATAAATACAACTCTAGTATTTCTGTCATAAGAATTACTTTAACTTGCATCCTGTTTTAAGCAATTCAAAGTAACGAATAAAGAATCGTTACTTGGGAGTTTTGAAATATATTACAAACAATTTTAAGCTCTATAGCAACGAGGTAATTTACTATATTGTACATCACACCTACGTCTTTCAAATCTTTGAAATTTAGAACGTATGAAATTTTAAAAGAAATCTCAGTAAATTGTTCTCAGTGTTCCTGTAAATTGGATTTAATGTTTATAACATTACGATCCAATTTTACTATGTCACTTACGACTTTCTTTTTGAAACACTTATCACTTAGAGTTGTTTAGACAATACGTGAGAGTCAGATTCAGACGTAGGGGTGAAATGACATTTGGGATTAAAGTAAATCCAGGCATCATTTTTCAAAAACCAAAATGCTTTTACAACGAATTTGATTAAGAGCATTTTGAAGCCAATGAAGCCTAATTATGTGCCTACTGCTTCTCAGACTATTCTTATATGGAAAAGGAGGACAAACGAGCGTAGGGGTCACCTGGTGTTAAGTGATCACCGCCGCCCACAACACCAGTGGAATCACAGGAGCGTAATTTTTTTTAATGAAAACAACGAGACAAGCAGGACGTTGAGCAGATGGTAATTCATACGCCCTGCCCATTACAATGTAGTGCCGCTCAGTCACCTTGAGACATAAGTTAGACATAAGATATAAAGTTAAGTCTTATTTGCCCAGTAATTTCACTAGCTACGACGCCCTTCAGACCGAAACACAGTAATGCTTACACATTACTGCTTCACGGCAGAAACAGGTGCCATTGTGGTACCCATAATTGTAGCCGGCATCCTGTGCAAAGGAGCCTCCCACTGCACTGGTGTAATGGGAGGTGACTGGTGGCATTGTCGGTCTTTAAGGAAGGGTTCTTAAGAAATATCAGGTGGTGAATGAGTTGTGAGTTAGTGAAAAAAAAAAAAAAAAAATTTAAGAAGCGAATTTCATGGTAGGTATTTAAGTATGAAAAAAATAACAAAGTTAATAGTATGAGGGCCCTCGCATATTAAACGAGATATAAAGAGCCCTACAAACGAACATATACTCTGAAAGCGTAAAAAAAATAATCATGTGAACGGAAACACATGTAGAATAAACACACGAAGGTAGATACTTACAAAAATATGAAATTCACCACAACATTTGCCGGGGACGAACAGCCGTGTAGCGACAGAAGAAAAATAATACACATATTTTTTTATTTCTCAGCATTTAATAATTAAATCTTCGGTGATGATTTAAAACAAACCTTTAAAGAGCTATTTTATGTGACAGGTTTTCCTTGTCATTTCGCATACACTTTTGCTCCACACTTTCCTCAATATCCGTAGGATCCACTCTGGATTCTTGAAAAACCATAAATTCTGAGTGGCACTACAAATGCGGTCGTCACCATGAGACATAAGATGTTAAGTCTCATTTTCCCAGTCATTTCACTAGCTACGGTGCCCTTCAGACCGAAATACAATAATGCTTACACATAACTGCTTCACGGCAGGAATAGGCACCGTTTTGGTACCCATAGTCTAGCCGGCATCCTGTGCAAAGAAGCCTCCCACTGGATCTATGGAAGAGTATAAGGTACTATTATTAAATATTAAATGGGTATTCTATTAAAATATTTAAATATATAAAACCTTTTATAGTATCACACCCTGATTCATAATTGTAAAAAAAAAGAAAAAAGGAAGAAGGCTCATTCTCTTTACATAAATAACTTATTTTAGGAGGACTGTTCCGCTGTAGTTAATCTCATTTATTGAATTCCTCTTGCAAAAAGACAAGAGTAATATATAATAGACTACAAAAACTAAACACCATTCATCAAGATTGGAGTCTCAGACACGAGTCGTAACTCATCATTACTAGATCAGCTTACATCTTTCCACCTATAGGTACCTAAAAAAACACCAAACTTACCTAAAATCACTTTTTTTGCTATCGCTACATATTCGCTCGTCCATAATGCGAGTTGATAGGTAGATGTATTAAAAATAGTATACATTAGACATGAATACGACATAATATTACGACCACCTCACTAAGAGCGAATCGTATCACCCGGCATTACTCATCACTTTATCTGTGATGGAACCACTAATATAATATAGCTGTAGACCGCGGATTCACCCACGTGCCTATAATATTTTTAACTTTTAAATTAAGTACGTATTGTTTTAGAATACCTAATGAATAAAAATATGGAATTTTAGAGTTTTTGTAGACGTGCTAATTAATTAGTTTATTTCGGTTCTCCTCGACGCTAATCCGAGTGATGTTGGCGCGGTAAGTGTAAGAAGCATACCCTGTGCTGTCGCCTGCAAAAAAGTTAATGCTAATTTGAAGCAAATTATTTATATGCAGAATAGATACGCATTTTACCTCAGTCATGTATGAGTCGCACTGCGGAATAAGTGGTACAGCACCTTGGTCATCCTGAGTCGAGTTGAAGATGAAAAGAAAGCCCAGGAGCTCAGCTTTCTCTCTCGCCACATGGGCCAGAGAAACATCGTCCTTGTGTAGAGGCGGTATGGCAGACATACTACTATAAATACTAATTTCATGAGGTAGGGCATGCAAATCCCTCGCAAATTCTGCCTATGTGCGTCGACTTTGCCTAGTATACATATATAACTCTTTTGAAAACCTGATGACATGATGGTCGTGCTTTTTGGGTTCACTGGTATTTTCATCTTTAAGGATATATCTAAATACCAACTCTCGACCCAAGCCTGAGAGCACTCTTGCTTTCGGCGAGTGGCCAATTCGTAAAGTAAACTGCATATAACTAGTTACGCTCTCTTAACTCTTCTTCATAATTAGTAGTGGGAATTCTTTCCCAATGGTGGGAAATGATCATGTAACTCTTCTGGTCCTTGCAAGAGAGTGTAGGCAGTGGTTAGCACATACTATCGGATTATCCGTACGCTAATTCTCCATTGCAATAAAGAAAGGATTTGGACAGTTATATCACTAGCCACCGGATATTTACCATGATTCGAGTTCGAGGATTAAAACAACGTCCATCTGTTAGGTATCCACTGGTAGTTTTGAATATAAAACGTTAAAAAACCTGTTTATAAATGTGATGTCAATTAACAAGATAAGCCTATAACATTTTTAAATGCAACTACCAAAAAATAGGACAATCAAACAAATAGGCTCTTCAGATTAATGTAGCAAACCTTTTGGGCATTTTGGATGCGAATCCTTAAAGTAGTGGAAAATTTCTTACCTAAACAATTGACAAAGAAAAGGTACTATTTTAAAGCACTCCAAATAATATAACTTCAGTTCCTCGAAGACATTACCGGGTCATTATTTTACAAGTTGTTTATCAGGGGTCAGGGTAAAGTTTCGGGGAATTCTCCCGGGACCGCTGGGGACCCGGGATAAAACTCACGAGTAATTTTCACGCATTATATCCTATTTACTAAAGTATCTTTATTTTTTGTACAATGTGTGGGTATATACTTACTACAACTAATGTCACAGTTAAAATATACATACCTTTTATGAAAAAATTGCTACAACTTCTCAGTTTTATTTGCATCAAAAATTGGATAAAACTTTTAGTCTTCTACCCAATGGCGTGCTGTACATGTGTACGTATGACATACCTTAAATTATTAGATCGAAATACATTTATATCGTTAAGGGGTAACAAATATACACACAAACTAATAAATAAACATACAAACTTTCGCCTATATAATATATAATATGTGATTATTGATTAAAAACGTAAATCCTCTGACTGAACAGATCTTGATCAGAAAATAGGAAAAGACTGACAAACGTAAAACTTATAGCAACCATCGTTTTAGTCTGGGTTTAAAAAAATACCTAACTGCTATTTCACTGATGTCACTGTCCAAATCGAGTTCTAAATTCAAATTACGCAGCTTAAACTGAAAAGGTTTGCATTGCTGCCTATTGACCAATAATAGTTTAAACAACTGAAGTAAACGCAGAAATGTATAGACATAGCAGTCGAAGCTTATTATGGTGTCATTTGTAGCATGTGCCATATTTCGGCTTTGTTTTTGTATGACGTGCATTGTCTATATGAATAGAAGGTCATTGCTTCTACTGCATTTATCACTGCTAGTATTTTAAGGAGCTGTTTAACCTGATTCCTTCTGCCAACGCCTTCATGACATCAAATTCAGGGAAGTGTGTATTTAAAGAATAGTAGGTATATTAAATTACCTATAAGAGCTGTACAAATTTGGTTCAGTTTATCATTACGTCGAAGGCAAGCGTAAAAATACATTCACATATAAGTAAGTTAAGCAAAAAACTTTATACTATAAGTATGCGTTTAAAGTTATCAATTTGGAACACATACCAAATTGTTTTTCTTCAATTATATTCAAAGAATATAGACTCAAAGTTATAAGTAGGTACTTTTAATTCTCCTGTTGAATTCAGCGTTGTAGGTATTTAATAGTTTTTTAATAAAAAAGTTTAAGTAAAGCTTCTGATATTTTCAATCAATAAAATTTATGTCCAATATAGATAGCTACCCAGGAGAGCAAAATTTCCCAAAAAGGTCTCACACAGGGCCACACAAAGTTAGCGAATGTAATCGATACGGCCTCAGGGCTTTGGATATAAATTAGAAGTTCCATCGATCACGGCCGCCCTGTGCCCAACGACTAGTACTACATTCATACTATATTAGATAGTTATATAGTTAGGTGATTGAGACACGCTTTTTAATCGATATCAAAAAAAAGAAGAGGTCATTAATTCCTTTAAGTTAAAGTAAAAACGCAATTAAATTCAAGCCGGTTATCGTTTAAGTACTATCGATAAAATTTAATCGGGACCCATTTTAATGTCATTTTCATATTAGTCATAATAAACAAGTAGGTCAAAATTCGCTTGAACATACATTTTCTAAGTAATATCATTTTATTAGACACTGACAATTCACTACAATCTTCTTCGTGCAATAATTAACCTAACTGTCTTAATGATTCTAAAAGAATTATCAGCAAAGTGGGTTTTAAATGATTTTTTTCGATGATACCTACATCGAGATTTTGATTGGGTGTTGTTCTAACAACAGCCAAAGGTTAGACCTTTAACTGAAACTTTATGGTTCATAGTTATTTAAGTTAATTATAAGGGATTTATTTAACGGCTTATTCCATCGCATTTCCTAGTATTTGCATATCAACACCCTACAACACAAGTGTACGGTCGTCATTGGTACCTACGTTCTTCTCGTTTCGACTGTAGCGGAGATAATAATTTAAAACAAATCCCATAACCTTTACACTCCGAAGTAATTAGATTCAATTCAATTCTTACTGGCAGTATTATTATAGTGACAAAGCTTGGGATTCATTCATTCATTCATTTCAGCCGGACGACGTCCTCTATTCTTTTGCACGGTAAAGGCCAGATAAAAATAAATACTTAAATCTAATGAGTTATTATCATAATCGTTTAAGCCGGAAGATGTCCACAGCTAGACAAAGGCATCCCCCAAAGCTCGCCATGACGATCAGTCCAGCGCTGCCCTCTTCCAACCTATTCCGGCGATCTTGACCAGATCGTCGGTCCATCTTGTGAGAGCCTACCAACACAAGCTTGGAATTAGATCTTTTAATGAATAAAACAATTAAATAGAATAAGAACAGCTCTTTTTTACTTTTAAGAAACCAACCAGATTTATGTATTTGGAAATAATACAAAAAAAAAACACAAAATGACAATAAAATTAGTTATCAAAGAAACTAGAAATTATTATAAAACTCATGCAGGCAGCTGTTATGCGTTTGAAATGCAATATCCGTTAAACGGTATGCAAGCCCGTATAATATAGTAACATACTTTATTTGAAAGCCATATTTGCAATACGAAACTATAAAATTTACGTTTTAGATGTAAAGTCCAGGGGTCACTGTAACCCGTAATAAAATATGTATGAACATCGGCCCGTCGAGGATGTAAAAATGTTGTTTTAGCATCCCCATAACGTGTAGGGTGAAAAGGAATGCGATATGGGAACTTTTCTTAGCTTTATAGCATTCCGTTGCTTAATTGTTATATGCAATTAGTTATAATAGAATTTGATTATGAGTATGTCTGTCCGTATACCTTCTCCTTCAGGAATGATGAAAATTATATATATTGTTGTACCTACTGAAGAAGCTTTATATTTCAGATAGTTAAGTTATTAAATTATTTTATTTTATTTGTTTTTTTTTACAAAATACACACTACCGTTACAAAATATTATATTACCAGTGGGAGGCTCCTTTACACAGGATGCCGGCTAGATTATGGGTACCACAACGACACCTATTTCTGCCGTGAAGCAGTAATGTGTAAGCATTACTGTGTTTCGGTCTGAAGGGCGCCGTAGCTAGTGAAATTACTGGGCAAATGAGACTTAACATCTTGTCTCAAGGTGACGAGCGCACTTGTAGTGCCGCTCAGAATTTTTGGGAGTTTCAAGAATCCTGAGCGACACTGCATTGTAATGGGCAGGGCGATCAATTACCATCAGCTGAACGTCCTGCTCGTCTTGTCCCTTATTTTCATAAAAAAAGTGTTGCGATGTGATAGAGGCATTATTATTATTATTTTAATCCTTAAATTTTATAATATATTATAAACAATGCTACTCTCGTGAATTCACCCTGAGTTCAACAAAACAGACTGTCTGTGAGGCTATTTCGTTAATTGTACGAAGTGCACGCGTCATCGCTGCTTGGGTTAACAAATTGGTGCAAGCGGTCTATCTAGGTATTGTCATTTATAATATATGCAATTTAATAATTATATTATTCTTTCCCTACCTGATTGTTGGGATCTTCCGATTGTTGCTTGGCTCTGCTAACTCCCTTTATGCCATCTCTATATCTATTATCTACTCTATATTTTACATAACCCTTTACCAGAGCATGCCGAATATTACTGCTTTATGGAAGAAATAGGTGCCGTTGTCGTACCAATAATCTAGCTGTCAGCCTGTGAAAAGGAGCTTCCCACTGGTTTATATTCCTCTCGCTGGAATATAGTCTTTACCTTCGCTTGAATCGCTTTCCTCTGTTTATTTACTAAACACTCACCACTAAATTCATAAATTCGTCCATATCATATATATTTTTATCTGTAATAAGTTGTCAGATTGCTTGGTGCAATACAATTACAAGAATAAATTTTTGTATATTCCTTTTTCGTAGCATTTATCGTAGCAGCATTGTAGCGACGTTCCGGGCTAATATCGATACATGTTGGCGTCATTGGACATCAAGTCAAAATAAGGGGTTCACCTATGCTAACATAAATATTTGAACAAGTATTCCACGTGCCGTTAAGTGTGCGGTTAGGTTAAAGTTGAAATGTAAGACGGGTAATGAAACTTGAACGAGTATGGCTTCCGATTGTGAGCTTGTTTTGCTAAGACATATTATGTACCTATGTTATAAACTTATTAACTATAATTATATAATATTCTTTATTTAAAATATTGTATTGATTTCTACATTTATACAAAAACTTTGTATGAACCAATTGGAAATAAGATAAACTATCATTACGGGGAAATGTATCAAGTATATTGGCAACATTTCCGCGTTGGATACTTAGGCTGATTGATCCCTTGCCCGAAATAGCGGCCAGCGCTTGGGTTTCCAGTACCCCTATTGAGGCTCGTAGATAGATGGCCCCACGGGCCAAGTGCCTCAACACCCAAACGGCACAAAGATGTACGACTCACTGAGGCCGACATATTTGCGACGATTCCCGTCTTCCGTAGCCCCAGTAGCCCCAGTATCAACTGAAATAACTTGAGTAGGAGCTTTGATCTTGTCGACGCAAGTCGCGTCCCACACCAGCGGCCTTCCCCGTGGCCAAGCCACCAGGGTCATTCCATTTGGACGCTTGATAAAGAGTTATTTAACAAACTTATAATGTATTTATAAATACAAGATATTTATATTAACTGAATGGACGGCAACGCTCTTGTAATGTTTTTTTTTATGTAAAAGGAGGATAAACGAGCGTACGGGTCACCTGGTGTTAAGTGATCACCGCCGCCCACATTCTCTTGCAACACCTGAGGAATCACAGGAGCGTTGCCGGCCTTTAAGGAAGGTGTACACGCTTTTTTTGAAGGTACCCATGTCGTATCGTCCCGGAAACACTGCACAAGAAAGTTCATTCCCCAGCTTAGTAGAACATGGAAGAAGGCTCCTTGAAAACCGCACTGTGGAGGACTACCAAACATCCAGATGGTGGGGATGATATCCTAACTTGTGGCGTGTCGTTCGAAGGTGGAATTCAGCGGCAGGAATCAGGTGAAACAGCTCTTCGGAACACTCCCCATGATATATGCGGTAGAGGTGTAAGGGTAACCCATACTGGCTGGTAGTAATCACTTACTATCAGATGATCTGTATATTTCTTTGCCCTCTTATTCAATTATAAAATTTGAACATACATAGGAATTATTAATAAAGGTATAAAAATTATTTATAACTATTCTTTCTGTATTTCTGAACCGATAATACTTATAAACCTTCCAGTCTTTAAGGCCGCGTTAATCTCATGACCTCTGATTCTGCAGATGTCTATGGGTGGCTGGCTTGTTAACTTTTCATTACGCTCCACTTGCCTGTGTGCCTCATATAAGGTATAAAAAAACTAAGGGTAAATATTAGAAAATCTCAAGCAGTGTTTTATTATCGCAATGATAATCAATTATATTTATTAACCATATCTTATCTAAAATGTATCTATTATAAGAAAAAAAAATTTGTAATGTAATATAGTACTTACATTAATTTTAGTACTATTAACCATTGCTTCTCTAAAAAATATATTTTCTGTAGAAGAGTTTTCGCCTAAACCTTGATGATATACATATATATATATATATATATATATGTATTTATATATATATAATATGTAACATATTTTGTAAGAATTTCTAATTTTTAATAAAGTTCCTCTTACTCGTTGATAATGTCGTCTTCTACAGTTGAAGGAATTATTAAGATTGTATTAATAGTTTTTAAAGTTTAACGTTTTTGCAAACATAAAGAAGAGAAAATATTATTACTTTTTCAAATTAATTATCTTTACAACGTATGTTAAGATGACATCCTTTGGGTAGATTAAAAATTAACACTCAAATTATAATATAATTGTTAACTGTTATCTTACTACCAAATACGATAAAATATTGAATTTTACCTTAACATTTTTGGATAAATCTCGTTTATATTATAAATAATGCATTTAATGCATTAATTACAATAATAAATATATTAATATTGTGTGTCAGGTAATAAATAACAGAACTGAAATTTAATATCTATAGCAGCAATATTAATAATATTTAGTTTTAATGAAGTTATCCATTTCTCATTCAAAGTTAAGCTCCATCTTAACATAGAATATAATATTTCGTTAAGAAAGGGTCATCCCACGGGTCAGACCCAGTTGTTTGAGATTTAAGCTCTGTCAGTAATAAGGAAGTGTTACAAAGTAATATAGTAGCAGTAGGAGTATAATTTAAAAATATGTTTCAAATAAGGAACAGGTAATTCAACTAACTCTTTATTCCACAACGACGCCTATTTCTGCTGTAAAGCAGTAATGTGTAAATATTACTGTGTTTCGGTCTGAAGGGCGCCGTAGCTAGTGAAATTACTGGGCAAATGAGACTTAACATCTTATGTCTCAAGGTGACGAGCGTAATTATAGTGCCGCTCTGAATTTTTGGGTTTTACAAGAATCCTGAGCGGCACTGCATTGTAATAAATTTCAATTAACATCAGCTGAACGTCCTGCTCGTCTTGCTCCTTATTTTCATAAAAAAATAAGCCAGATCTTGTAAAACACCACGTTATTATTAAGTAACTTTGTTATATATACCTACATATATATTACCGATGTGAACCTAGGTTGGGAACCGGTAAAATTGTAACCGTTACTACCCACGCAAAATAGGCGCGCCATAGTCGTCGAGTTGCGGATACCTACAACCGTTACTACCTACCGGTTAAAACCGGTTTGGATCAATTATTTCGTTCTGATTTGTTTTATAACCATTATTAGCGGTTTTTACTGACTTAGACTTAGACTTTAGACTTAAAAGGTAGACAGTACACTCGTTCCAATATATTTGGCCAGACTTACTTACTTGGAGATCTCGTGATCGTTGAGTTAGTTTTTAAGCTACTTAGTATTAAGTTAACGTTAAACGCTACTTCAAATTTTTTTAATTAAAAAAAAAACAAAATTAATCATTAAAATAATCAAGAAGTTGTAGTAAAATAACTAGTTCTAGTAATTGCAAGTCATTGGGGCGTAGTCCCTAAAGGAATGGCATAGCAAATATGTAGCGTTTTAAACGTAAAGATAAACATCGTTAGGACGAAGCTAGGGTCATCCTGTGGGAGCAAACCTCTACTAAGCTCGATATAGAATTAATTAGGGAATACCAGGAGTCGTGTAGTGGTCGAAGGCAGACAGGTACAGTCGCCGAGAAAAGGATTTAATATAAATTAATATTATAAATGGTTGGAATAAAGTCAATAATATGATTTATTTGAACAAAAGTAGAATATTTATTCATCACCGTCAGTATGTACATTGCATAAGATATTTCAAATATTTATAAAACGATAGGTACTTTTATTTATTTATGTATCTTTGTTATGTATATTTTTTATACAATTCATGAGTAATATACAAAGTGGTTGTTAATATTTTAATGAATAAATTATTAAAAAGGAGTTCCTTTTTTATTATTAATATAAATCCATGGAGTGGTTTTGTTAATTATAACAAAAAAGTGGCCTTCTTATTGTTATAGAAATAACACTATTATAATATTCAAAAAATATTTTCCAATTTTTTTCTACAGTTTGTTTTGTGCTTAGTACTGGGAACAGCATCAAAAGCTTATAACTTATAACTCAAGTATGTGCTTTTTTATAAAGTAAATTGTTATTTTTTAGTCATTCTGATTGTGGTTTGAAACTAAGGTCGATATATAAATCATACGACTGTGATACGTGTTTTCAAGTAAATCGGACGTCTTAAAGTGCATAAAAATAATATTCAATATTTATTTATAACATATATAGATAAATAAATTGATACATGTGAAGCTAAAATTAAACCTATCTAATTATATAAAAAATTTAATATTATTTCTATATAGTTTAAAGAGATATGGACCGTTGGCAGACAGAAGTATGGACAGCGAACGCTTTTTAATAGGGTTTTGTTAGCACCTCTTGGGATTCTAAATATTCACCATCAATGCAGTGTTCTATCATTTCCATTTCATCTACCAAAACTAATAAATTAAAGTAAGTGGTATTTGAAAAAAAAATTAAATGCACAATAATTTTGTGCACGACTGTCCAAGCAAATACACCGCTCGTCCAGCGTTTGCCTAACTGAATTACCTAACATTTTGATTGAGTGAATCTGACTGAGGAGCCGCACTTTATGTCTACTTTGGAATAAGCTGATTGATTCTATGACAATAATTAATAGTGGTTAGTTAATAAGTTAATTTTCAAAATAGTTTTACATTGGTTTCGAAACTCAATGGTTTAATGAATGAAAGAACTGCTAATTTTAAGATGCTGTGGAGTTGACTATAATTATTATCTTTATTTAATAGGCTTTTATTTCGGAATATAATTTATTATGTCATTAATTATTTTGAACAACCGATCGAGTTTTAATATAACTTAGAGTAGGTAAGTCCACAAAACGAAAAAAACTATTTTTATAAATATTTCAACCAAATTAACAACATATAAGTAAAAATAGGCAATGGTTCCAGTGGAAATCAAACAGCAAGTTAACCGGAAGACCTATTATTCAAATATCGCCGGAGGACAAATAGCGAAAAGAAACATGAAATTCATTAGCAACCAACTACGTAGAAATTTACCAAAGGTAGCTTCGGATGGATCGAGGCCAATAGAACAACCTACATATAGCATAATATATAGTACTTTGTAGAACCTCCGCACCTAAGCTCCACCTTCCGCTTCTATCTTTCTAGGCTCTACGGGACGAATTTAATTAAAAAGATTGAGTAATATACAATACTAATGACTGATTCAGTGTTTTGTCACAGAGTATTGCATTAAGTCTCAAAATTGAAAAATTATTGGTTAATTGCTAAGTAGGTAACTTACACAATGAATGTTCTTACACAATTAATTATAAAATTTTAATTATTTAATAATAATATTATCTATAAATAAATTTAAATGTTTTGTAAATAAATGGCTCTGTCGTAAATCCTATTACTCCACAGCTGAATATCTAAGTCATCGGACAGCCTGGGACTTGATTATGATTATTTTATAGCGATAGAACTTACTTACAATATTGTATATTTTTATTGAAAAGAGCGCAAAAAAAGAATGCTGGGAGAGTTTCTTGCGCCGCTTCTTCTCTCTCAGAGCACCATTTGTTTCCGAAGCGTTAGTAGTATCTAGTATATTAGAAATGACATCAAAAAGAATTGTTAAGGAATCAATTTTCAGAAAATAATTGCTTTTTATGCATTTGTATGCCTTTTAATAAATTGGATTTTATCTAGTACTCACTTATAAGAGATAAATTGGATTTAATCTAGTTCAAACATTACGTCGTAATTGAAAAAATAATTGTTTATACAAATAAACGCTGTAAAACTAGGAATTAGCGACTTTAATGATATTCCGATTTCCCAATTTATAAAAATTATAAGTTTTGATTTACTCAAGTGTAAAATATCGCATACATATTAGCCATTTTATTTTTTCGTTACCGAAGCAGTTTTATTTTTTTCGATTTCAACTGTTCTTCGACTATTATAATTTTCTAATATCATCAAATTTTTTATACAATATCATACATAAATGAATAGATTCAAACTCTAATGTGTATGAAGATAAAGAATATTTACCTCACATATATTTTGAAAAAAAGTTCGAACTGTTATACCCTTAGAATGTAGGGCATAAGGCTGATTAAGCATTTAATATTGATTAGTCAATATTTTGATTTTTATATATACACCACGACCTAACGGAAGCAAGAGTAGTACTTAGTCAGTCAATCGCCGGTCTTCTATCCTAATAAACGTGTTATATTTAAAGTACTAATTCTACCAAATCTATATTCTCTGTATCTTTTCCACTGTTGTTATTAATACTTGTATTTGTGTGAATAAACTTTTCTTTTTAAAAAGGGAAATTTTCCTTTCGGTATAACAGAACCATAGACAGACAAAAAAAATATCCTTCTACGATTCTATTCTTGCATTTAAGTTCTGTGACTCTATAAAATATAATTCTTATTGTATCTCTAAATTTGATATGGGTTACAGTTTATAGTATCAGTAATCTATACTAATATTATAAAGCTGCAGTGTTTGTTTGAACGCGCTAATCTCTGGTACTACTGGTCCGATTTGAATGATTCTTTCAGTGTTGGGTAGTCCATTTATCGAGGAAGGCTATAGGCTATGTTTTTTTTTCAAAATTAGAGATCCGTAGTAAAATTGCTATTTTGTAACACAAGGTGTAAAATCGAAAACCTATTTTTGCGTGCGCTGCCTTTGATTTGATTATTGACAATAGAACAAAATGATGTACAGGCTATAATATAGGCAATATTTTATTACTTATAAAACTAATTATACTTTATATGGCAAAACAACGTTTGCCGGGTCAGCTAGTACAGTATATTTGAGGTGGTCCCTCAAATAATATAAATCCAAGGTTATATTTCTATTCTGTATCAAATTTCCAACAGTGAAATAGGTCAGACATTACAAATCTATGTACAAATAAGTAACAAGGGTTTAGGTAAACTTGTCTTAAACAAATATAAGAAGACTGCGGAGTGACCTTTGTCCCTTTATATATATGTGTGTGTAAGGGACACGGTATACTTATACACAAACACTGTAACAACTCTTGTGTTTGCAAATGTAGCTAGCACATAGAGCTAGGAATAATATAGACAAAGGCTGTACAATAACTATACCAATAATTTATATTAGTAATCAAGTCCGTTGATATGTCGCCGGGACTACAAACCATTGAATATAATTAAGGATTTATTTCGAAGAGAAGAAATTCTCTTTCAGAGCACCATGTATATTACCGGGACTCGAACCCACGACCTCTCGCGTTCCGGGCGAGTGCTCTACCAACTGAGCTAATCGTTTGAGTGACATATCGTCATATAATCTTGTATGCTTTGTTCAACTCTCAGGTTGTGGCTTTATATTATTATATATTAATCCCAGAAGCGAGGGTTATAACTTTAAAAATATAACAAATTGTTTAAAATTAACAGCTTATTATTTATTTTAAATTTGATATTTATATAGTTTTAATTTATTAATAAGCTTATAACCCGACTGTAACAGTGTTACGTAAATGACACATAATATTTATTTTATAATAATAATAATAATAATATTGACACACTAATTACATAAATTATTTTTCCCCAAATTAAGCATATATAGCCTGTGTTATGGGTTGCAAGACAACGATGTACTTAATACAATATACTTACTTAAACATACATAAATAGATATAAACATACATAAATATAATTAAACATCCATGACTCGGAAACAAACATCCATATTCATCATATAAATGCTTGCACCTACCGGGATTCGAATCCGGGACCTCTAGCTTAGTAGGTAGGATCGCTAACCACGGCTATTCAGGTGGTCTTTTTTTTATAATAATAATTATGTTTAATTTATTTATCTCAGCCGTAATTAACACTTCGATTGTTAAGAGTGGCCAACCCGTCATAATTTTAATATGCCCGCGCGTACGTGATTCTTCATTTAAACGTATCTTTCTTAAAAATATTTTTCAAGTATCTTGTGCATTGTATCTAGCTTTCTATGGAAGCAAAAAATACATATTTCAAGAAATAAATTCAATATAAACCTCCAATTGTCTATTTTTTGCACAAATTTAACCTGAACTTTGGTAATTCATAATGTTCTCATAAATTGTAAAATTAAAGAAAAAATTGCGACACAAAACCTAGCGCATGTAATTCAAGTAAATGTTAGATTCTATATAAAAAAAAACATTTATCTAGGGATAATTCAAAAATACTCTGGAAATATCTAGGGATAATTAAATAATAAAAATATTTTCCTGGAAGAATTTTTATGAAATTTCTGCACACTAGCGCTTTCAACATGTTTTTCGACCATGTATGCGCTGACGATAGACGCGACCAGTAAAGGCCCTTTTAAAAACCTTTTTTTAAAAAGCAAAATAAAAGTACAGTATGAACTTCTTACTCAGGACTTTTAAAAATGTGCGAATATCATACAATATGATATAAATAACTCGTTTTCCTCTCTTTCCAGATTATATTGATCCGGTTAAAAACGAAAAGACATTCAAATATATTTTCAATCCATAGAAGATAGCTGTGAATATGAAGAACTGAATATTTAATATACAAATTTGCAGCTGGTAAATATAATTTAATATTTTAAGGAGTTTCAATTCTTGCATTTGACCTTAAAGTTAGAATTATTTTAGTAAGAATGAGTTTCTTGCGCCCGTTCTTCTCAGGTCTGAGGTCTCATACTATTTCGAATGGGTGGTAGTTTTTGACGGTCATTAATTGATTTTAAATTATATTTTGAATAAAAATATTTGAATTTAACTAACGGCAGAAGGAATACTTATCACTTACCTATAATTTATGTAATTTTTTAGAGAAAATAAGGAATAAATTAATATAACATATTGTAATTTGCTCAATTTTGTTGTAATATTGCAGTGTTTATTTTATTGTCTTATATACTTTACTATAATTATATGGGTTTGTTTAATGTCGAAACATATATCGATTTTATATTATTATAGTTCTTGTTATGTCACCTATCTACTTTTTAAGTAATATTAATTTCTAGTGAAAGACTGTTAAAGGACGTTCCGTGTGCAAAGTGTGGAATAAAGTAGCCTTGGGCTGGCATTAAATCATGTCTGTCTTCCTTAGGGAAAGGCATTTTTTCTGATTGACACAATGCTGACATACAATCCTGGCTGCTTAAATTTTTTATATACGCTTTCTTATTCTGCAATTCGATACCCTTTAATGTGGTTATAAGTTCTATGACTTATGGGCAGAGGATGCACTTAGTCAAAGTCAAATAAACTTAATTGAAATAGGCTTAAACTATGCGCTTCTGAATCCTTACTATAAATATTTCTTATAAATTACTGAATTTACCATATATTCGTAAAAAGTTGAGCTCGTGAGAATAACATATAAGAAACTCAATTGCCACTCTTTTCAAACAAATAGAGTATTTTAAAATGGCAGTAATATATATTACAAATTAGTTTATAAGGTGCTGCATCTAATACATGAGTCATGTTTAAATATTATAAATTATTCCATGAATAGTAATAAAGAATTAAATGCATAAATATAACGTATCGTATATTGGATGCATCAACCTTTAGAGCTTGAACTCATTGTTTTTGTGAGGATGCTTCGTGAACATGATGTCAAGCAGCTATATCTACCTGGAACAATGACAATATGGTTTGAGTTGAAATCAAATACAAAACTAGCTAAAGCGTAGTGTAGTATACCGCGATATGATTCCGAAGACAAACCATGTTTCTCTTTTAGTCTCTGATATGACTATGGAATATATTTACGTTCAAAGCTTAGCAGAAAGACCTAATCGACTCACTGGATATAAAACAAATATATTATTATAACAAAGCTGAAGTGAAAACGTCGTCAAGACGAGATTGATAATACGAAATACAATGACAATTTTGGTCTTTAATCTTAAAGTAATAATAATTGAATAAAGTATATATTGTATGCATAAATTTACCTGATAAATTTTGCAATGAAGTCGACTCGATTCGACTTTGTACGCCTAAAAAATCTATGCTCCGTCTATAGCGTTCCTATATCGCTGGCTGAGCGTTAGGCCCAGCTACCTTCTGATACAATAACAGAACATCCCGAACCCTTTCTTACCCGGGTCTGACCCAACTCCTTTATAAATTGCGGTGTCCATGCGCCGCTGTCACATTTGTTTGTATAGTTTCGATATTACCTAATAAGCGTAGAAAATCTATATAAACTTGTTACAAGATTTAATTTGAAGCAATTTTTACGGTTACAAAGTTCATTTAAATTTCGTTAGTGGCAGATCGCTATAGATATAGCTTACATAGCTTTTCAATTTTTTTTAATGACAATAGGGGATGAGATGAGCAGGACGTTCTAGTTTTGGTAATTGATATGCCCTGCCCATTACAATGCAGTGCCGCTCAGGATCCTTGAAAACCCAATAACTCTGAGCGGCACTTCAACTGCGCCCGTTACCTTGAGACATAAGATATTAAGTCTTATTTGCCCAGTAATTTCAATGGCGGCGCGCTTCAGACCGAAACACAGTAATGCTTACACATAACTGTTTCACGGCAGACATAGGCACCGTTGTGGTACCCATAATCTAGCCGGCATCGTGTACAAAGGTGCCTCCCACCAGATGAAGCGAAAAGTATTTTATAATTTGAAAACGTGAAGACAATTTCGTAGAGCTTCTTCGTCTTGTACCGTGTCTGCCTCAACAGCCACTGAGTGTATGTGTCATTCGCTATCCGAGCATATTCCATTTCGGTGTAAAATAGACAGATTTGAAATGTTAAGCCAAACTTAACAAAAGTGTGAATTACGGCAATTAAAAATTTATAGTTTATTAACGTTTTTTATAAAAAACATTTGTTTAAGTGTTATATATATATATATATATATGAGCTGCCAATGTTGCAAAATTCTATACATCAGTTTTATGTATATTATGTACAGTTATAATAATTAGAAATAAAACAAAAGTTTATATTTGTTCTGAAAAAAAAAAACCTACTTCCTATATATATATATACAAATTCATATACGACATTTGTATCAGAAAGTCTGTCAGTTCATCCTCGCCTATAACTTTGAAACTATTGGACTTATTTTCAGAATAGTTTATCTTTTGACCAATTCTTGAATGAACAAGTATAATTTTTATCTATAAATTAAAATTAACATTAAGTGTATATTGATAATAAATATAAATCCCTGTATTTTATAACTCTTAACATCAAAACAACATCTGAATATTTATCGTTGTTAATAATACCCCGTAGGCTTCGGGAACAAATATTGCTACATATCGCGGTCCGTGGTCCTCAAATCGCAATAAAGGACAGAAACTTCTGTATTTACTTACAAAACGGGGAACTTTTTCATTTCCTGTGGAAAACATGTTGTTTTTATTAAAACTTCGGACGGACAATTTTTTGTTTTTATGTGTTGGTATAACTGTTTGGATTAGAGTTTTATTTGTTCTGCGGTAGCTAAACTTCTAAACTTGATCGTTTTTTGAGTTACCTCGACTACTTCTCGATTTTGATTCTAGGGTTGATTAGATCGTCTGAGATGGTCTGCCTACCAATTTAATAAGAATCTATTATTTAATTTGCAATTCTTGTATGTGATTTTGTTTACTTTTCTCGAAGAACACATTCTCCTGCAAAACCAGAGTATTCACAGGACCGGCCTTTAAGAAAGGTGTACGCACTTTTCCATGAAAGTATCCATGTCTTATCAGCTTTGTAACTCTACGAAAGAAAGCTTTGCTTGAATTATGAAGGGCAGTTTTAATTGAAATTATTGTTAGCTAGATATTTCCCAAATGTCGGTTTTTTATAACAGCTCTAAAATTCTGTATTGTATAACTTTCAGTTCGCTGTGAAACAATCCGCTCAGTAACATAAAAATTTAAAGCTAACTTAGGATTCTAACGGCAGATAAGCGGACGCGGCGGAGGTATTGTTTTATAATATGCAGGGAAAATTGAGGCTTTGATCTTTAATAGGTTCCTATCTGTATTGTTTCCAATAAATAATTAACAGATGACGGATAGACCTCACTTGTAAGTGATCAATTGCGCCCATCACGTTATTGAAACCCAGAACATACCATAATAACATCATTAATATTGAAATGAAATAAGTATACAATCTTTCTCACAGCGTTCGAACCCGCAGCCTGGACTTCGGTAAGGTGGTAAGGTACACTACTTGACTAACGGCATAGTAATAACATTTAGATTACCGATTAATAGCCTTTTTTCTGAAAGTTTTTTGTTGACGGGATAAACGGTGACAACTTTCAGCCTGCAGAATATTAGTAAACTGTGATTATTACTCAAAGTGGTTCTGCATGACGTGAGTTGCGTCAAAAGTTAACTTACACATTAATAATATATCACCAAATTGATCCTTTTTTTATGGACAAACGAGCGTACGGGTCACCTGGTATTCAATGATCACCGCCGCCCACATTCTCTTGCAACACCAGAGGAATCACAAGAGCGTTGCCGGCCTTTAAGGAAGGTGTACGCGCTTTTTTTGAAGGTACCCATATCGTATCGTCCCGAAAACACCGCACAAGGAAGCTCATTCCACAGCTTTGTAGAACGAGGAAGAACGCTCTTTGAAAACCGCACTGTGGAGGACCCACACACATTCAGATGGTGGGGATGATAACTTGTGGCGTGTCGTGCGAAGGTGAAATCCTTCCTTCCCACAAGCACACAGCCGGTCTGAGGTTCGAGTCTCCTTAGGAGACCCCCCGCGACTGTTGTTGCGTAGTCTTTGCGGCCTCTACGGCCCACGTCCTACTTCGCTGTGAAAGCCAGGGCTGCTAACAGCACAGAGGAGGTTTTAGTCGGTATGGGGTGTCCACTCGTCTCGTCGGTACGGGGCGTAAATACGTAACAGTATTTCCTCCTCTCAAAAAAAAAAAAAGAAGGTGAAATTCGGCGGCAGGAATCAGGTTAAACAGCTCTTCGGAACTCCCCTTTTCTTCTTTTTAAGTTTTAAAAACATCCGCGAATTTATGGTCAAGTCAACACGTAATAAGTATAGTCGCTAGTTTTAAACACTGTAGCTGTTGAAAGTAAATTCAATAGTCTATTTATTATTTTTACATTAATAAAGCTGTTCTAATTTAGTTGGAAACTTTGCAATCTTCGCTTAATGTATGCACAATGACCGAACCCTTGGTGCTGCGTTTGAACGTTCCAGCAACTATCCTGTACTTAAGGCCATGTTATATTTTGTCTGTACTAATAATAGAAACAGGTGATGTTTAGGTGCTTTAGGAAATCTCCCGAAATTAGTTAAATTATCTGAAATAAGAATAGTTTTTTAGATTGCCGTTTTTTTGATGTTTTTTATTACTTAAGTTACTTCACGTCATTTGTCTTCAGTCTGGATGGAGATTGTAATACGATATTTCACGTTAAATATGTAATTTGGCAATTACTTATGTTTTAAAGTGATAACCCTGACAAAAACATTATAACACATTACACTACAAATAAAATTTGAAAACAAAGGCGAATGGCAGGTTTCAGTGGAAGTCTCGTACAACAAAAAAAGTCGTGTTGAAACATTTACATTTAATAGATCATTGTATAAGAATATGTGGCATTAATTTTCTTTTTTTTATAAAGTTGGGTTTGTTTTTTTAAGAAGTTTTGGGGTTATGTTACGACCCCGTTTGCTTGACTGTTAGAGATCAATATCTACACAAATAATTGAAACAAAATCATTCTAATATACACACGTACATACATATGTATAGGTATAAATAAACGTTCAGATAAAAAAGCAAGAAACATAATTGAACCAAAATATATATATACGCGTCGAATTGAGAACCTCCTCCTTTTTTGAAGTCTGTTAAATACTACCTACTGCTCAACTAGCAACAGCGTACTTCTTCGTGTAAAACCACAATTTTCTCATGTTCTAGGATACTTTAGAACTCCCACCAGGCAGTCTACTACTACTACATAATATACTACTTGCATATTTTGAATAACAAAAACAACTTTTTATTAAATGGTCTTTATTGAGACATATCTTATCTACATGTAGTATAGAAACGTATGGATAGCGGCGCCTTTTCAATCAACTACACTCTTAAAATAACGTCAATCAAGAAGTTAGCTGGTCGCGTCACTCCCTCATGGCGAGCATAGCCCAGGTACCAGATGATACTCATCACATGGGAGCAACACACCCCACAGTTCTCAGCCCTACAATGCAGTTGCAATAATAACTTATTGCTTCTCTGCCACGATTACCTACTTCAGTTACAATAAAAACAAAGTATGTTTTTCCTGAAGAGTGGCGAGACTTTATTTTTGCCCGAAGCAGCATTGGATTTATTCCCTGCAATCCTGGTATTTGGTCACGGCTCACTTCTAATGTGTAAATACCGTGAAACCGGAAATGTTCACCGACATATGAAGCGCCTGCTTTATTTGATAGGTGCCACAAGCAAGAAGAATCAAGTCGGCCATAGTTTGAAGCAAATAATTGGAACTCTTCTGAGTGTATAAGTATCTTGCGTCTGCGATTGTTATGGCTGGTTTTTGCTCTGACGGAAGATCAGGGTCCCCAAGAGTACCATCTGCAACAATGAATTTTTTGCTGCCGCTTGCTCTCTGCCACACGCACGATCGGCATTTTTGCTGCAATAGTTCAGATTTGACTCCATAATCACAGCACAAAATAAGACGTATTAACACAACTCAGCATCCTTTTCGCAAAATCAAAACACCGTAATAAGCGACCTTTCGCAAACTGTACAGTTTTTTGAACGAAGGAGCACAAACTCAACTCAACGTCGTTGGGAAAAGATGCAGTAATAAATAAGCCAATGTTTCAAAAAACACACAGTACACGACATAAAATAGCTAGTAAATAGAGTTTCACGTTTTTGCAAAAGTGAAATTCAAATACCCTGATTTTCACTTTGACATGACAGTTGTTCTTTTTTTGGATTTAAAACAATCGATGGGCATCCCCGAATAAGGTTGTAAAATAATTTAAATAATGGCGTTCCGTTTCTGTTTGTAAATTGAGTTTTATTTAATTATTTTCTTCCCCTACTTTAAAAAAATATTTGAAAAACCGAAAAAACAGCCAGTTGCGAAATACTAAAGTTGGGAAAATATAACCCCAAAACATTCTTTTAATAGGGCGGTACACCAGATGCCATTCTCATTTATGAACGATCCTGTTCATGAGCCGCAACCTGAGAGTTGAACAAAGCATCCAAAATTTATCGACGAGACGTCACTCTAACGGCTGGCTCAGTTGGAAGAGCGCTCCCCCTGGAGTGTTAGAGATCGCGCGTTCGAGTCCCGCATTTTTGAGATGTAACTTGATTTAACTCAGCAGTTTAAAATAATATGTATTAATGAGTTTATTTAATAAATGTGAAGGGAAGGAAATTCTGATATAAAATAAATAAATTCAACCCCCGTTTTATCGCTTTGATCTGCAATAGTTGTACTCTGTATTTGAAAAACAGGTAAACAACTCAATAGCTATTTCTGTCAAATTAATATTAATTAATAAAAAGTACATAATTTTACGATTCGTAATAAAAGATAACATCACAACTATAAAAAGTAAAAGTTAGAATTTCAATTTAATTTTTGCACATACCAGAAGACTTAAATAATTCAAACGCAGCATCAAAGCTCAGACCCTTTGTGGCCAGTTGCCCCTCGCAGTGGGCAGAACACCCCTAATAAATCCAAATAAAACGTCCTAACTGCTCCAAAATATTATTGCAATTGTAATGCTTATATCGAAGTGTTTAAATGCAATATTCGTCTGACACGGCTTTTGGGCAGTTATTGCAAATAACAAGGGGCGGTCGAAGATCGACCCGTGGCTATTGTATACAGCGATTGAATAATTTTGATTCAATATTTTATTACATCACTTTCAGTTGGATATGTGTTTTTGCCTTCGTATAAATTTCAGAAATGAAAGATTCCAGATGGAAATTTGTATTTGCAGTGGTGATATTAATTTGAAAAAGAATGTCTTTTCTGCAAGTTTCATTATGCAAGATACTTTTTTTTTACAATATTTCAAATGCAATGAAATTTTTATTTTGGATTTAGAATTTAAAGTCTTTATTTTTTAGTTAAGTGGTTAGAAATGGAAGATTCCTAAACTTTTACGTTTAAGTGAGTTGTTTGGTTTCAGATAAGAGGTCGGATACATTATATCCATAAGAGAATCATTAATATTCATCATTACAAGCGTTTGGGTTAGCTGGACTAAGACGTCGCGAAAGACTATAGATATATACACAAATATATATACTCACTAATAATATTTTTTTTTGATTAATAAAATCTCTATTAATCTATGAGATATTTTCTTAACCCAAATTTTAATTAATTGTTGTAAGTGGAACTTGTTTTTTTTTTAAATTCAAAGAAAGCTGGTTCATATTTTGGGACTGGATTGCTGAAAAAAATTGAGAAAAAACTTGTTCAATAGATTACGTTATTATTCGGCTAGTAACGCTTTTAGTCAAATTTTAAGTACGAGGCCATACAGATAGCTCAATGAATTATAAGCTAAATATATTGTTATATTGACCTGGGAAAAATTATCTTAGTTAGATTTTTTAATCATCCATGAAACATTTTTGTATTTTTTAATTTTTTTCTGTGTTGCCAACTTTTGTATAACTTTATGACATCAAAAAGAATCTAAAGGAATCCATTTTGAGAAAATAAGTGCCTTTTATACCTGCCTTTTTATGCCATGCTATGGAATTAAAAGTAATGCACATTTCTCAATAATTTATGTCTCTGTGACGATTAATCTCTTCAAGTTATGTTTAAGAAAACATATATAATTTTGATTCAGGTAGCACTAAGGATGATCTACATTTGGATATCCTTGACTATGGTTTGGGACATCCTGTATTGTATATATTAAGTATTTAAGAATCAAACAGATATCTCATAGCTATCTAAACCATTGATAATTAGAACTTACATACTAGACATCCACTAGGGTAAATATTTTAGACTCAAGGGAGTAGAGAAAGTCCTCAAACTATAACAAAAAATATTAACCATCTTTTTACCTTTTCAAAATGTTTCAAGATCTCCTGTTTCCTCATACGGGTTGAGTCATGGCCACATTCAAAGTGAAATGTTTTTAATGGAATTGGTTACCGCTGACATTGCTACCGCGAAGGCCCGTGTATCTGTCTGTCCGCAAATTGCTTTGTAACGAACGTTTTTCATAACATGACAGACGGTGTTTACATAAGCGACACACTATGCCCCTTGTGTGACGATTGCGTGTGGTATCTGTTACAAACTGGGAGCGTTCGTCATTTTCGTATTTTTGTGTAAGATTAGTTTTTTATTTCAAGTAACAAAAAGCCAAACTGTGAAATGACTTCCTTGTGCAGTTTTCCCAGGTTTAAACGACATGGGTTCCTTCGCAAAATTCGTGTACACTCACCTTAAAGGCCACGAACGTTGCAAGACACATGGATGGTGGTGATCATAGGCAATCGAAATGTCGTGAAAGATGCGTTGTCTTAGTTTTTTTTTATTAAAACTTCACAAAAGGTGTGGTTGACTGTTTGGTTTTGACATAATATAACTACAACACATATTATACATTCTTGATAATAATTTTAAATTTTTAGTTTTAAATTTTTAAGTCCAGTGTTGATTAAATATGATATTGACTTTATTTATTTTATTTATTATTGAAGTTATGTGGTTAAGTTGTGCGGATGGCACGTAAATTTTAATGTTTCTTAGTAATTTCAAGTCGTATGGCTTATGTGAATAATAAAATGAATATTTCAGCTATTTGATGGTTGATTATTTCTATTTATATCAAAACTGGCATAATTTACCTAAGCATAAATAATTTGGTATCAAATCTAGAGCATCATGTCTGTTAGGGTGATCTTGGTTCAGTGCAATGTAAAAATAGTGCAAAAAATATTATAATTGATAAAACTTATACTTACATTTCCCGTTAAGTAAATTGTAGCAAATCGGAGCATTCACTCTTAAGACTTTTTACTATTTTGCTGTTTCAAAAAACTATTACAATAATTAAAATCGACAATGTAAATTACAGTGACTTTCATGTAAGACATTTAAATGATTAAATCACAAAAACGTTGTTAAAAAGCGGGCCAATGCGCGGCCGTAGTTCATTACGATTGTTAGTACGGATAAATATCAGGATTCACTTGGGCAAAGATGAAAATCACAAAATGCCTAGTCACATCAATGACTACTTCGTTAATATCAATAAAATAAAATGTTTACTATTCATATTCTTTTCGTCTAATACTGAAAGAAAAAACAAAATATATCTTAATGTCTACGCAAGTATCTAGGATGAAACATACTAAAGTAGGTATTAGATTGAGAAAATGGCCTGGAAAGTATATGCGAAACACAAACAGTTTTATTTTATACCTCTAAACTTAGCACTATCTATACATAAGAACGTCACGAAATTCATATAACGTAATAAATCCTTATATTGATCTGGGAACGCTTCAGCCTATGTCTCGAGGCATACCCCCAGGGACGCGTGACAATGTGACATGGGTCCGGTAGCGCGGTCCGAAATAGATATCCAACCTATTTCACCGACTGTCGCCTTTCTGCCTTACTTTCTTACTGATAACAACTTATGTTTAGTAAGAACAAAGTAAAACCATTTAAAATAAATAATGAAATGGAATCTTTATGCTTTCTAGACATTTTTAGCTCAGGTAATGAAGCTTCTTAATTGAATGAAATGTGAATTGGATAAATTTAAGTCAACTTTTATTATTAAATTATTAACATTCACAAAACCCTGCAAAACTGTTCTGACAGTTTGACTACAGGAATGGTCACCTCCATCCAAGTTTTGATTATACTTTCGAGTACATATTTACATTACAGGAGATTTTTAATACTAAAGCGTTCATATAGCATTTAATGTTTAAAGAAAACAAATACTATTTAAATATTTTTCAAAATTGAACATCCACGAATAATTTTGTTGGATAGATAATAAGTCACCTCACCAGTGCATCAAAATTAGATTTAATTAATTCAATTTCATACAAAAATTCACTGAGTTCAAAAAAAAACCTGAGATTCAACTACACAGACCTAAGAATAATACCTAATGCTAGTTATAATTCTAAATGCACAGAATTAAATAACACACAAGAAAATTTTAAATCATCTTTTTATTGTGCGACGACTTAGCTGGAGGTTCTGGTAGATGTTGTATTAAGCTACTACAAATATATTTAAAAAATTAAGAGTGAAAAAGGTTATAATTATATGTTTTATGGTAAATTATTAAAAAAGAGTTTTCATTTCTATAGGTACAGGTACCTACGCGGCGTAGGATGCATTTATGTCATTAATATTAGGTATTAAGTATTATATATTATTTGATAAAATCGGATAAGTATTTAATGTAAAGAACTTTTTTCAAATGAATCGGCAGAGAACTGACTGTAAGATCACCAATTTATTAAATTATTTTTAAGATTTTTTCATTTCATTCAACAGATTTTTTCCAAACACGCGTAGGTCCTACCTACTTAATTAATATTATGTTAGAAATCTATTCTATCAGCCAACTCCTCAGTAGCAAAATTTTGTCACACCTAAAAACTTACATTAAATATAAACGAATAGACGAAACAAATTGAGATTTGTCGCATTAAAATTAAAATAAGATTATAAGTTCACAAACTATTCGATGGCTGAAAGCGCCACCTTTTGTCGAGTAGCAAACAACATCCACACACAATTATAGAGGGCGCTGCTATGTATTGTGGTATTACTGTGATAATATTATGTCGATTTGGTAATCGCTTATTTTTTTTATAAATGCGTTAGTATTACTTAAATATACAAAATACCTATTTATAGAATTATATGTTATCAATTACATATAAGTAATTTTTTTATGGCTGCGCAGTTAAACATATATAAATAATATGTAGAAGATTTAAGAATACACGTACCTACCTAGAGAAGAATTATATAAATAACTTTAGCAGTAAAATTAAGAATTAAAATATGTAGTTCCAGAGTTCAAATCTCAAGGTTCAAAAGTTTGTAGTGAAAGTCGTGGCGGCGAAGTGTAAAAATTCAACTTGAAGAAAGTAAAAGTGTTTTCGTCTTCGCCGACTCAACGTTTACATAATTCATAGTTTTCAGTATCGCTGCTGCTGTTAAATTTCTCAGTAAACTGTTTTAACACTTTTACAAGGCAAGTAATGTTACGTGTACTTTATGTTTTTTAGTTATTTATGCAACTAATATGTATTAAGTGGTATTAAAACATGAATGTGAGTTGATAGTAGTATCACATGAGTGTTTTAATACCTAATTATCAACAGTTTCATACAAAACTTTATCTACATCTATAATATGAATCCTGTATAAAAGATTATGAAACAGTTACCTTACTGCTAACATTAAAAAAGCCAGTCCTAGTAACCATTACATCATCCAAACGAGTGTTGTAATGAAAAACGGGTGATATAATGTTGTACTGAATTTCATTGCAACACTCGTTTGGTTGATGCAATACGCTAACTGTTTCAAAATCTTTAATAGAGGATTTAAAGCATGGGTGTATATAAAAATACTTACTTTCAAGTCTTCTTATTGACGTTATTATACATTATTGCTCAGTGTAATAGAATTAAAGAGTTTAATCAGAATCTTATTTGATTTTTTTAAACGTATAAGTGTATCCGATACTGCAGACCAACACAATACTTGTAAATATTTATATTATTATTCAGCTTCGACAAATATATAAGAAGCGTCTATCTAATTACATAGATGGTTTTTTATTCCAATAAGAAAAAAAATTACCAAAAAACAACAGACTACAAAATAACTATATATTTGCACTTAACGATATAATTGTTCTTAAAAGTATTAAAATAATTGCGTATTTATATACAATCTAATAAATTAATCTAATTCTAATACCGATTATTGTTATTTTTGGAATCGGTGTGCTGCGGCCGGCTCTCGCCTTACGCCTCCTCACGTAGCGCGTGCGACTCAAGCACATCTCACACATATATGCAGTTACAAACCTACCTTGGCTGACACGGACTCCAAAAATAATAATCACCTCCTTTTTTGAAGTCAGTTAAAAATAGGGCAAACAGAGCATCCTTACTATATTATTTATATTAGAATAATTTTCTATACATTTCTCTTGTTGGTAGGTTTCAGCGCAGCTGTCTGTGAGGCAAATTAACCCTCAGTTATAGGCGTGACTGATAGTATTTCTTAAATTATTACTTCTTTTAGCACGTTAGGAAAAATTATAAGAGTGAATTCTTGCGATGCGCGCGCACACCGTCATACAAACTAGACACCCTGACGTTATACAACTACTAACTATTATAGAAGCAACAGTTAATACCTTAATTTCTCTCAATTTTATTTTAATAATTCTCAAGGACCTGTCATATAAATGGGGCAAGTACCCCTCTTCTGTAAATCAAAGATGCTATGTCGCCTATATTTCACCATAATTATATACCATAGTATAAAGTCAGTAGTGCAAAGGCTAAGGACTGTTGCCTCTCATCTGGGGCTCTCACCGCTCACCCCGCCAGATACCAATGTGTTTTTGTATGTATGTTTATTCGACGCTCTTACTGTGAAGTTAGTCACTGTGAGGAAACTTATCCACACCTGAAAGAAATTCAAAAATTGTGTGACGGTGTCCAACTAGCACTTAGCTGCGTTGCTAAAAACATTTTATACAGTGGCAGAGAGAGAAATTTTGAACACTGGACACCAGACAATTCGAGCTACTCTGCGCTGCACGCGGTCAAATGGTTCGAGCTGATACTTGGCTGCACCAAACCAGAGATGAGAACAATACTCCACATTATGTAGCCAGATCTGCCCTTTGTATTACAACTAGACCATTTGTATCACACTTCAGCTACCAAGCCTTTTGTATCTCATAAGTCTACTGAACCACAACCAATAGACGAGAATTAAATAAATTTAAATATATAACTTCAATTTATATATAAGTTTTAAAATAAAGAAAATAATTTCTTTAAAATAGTTTAAAAATAATTTATTGCCATTAAATAATACGTTATTTAACTAAATTATGCGATATAATAATATTTTTGTTGGTTGTATTTAATACCTTCTTTATGACAATATCCTTTTGTCTACAAACGTAAAATAGCACGAGGAATTTTTTTTTAAGAATTTTTTTATTACGCCACACATACGTACACACATATTTTTTATTCACAGTTTGATTATACAAACTGGCATTTTGCTTCAGAATATCTCTTAAATTAAAAAAAAAACTCGACGACTTTGCTGAATATTTGCAACGAGACTGGCTCGGGTACGCCAGGTATTTCGGCGTAATACTGTTGACGCGCACGAGAAGATCTTACAATAATCTTAGAATTACGATATAATTTTTGTGATAAAATGACTAAACTATACTAAATGTTAATAAACCAGCTTGCCCTGGTGACACTTCACTGTGGCCCTTTTCAAAACATTAATAATTATTGGCACCTGTTTCTTGTTGATGTAGCTATGGCCGGGTGTATTTTTTGGGTTTATTTAGTTCATTATTTTAGTTAGGTGTATGTTGAGCTTAATTTATATTTTTCTAAACAAATAAAGAAAACTTTTGGAAAAAACGAGAAAACAAGTACTTACTTTAAGGTTTAGACTCTTGTCTCCAAATCGTTCAAAAATAATCAGGAATGTAATGTATTTTACTCCTCGAAAACGCTTAGCTTAAAAATATGAGTTTTCAAAGAGATAATATTTTTAATATTATATCATTATTGGCGTTTTGAACAACTATGTTACTAATTTTAGTCGGCTTCGCTAACTTATAATCGCCCCCTTTCAAATTAATGCCAAAGTGTATAAATTTTTTCTTCTTACTTAAAAATTATGAAAATATTAAATAAATACTATTAAAAATATTAAAATAATTAATGCACGCCGTAATAATTCCAAAATCAATATATCAATATATACGTTACATATTCATTAGCTTATAAGATAAGCTTATAATTTCTTTTTATATATTTTTTATTTAGCTGTTTGACACAATTCTTTGTATACATTTTTATCTATATTTAATAGCTTATTAAATCTTTAAAAAAATCATTTGATTGTTTCTTTTATTATTCTTTAGCATCGTTGTGATTTGAAAGTCGATGAAACGACGAAAGACGGACAGACACATAAATTCATAAGATTTAACGTGGGATAACATGAGATAGGAAGCTTATTAGAGTGTTTTGGTACCAGGCGATCATAGTTGAAGAAGAGATTGTCATATTTATGACGCGAGTATACCTTGATATATTCTCAGGACATGCGCGCGACGTATTACTACATAGACACCAGGAGAACATAAATATGTTAGGGGTGATTGTAATGTCTTTCATAGAGGCTGAAATCGATGTGTCGTCCTAGCAACATGTACCAGGACTTCATATGCAGTTTAGAGGATCATGCACAACGCAGGTTTCATTTCTGACATGTGTACGCACGCAATGTGTATTTTTTTACTTAAACAAATGTTTGCTATTTTGCACTTTGTTTTATTATAAAGGTAAAAGTTTTGTTTTATGTTCTAAGTGGTAGTTATATTATTAGTTTAGTTTTTGTTAGTAGTTAAATAACGATTCTTCAGTAACCCATGAGTAGTTTAGAGTTTTTTGGAGGCAACCATAAAGGTTGCCTCCAAAAAACTCTAAATATCCTCTATTCTCAGCAATTTTTATCTTTTTTGTCACTCATCACGATATCTCTGGAACAATTAGAGCTAAAGACTTGAAATTTGGTAGGAATATTCTTTTCACCAAAATTCCATCCGCAAGAGTTTTTTTTTAATTATGAACAGAACAACGTCTGTCGGGTCAGCTAGTAATAATATATATGTGCCAATCAGCATGAATTTATAACTGAAGAAAGTTTTTAAACAGGTAAAGCATTTCAGTAAGGGCCTGTGGGTCTTGCGTACTGTATTCATATACTTGTAATAGTCTATTTCTAAACTGGTTATCACTCAAAGCAACGGCAGACGTTTCATTTCCCGACAAAAACCGATTTATCCGGCAGTTAAAGTGGGCGGCGAAGCTTTGCGCGAATATCCTCACTGATTGGTTCCCTGATTGGTTGTAATTGAATGATTGAATATGGCGCTGTGGTCAATTTAAGTTAACTACAGGGGTTTCTTTAACAACAGCTTATTTTGACAATTCATAAGATCATAAGCTGTTGAAAACTACGTTAACAGTACTATTTCTGGTTGTTGTCTCCGCGACAGTTTTAATGTTCCGTAGGATAAATTCATTAACAGTTTTTAAAGTCAAAGTTAAATAAAGATTAAAAATACCAGTGAATGTTATTTTCACAATAGAACAATAAATTCATCAAATACATACAAAAATATGTTTTAAAAAATTAATTTAGTAAAATGAGTTTTAGATATAAGTGGTAGTGATTTTAAAATTTTTGTTTTTGCTATCTACATATCAAATATATTATGAACCAAATTTTCAAAGTTATTTAAGTTCAAATCATAATATCGTAATAAAAAATAAACTGTTTAAATATAAATTATCGTATACTGGATGCATCAACTTTTAGAGTTTGAATTAATTGTTTGTGTAAAATAATAATGTAGCAAATATTTTTATAATAATCAAGTGACAGACTCAATGAGAATCTACTCAGTCTATACAGAATCGGATTAACAGTTTTGATTCAATACATTTTCTAATAAGAAATCGTCAATTGGGAACGCCCGGTAAAATAAACCCGCCGACAACCGGATGCAGTGGGCAGCTACGAATTAACAATATTGATTGGATCTGACAGTACAGAGCTTTCACGCTGTGTAACTGCATTGGTTTACCATTTAAATTCAAATATTTTTATTAAAAAATAAAAACGTTTCAAAAAACCGACTTCAAAAACTGAAAAGTATCAAATAACTAAAAATTCATTTAATACACCTTTACGTTTAATATTAATAAAACACTATTATTTATATGTGCTACCTATTTATAGGTTTTAAGTCGGTGCCAAGCTCCAATTTAATAATATTATAAACAGCTTACTTACTGTAACTATTAAGGTTGTCTGGCGACGCGTGTCTGTCCGCTTGGGTTGTTTTGTTCTAGAAGAAGACATTTGGCTTGGCACCGACTTCAAAGCTATCAATATGTAGCACATACAAATAATAGTATTTTATTAATATTAAAGGTAAAGGTGTATTAAATTTAATTTTTAGTTATTTGATAGGTACTTTTCAGTTTTTGAAGTCGTTTTTTTTTAACGTAGTTTTTTTTTATTTTTTACTTTTTAGTGTCCAGACAACCTTAATAGTTAATAATTATAATATATAATCAACCTGAATGAAAACTCCTAAAAAAGCCGTACACAAAAAACAATTATATCATCGAGGTAAACAAAATTTTTCATAAAAAATATTCATAAAATGAAAACCACTGGGTCAAACTATGTAAATTTTTTATGGGATCAAATGGCATCTATTCTTCATCAACCTAAAGAAAAATTACGTAAAACAGACTACAAATCTCAGATTAATCGGTGTACATACAGAAAAAAAAATACTAATCGAATTGATAACCTCCTCCTTTTTGATGTCGGTTAAAAATAGGATGTGACTGAATGACTGTGAGTTAATGAAAGTCAAAAACTACCACCCATTCCGAAAAGAATGCCTCAGACTTGAGAGGAATGGGCGCAACAAACTCAGCCGGCTTTTTTCCACCAAAAAATATGCTTACAAAGTAATATTGTACAATTAAACTTATTATTTAATAGCCTGGGGGCGGTCGCTCCATTCCCAATCTGTGGAATCATTAAGAAATTCATTTATGCTATAGTAACCTTTACCACACAAACGTTTTTTAACATTTCTTTTGAATTACATACCTACGAGCTACTGCCGTGCGTAGTTTTGATTGAAAAAATTGAAAACAATTGTTATAGAAGTACTTCACATAAAAACACTAAATACTCACACATATATACTACACTCCTACAAGTCCACATTATCACTGAACCTGCCTGGAACGTGAATTTCCCCTCCCGTTCCCCTTTTACCCCCTCGCGCTCGTCCTGTTACGTCAGTACGTTTTGCAGTTTCATTACCGCTAGGTACATGTTGTGATATTTTCGTGCTATCACTTAATTTTTAATTGTTAAGTTTTTTTTTTGTGTTTTTCTGTTGTTCTGTGTCGCTACAATAGTTTTTTTTTATGACATTTAGGGACTAGACGAGCCGGCCGTTCAGCTGATGGTAATTGATACGCTCTGCCCATTATAATGCAGTGACGCTCAGGATTATTGAATTCTTAGCGGCACTACAATTGCGCTTGTCACCTTGAGACATAACACGATAAGTCTCATTTGCCCAGTAATTTCACTAGCTACGGCCTTCAGAGTGAAACAGAATAATGCTTACACATTATTACTTCACGGAAGAAAAATGGTACCCATAATCTAGCCGGCATCCTATGCAAAGGAGCCTCCCACTGGTAAAGTACTCCCAGAATAATAAATACTTTTTACTTAACCCAGATACTTTGGTTGATTTTTCATCATTATGATAATAATAAACAGCTTCACAATACAACACCTTTACATCAATCTATAATACTGAAATAATACATTTATTAATAATAATATCCTAGTGTTGTTTTGCACACCGTAACAAAGCGACGATGTGACGTCATCGACGTCAAGTCCAGAGATAATATTGTAACCGGGTTTCGTTATCAGTTTAAAGTTTTTTTGTAATATAGTGTTATATTTTATAATAAACTCCCAAATGAAATTAAAATATTATCTATAAAAAATTTAAATGTGCTGTAACAAATAAATTAACGTCTAAGGCCTATTATAATGTGAAAGATTATTTGAATGATAAAGATAGTTGGAATTAATGTTCTAAATTTTGTTAATGAATATTGTTATACTCATTTGAATGCTATTGTATCTTTTGTACTTCATCCTGACTTGCACTAAATAACTTAAAGTTTTACAGTGAATAAAGATTTTTTTGACTTTGACTTTGACTTTGAATATTTAGCGAATAATCGCTTGGTAATACTTAGCGATTACATCCTGTATTTACAATCGGTGTGATTGTAATTTGTGTGCATATACTGCAGTTCTCAATAACTCTTGTGTTTTTTTTAATTAACTTATTTATTCCGTCACTTACCTGAGTAATTTGTGACGTTTGAGTATTTTTGTTGCATTATTTGGATACATTATTATTAAAATAATTTGTAAAAAAAATAAGTAGGTATCGACATTGATTTAAAAGATTGTTGATAGCAAAGAGGATGTAAATACTACGTAATAAGAGGCAGCTTCTTAATTTTTTTTTGTTTTTTATGGAATAGGAGGACAAACGAGCGTACGGGTCACCTGTTGTTAAGTGATTACCGCCGCCCACAATCTCTTGCAACACCAGAGGAATCACAGGAGCGTTGCCGGCCTTTAAGGAAGGTGTACGCGTTTTTTTGAAGGGTACCTTCGTGTGTGTCCTTTATGTCGTATCGTCCCGGAAACACCGCAAAAGGAAACTCATTCCACAGCTTTGTAGTACGTGGAAGAAAGCTCCTTGAAAACCGCATTGTGGAGGACCACCACACATCCAGATGGTGGGGATGATATCCTAATTTGTGGCGTGTCGTGCGAAGGTGAAATTCGGCGGCAGGAATCAGGTTAAACAGCTCTTCGGAACACTCCCCGTGATAAATGCGGTAGAAGACACACAATGAAGCAACGTCTCTACGCAACGCCAAGTGATCCAGCTGTTGACAGAGCACTGGGTCCCCGACAATTCGAGCTGCTCTGCGTTGCACGCGGTCAAATGGATCGAGCTGATACTGGGGTACGCCAGACCAGAGATGACAGCAATACTCCATGTGTGGCCGGACTAAAATGTTGTGGATTTCTGCTATCTCCGTTTTTTATAAGATTAAAGCCGTCATCTGTCAATCTATCAATTACTGCACGTTTCATAAAATCAAGTGAATCTCTTTTTTCTTACCTTAAGCGAAGTTTTGGTAAATAGTTAAATGTATGTACGTATCTTTTGAAATACATAAAAGTAATTAATTCTTGTTTCTTCCAATAAAATCAAGTTACTTTTGCTACATGATCTGACCTCGTTACAGTTTCATAATAAAGATACAGTTTTCCAACTCTACCTATGACATAGAGTTCAAAAGAATCTCTATATTCCAATAAAACGCCAGTACTTACCGAGTGGTTGTTAGTTGTCTCATTATTTCTGCTTCTTCATGTGAAACTAATCCTTACAGAGCTCTTTATATGGAATATTTTCTCGGACCTATCTAATATACAGACAGTTCAAAGAGAAGATGTATTCGATATCGTTTGATACTGGTTTCCATAGCGATATAGATTTTTGCATAACTTAATGAGGTTTTTATTAGTTTCTGTGGTGATATTACAGTACTTTGTCTCACGGTCCATTTCTATTACTAGTTTAAAATTATTTATAATTCAGATTTAATGTTACCTATTTTGTCAAACAATCCTGCATTTTAGCATGTCTACTTAAATTGCCAAATCCATAGGCTTGTCTGTTACATTAATGCAATAACCATGCTCAAAATGTCCATTTGTACGTCATTTCTTAGATGACTTCAAAAAGAGATCGCAAAAACATTCCACACATAGAGAGAGGTCCCGGGTTCGAATCCCGGTAGGTGCAAGCATTTATATGATGAATATAGATGTTTGTTTCCGAGACATGGATGTTTAAATGTATTTATGTATGTTTAAGTAAGTATATTGTATTAAATATATCATTGTCTTGTAACCCATAACACAGGCTAAATACGCTTAACTTGGGGCAAGATAATTTGTGTAAAAAGTGTGTCAATATTATTATTATTAATATTATACATGCTGGATAACAATCTCAGATTGCCATATTAGTAATGCGATTAAATATTGAAATTGAAATCGATAATCAAAGGCTATTTTGTTCCCTTATTGCCTTCCTGGATAATGCCTCCAGAACAATCGTTTCTTTTTTCATTAAATGGAGGTCTTCTATAGGCATGACATTTAGTTTAATCAAGCAAAATATTGCAAAAGCTTAAAATGCCATAAATAAAGGCATAAATCTGTATTTAACTTCGTGAACAAAAGAACACCACACTAATGTTATAAGACTTTTAATAAAATAGGGATAGGAGTATAGACCTAGTCTACTTTGAGATTTCGATACCGAATTTAATTTAATAGACATAGTGTTATAAGGGAAACGGAGAAATATGTATATTTAACACTAGAAATAGAGATTGCTTGTAACTAATTCTAGTAGGCTTCATAAGATACATAATAGCTTTAAGGGTTAATGTATATACTTATATAATAAAGTCCCAGCCACTGCTCAGGCATTATCTATAAATAAATTTAAATGTTTTATTAAAAATGGCTCTGTCGTAAATCCTACTACTCCACAGCTAAATTTCTAAGTGATAGGACTGCCTGGGACTAGATTATGATTATTTAATAGCTATATATATATATTTATATTGACAGTACAATATTGTATATTTTATTAAAAAGAGCGTAAAAAAAAGCTGGGGGAGTTTGTTGCGCCGCTTGTTATTTCTCAGAGCGCCATTTGTTTCCGAAGCGGTAGTATATTAGAGATGACAGCGAAAAGAATTCTAAAGGAATCAATTTTGAGAAAATAAATGCCTTCTATGCCTTTTTTGAGATGTTGGTCTACTCAAGTTTTTGTTATCATAATCGGTCAGAGCTGCAGTTATCCGTACCGCAGTGAAGGGAAGGGGTCAGACTTATATAGCAACGGCCATTGTCGTTTCGTATATATATATAACAATGGCTATGGTTTCTATATGATATATAATATGCTATAAATAAAAGTCCCAGGGTGCCAGGTCAGGACTGTATGGCGGATGACTCATTATCTCGACACTTATAGTCATAGGCAACGACGCCATAGTCAAATATTCAACAGTCTATTTTGCGGGTGCGCTGAAACATTGTTGTGGTGAAGGAGGATCCTGTTTGAGGGCGCTGCTGTCGATTTTTTTCCAAGACAACAGGCAAACAGCGATTGACATACCATTCTGCAGAAACTGTCCTTCCATCTTCTAGCACAACCGTCGCGAAATAACCTTTCCGACCAAATAATGAATTTCCTTGACATCTTCCTTTCTTTACCCTAGTTGGCCGATCCTAGAAAGGAAACATCCACTGAGCTGATTGTCTTTTGGTTTCGGGTTCGTAGCAATATATACAGTTTTGTCGACGACGATGTCAAATACAGCATTTGAGTCACCGTCGTTGAACTTATCTAACATTTGGCGTCACTAGTCCATGCGAAGCTGTTTCTGGTCGTCGGTTAAGGTATGGGGGATCCATCTGGTACAAAGCTTCCTGACGCCTAAATGTTCGTGTAATATTTTTTGAACTTGACTCATACCAATGCCTAGGCTTGCCCGTATCTGCTGATAGGTCACTATCTTATCTTCCTCTATCATGCGTCGCACAGCACTGATGTTATCTTCAGTAGTCGCTGTTAAAGGATGTCCCTCACGCGGATCATCATTGCGATTGCTACGTCCACGCTTAAACTCGTAAAACCAATTGTAAATAGTGGCACGAGATGGGGCTTCATTGAAAAATGCTAACGCAGTCAATCATAGCTTTGTTGCTTGGTACCTAAGCCCACTACGAAAGTCATAATAAATCATTGACCGACAAATGAATGCAATATGCTACATTAGATTACCAAAGAGTTCTAAAATTGAAATTCAATAAAAGTTTTTATTAGCAATGTTTCTATCCGGCCAGTTCTATACGTCGTTCTAAACGTGTTACCCACGTAAGTTTATTTGTCTGTTATTATTCGGATTCTTACAGGTGTTATAGCCCGAACACATGATCGCATTTGGTACGGCCGAACCATCGGACGCGGTCCGATATTATTATTATTACCATATTGACCATACCGAGTATGATGCCGGACCACTTGGTGCGCAGTGCCCACCGGACTGTCCAATGGTCCAGCCGTACCAGATCCGATCATGTGTTTAGGCTATTAGAGTTTTTTTCCCTACCCGTTGACATCTTTGGCAACGTTAGGTCCAGACAGACACTTAAAAAATTACTAATCAAAAGTACTCTTTGCAATCTGATGACGCCACATAAACTGTAATATAAGAAGATTCTGTACATTTTCAGACTGAAAAAAAATCTTGTTGTTACACACTATTGTCCAAAAGTAAAGCTAAGCAGGTACATAATAACGTAATATTTAGTACTATATTATCACCAAAGTCCGATCTCACCCCCATAGGGTGCTAGAGGGGAGGGGGGCGAGACACGGACGTGTGGGGAGGACAATAAGAACATTAGGATGTCGGAATAATACGACACGGCGCCATTTTAATTCATACGGAGTGCTGAATTAAAATTGCCACTAATTTCTTCTAGTTTGCATCAGTAGATGAAGTTGGTTGGTTACGCTTGTATTGAGGTGTTAGTCAACGGTTTACTTGATACTGATAGCTGGTGTTGGACCATCGCAGTCTTCATACAGGAAAGAGTTAGGCTTTTTTTTCGGAAAAACGAGCGAACGGGTCAACTGATAGGAAGTGATCACCGCCGCCTGCATTCTCCTACAACACCAGAGGCATCACAGAAAGGTTTACACTTTTTTTTGGAGATACCCATGTCGTATCGTCCTGGAAACACTGCCCAAGGAAGCTCATTCCTGTCCTTGAAAACCGCACCGTGGAAGAACGCCACACGTTCAGATAGTGGGGATGATAATGTAATTTGAGGCGTGTTTTGCGAAGGTGGATTTTAGCGGCAAGAATTTAGGAGCTTTGCCAGGCTATGAGGTATAGTTACGTGATTTTTCTGTAAGTACCCATGACATGTTTTAACATAATATAAATACCGAAAAAGTCAATTATAATTTGCATTTATCGTATTTCTTTTAATCTTTCTAAAAGTACTTCATGACTTTCTCTGACTGCCATATTAAGTGTGAAAGTTGTCAAAAACGGATGTTCCGTTAAGGTTATTAAAGCATAAATGAGTTTCATAATGATAACACATATTGTAAATGGAGCGACCGCCAGGCTATTTAATAATAAGTTTTATAGTACGATATTAAACTGTCACGAAATTTTATAAAAAAAAGACACCAGCTGAGTTTCTTGAGGCCGCACTCCTAAGGTCTGAGGCATACTCTATCGGTGGTAATATATGACGTTTAATAAGTGAATTTTTTTATTGAAGTAGGCGTTACTTTGCGGAAATCCATAATTATACAAATGATTTAAGCCCTCTTTAGTGTTAATTCCGCCAATATTTGTTTTTAAACAATTCGACACGTGTTTTGCTTCTACACGAGGCATCCTCAGGACGTGTTGTCTCGCCAAAATCTGCCACGAGGCTGAATCAAATGAAAAAAAAAATCAAATTCAAAATTTCTATATTTGGTATTAAAATATATATACAAAATTACTTAAATCTACTTATTAAAGCAATTTACAATTAAGCCTTATATATGTAGGTATCAGAAAACTTATTTCTACAACCCTATCTACGTATTAAGGGATAAAACTTTATTATGCTTAAAAACTAATACATGAGGTTTGTGGGGGGGAAATCCAGGAAACTGGGAAAACCTGGCTATTTGCTATTGATATAACGTAATATTAATCGTAACCTCAATCTGAATCAAATGAGCCGAAAGCCGCTCTTTTATACCCTCGTCCCATGAAATGACGCGCTGTGATTGGTCGGCTGTTGTGAGGTATTACCCCCGGAAGAGATACGTAACAAAGGTGATGGGACTAAATTTATTAGTTCATTCAACAATGTACAAAATAACATGCTTAAAACCTATGTTGAATAAAAAAAAACATTTTGAATTTAGTCTAGTCTAATCCATTAGCCCAGGAACGCAAACAAGAAGTGACAAATATAAATCACTTTACAACCTTAAACGGCTAATAGATTTTAGAAACTTCGTAGATTTATCGAGGACCATTGACAATACATTAATTTGATAAAATTATTCCATTTTTCAATTTGCAAAAAAAGATTTTTGTTATTTTTTTTCATCTATCGTCTATGTGGCAGGAATAAATGTTAATTTAAAATTTCAACAATTTAACCGATTTATCTAAATTAGGAAATTTTCGAATACCAGAGAGCATTTTTAATTCAACAATGCAAATAATAGTTTAAAAAAACATGCACGTTCGGTATTCTTTAAAAAGCGTGTTTTTTAGTTTTTTTTAACTACTATTTATTTCTATTGTTCTGTGAGTAGGTATATGTATATGTACTAGCTAACCCAACAAACGTTGTATTGCCCATATTAAAATCGCGATACAAAAGTAACTGTTGATCGTAGATCGGTGAAAATTTGAAATTGTATGTATTTTTTAATGCTGACTCATAATCAATTAATTTAAAAAAAAATGTCAAAAAAATTAAAACAAAAATTCGTGTGGACCACCCTTAACATTTAGGGGGATGAAAAATAGATGTCGTCCGATTCTCAGACCTACCCAATATGCACTCAAAATTTCATGAGAATCGGTCAAGCCATTTCCGAGGAGTTCAAAGTTTAACGCCATGACACGAGAATTTTATATATTAGATAACATAATTGTAGATAATACTTTAGTGCATTATATTCGTGATATACATAGAACATCACGAGTATATACGTTAATTAACAAAAAGCACCCAGTCGTTTAGATTTCGGGCGAACGTTCCGGCCTGTATCCCTCAATGATTAACGATGGCGGAATCCGTGTCTATGGGGATGATTAATATGGTGCGTACTCTGTATGTGATTCTGTATATATATACCCTCATATCTACAGTTCTATCCTAATTATTATATCGTACATATATATAATTTAGATTATATTTATATGGTTATAATAATTATAATACGTTTAAATGCTTGTCGTAGAAAATTGTTATTATATATTAATTATTTTAATTTCTTTGAGAAATAAATTATGTTTATCGCTTGAAGAGCATTTTGTTAAATAGTACTTTAAACTTATTACATTTTTATTATAATATAGTGGATACAATTTTTATTTTGCTTGAATTTATGAAGGTTACGTTTTTTATGACAATAAGGGACGAGACGAGCAGGACATTCAGCTGATGGTAATTGATACGCCCTGCCCATTACAGTGCTACTCAGTATTCTCGAAACAGCCAAAAAATTCTACGGCGCTACAATCGCGTTCGTCACCTTGAGAAATAAGATGTTGTCTCATTTGCCCAGTAATTTCACTAGCTACGGCGCCCTTCAGACCGAAATACAATAATGTTTACACATTACTGCTTCACAGCAAAAAAGACGCCTTTGTGGTATCCATAATCTAGCCGGCATTCCGTGCAAAGGAGCCTCCCACTAATAGAAACTGGTAGAAAAAAAACCGTATGCTCCTATCTTTAATCATACACTTGTATGTTCTTAATTCATTTTTTACAGTAAATTTTTCACTCAAATAAGTAAAGTTTTATGTAGTTTACATCAAATTCTATGCAGTAACCTTTCTTTTATGACTTTAATACAGAATTTCCCTTAATTATAAGATCATTTTACACCGTCTCATAGTGCTGAGTACGAAATACATCAAAGAATGTAACCGTGTCAGGAATTCGTATACAAAAACAATTACGCCGACACTTCCCTTCAGAATTATGACTCGCAGAATGACCACGCAAAATGCCGACAAAATTCGCTGAGACAGGGAGTTTGCCCCCTTTCACCCTCCGCCCTTGTGTGGAATGCCCCCCACCCGCCTAGGTATGTGCGCAAATTAGGAACTCTATCTCCAAGAACAATGGTTCGAGTAATAAAAATAAAAGTCGTCTTTAGAAATTTTAGTCACATTGTAATTATGGCGGAGGTATTCTTATGGAAATTCACGGGGGCATTATGAATTGTGTTTTTTTTTTTCTATTTATATTTTAGTTTTCGTCTGTTTGCACAAGTGTTTTAGTTTTATCATTTATACGTGGAAAGTTATGACTTGTACTTGACGTATTTGTCTGGCGAAATCTTATCTTAATATATATAAATTACGTGACACGTTGTTTGTCCGCGATGGACTCCTAAAGTAATGAACGGATTTTAATGGGGATTACTTCATGGATTGCAGTTTGGTCCAACTTGAGAGATAGGATAGTTTTTATTTCGATTTGGGACCTGTAATTATTTTTATTTTCAATATTTGTTTTATATGGATATATTTTCAATGAGAGAATTTAGTGACGCACGGTTTGACAGTTCCGCTATGAAAAAATTTAATTATAACAACAGGGAGCATTTGTTACGAAATAATACTTGATGTTTTGAAATATTATTGGTAATTTCATATAAAACAGTATTTTCTATTATCTACAGAACAACGTCTGTCGTGGCAGCTAGTATATATAAATAATTTTATATCGTGTAGGTATTTGTCAATAATATTTTGATTTTATCCTTATCTCTAGGGAGATATAGAATATTAATATAATAATATTAGGAAACTACTTTGATTCAATGAACAGAATATAGTCGTGAAATAATTTTATATTTTTCTTGTAGTTGTTGTATACAACAATTTGGGTTATACTAAATCAAGAAACAGTAGGCATAAAAAAGGATTGTGTGGTTTTATGAAACCACAGTAAAAGTGAAACTTTTTTTCACATTATAGACATTTGACTAAAAATTTTGGAATAATATTCCATTAAGGGTATAAAAACCGCTTTATAAATCTTAATTTTATACTTGGTAAATTGGAATGATAATGGGAAATAATAAAAGTAGATTATATCTCCAACTAAATGAGTAATAGTCTATACACCACACGGTCAGCTGCTGCGAATTATAGGCGCCGCCCGTCCGTCACGCGACATGCAACACACAGGCGAAAAAGTTTGAGACGATGTAATAAAAGTTTCACTTTCAAAAAAAGGAATACAATATTTATGACCAAAAGAATGAAAAATCTAAAAAGATCAATTGTGTCATAAGCAATAATTGCTATCATATAATTAAATACGAAAAATAGTCCTTAAACACTAAACTATAAGTTTACAAATAATAATGCCAATTTCTGGATATAAAACAATTACTTGTGAAACAATTATGCAAAGAATTATGTTGTTTAGAAATCCCTCGCCTCTTGAAATTTCATTAGGCAATACCTCAAACAAATCCTCTCACGCCACACCACAGCAATAAAATAATCCACATCACGGCATCCGCAAACAAAATGGCGGTACACTAATTCCGCTAAAATCTTCGTCGCCTATTACTCGTACCTACCGCACCGTACTAAATCACCTTTTATTGTATACCTAGCTATGAACTCATCCACACCACTGTCCGTGTTCACAACACAAATGTATAAATATTCTAAATACAGGAAAATTTTGTACCCTTGCGGCAATCGGAATTTTCAAACTAACTTTAGCAAACTGTCAAGGAACTTCCAACCCTATGCTCAAGCAGTAAAGTTGTAAATGAATCACAGGTGTGATTGATAAAGGTCGTTTTTGGATGTATTGTCAGTGCTTACAATCCTTTCTGTTAAACTATTCTGTTTGAATAATTGCCGCGTGGCCCTGAAGGGTAAGAGCGCATATTCATGCTGTGTCCTTACCAGTGTGGTTTTGGGGTGGGTGGGGGTAAATCAGAGCTATGTATTGGTATAGTGGACATGGCAAACTAGCCAAGTATCGCTGCCTCCCTAACTTCATATCTTTAAGCTATACATACAACATACAAAATTAATAGTTATATAATAGCGTTTACAGATTTCGTTAAATTTATAGTTTTCATGGCATTTTATCATTAAAATTCAGCATTTTAAGTCGTTATTATTTTACAATTTTTTTTTAGTTTCACCTTTTGCTTTTTCACTTCCCGGTTACCGATACAGCTGAAATTTTGCTTACATATGTAAATCGGATGACACTGTTAAATTGTTATTTATAATCATAAAATATGATAAACTCGTAAAAAGTAAGTATCTTAGTATTAAACAGTTATCTATATAACGGACTAACCGAATATCTGTTCACTCAAAGTTATTTTATGTATATAAATTGAAGACAAATTTTATGTATTTTTCATTTCAGTGTAATTCAATAAAATCAATTATTCTATATAATATATTTACATATACACAATATACCTATGTACATAGGTCTATTACTCTATACTTTTGTATCTATTTCTATACTACTTCTCAGTAAACGATCCGGAATGCAATTAATAAGTCATATAAATAATATGCCGTTGATCCAATTTTTAAAGTTACATCTTATTATTAATGTAACCATAATTAGTTCATGGTATCCGTTTTTAATATGATGATAATCATATTAATAATATATACAATAAATCTATACATATAGAACGTCATTGGCCGCAGATCCAATTTTTAAAGTTACAACTTATTATTAATGTAACCATAATTAGTTCATGGTATCCGTTTTTAATATGATGATAATCATATTAATAATATATACAATAAATCTATACATATAGAACGTCATTGGCCGCAGATCCAATTTTTAAAGTTACAACTTTTTATTTATGTAACCATAATTAGTTTATCGTATCCGTTTTTAATATGATGATAATCATATTAATAATATATACAATAAATCTATACATATAGAACGTCATTGGCCGCAGATCCAATTTTTAAAGTTACAACTTATTATTAATGTAACCATAATTAGTTTATGGTATCCGTTTTTAATATGATGAAAATAATGTGAGAAGTTTTGTTATTATGGATGTTATGTTATGTAGTTTGTATATGGGTTATAATCATTGTTTTTAATGTAAAATAGAGCAATAAATATAATTGAATTAATAATTTAAAAAAAAAATACAAAGGAAGTTTTCACTTCTAACTGCCTACTATATACGACTACCTACGACTGACAGTTTTTAATCTATACTAATATATAAAGCTGCAGTGTTTGTTTGTTTGTTTGAACGCGCTAATCTCTGGTACTACTGGTCCGATTTGAATGATTTTTTCAGTGTTGGGTAGTCCATTTATCGAGGAATGCTATAGGCTATGTTTATTTTTTTTTTCAAAATTAGGGATCCGTAATAAAATTGCTATTTTGTAACACAAGGTGTAAAATCGAAAACCTATTTTTGCGTGCGCTGCAAAAACTATTGACAATAGAACAAAATGATGTACAGGCTATAATGTAGGCAATATTTTATTACTTATAAAACTATCTCGTGAATTATACTTTATATGGCAAAACAACGTTTGCTGGGTCAGCTAGTTTTAACTATACGGCGGAGATTCACAAACTAAGGTCGAAACGTGCAATCCGCATCCTACCTCGGAATTTCTTTAATCAAACATTCTTACCCTGTGATCTGAAGTTATTTTTGTACATTTTGGGTAACCTGATTCTTTTTTTAACATAAGTAATACGAATTTTCTTTTTATTTATTATTGATAATTTATTAAATTTTATATATACATATAGATACTTTTACCTACGTTTCTGTTGGTGTCTGTGCATGGCTTGATCGCTCGATCCAGTGGGAGGCTACCATGCAAGGATGCCGGTTGGGTACGTAGTACAGCGGCGACTCTTTCTGCAACAATTTGCAAGTATTGGGTTTATAGTTCGAAGGGAGTCTTAGTGAAATAGGCTGTTGTGACTTAGCATCTTATGTTCCAAAGTGACATGGGCAATTGGGAGGCTCAGAAATTGTGTTCCAAGAATCCAGAGTGGGACTGCATTGTGTTGTAGGCGTTTCATGCGTGAACTCACAAAAAAGTAGACGTGTACTTGGATCTGGAAAATAAATAAACTAGATGTCTAGTACATTAAATAAAAAACAAATATTGTAAAACCTTGGATATTTCTTAGGACAACGACATATATTTATTGATCATATTATTATTGCTGTTTCTCCAAAACACACGAGACATTACATAATATTAAGGTTTGTTTACACATTATGTCAGTCCACACGATACAGTGCGGCACCGCAACTCAAAGAATTACTCGTCGCATAGACGAGTGGTACTGTGCCGCACCTATGTTATGTAAGCCTGTCATTGATAAAGAAAAATGGATCAGAGACGTCGTCTCCAGTGTCTAAGTTAACGCCTAAATTGACGCAGAAGAACACGAACATACTGGACAAGTCCCTAAATAAAACCGCCGCGCATTCCGTACAAGTTACAATACCGATACAAGTACTCATATGTATCGTAATGCGTAGGCTTGTCTCGGTAGCAAGTCTAGTCTGCGTGTGGCACGGCGTGTGCCTTACCGTACATATTTGTACACAAAACGCAGCAGCGGCGGTGTCGTTGCCGCAACGTCTTATTTGCTAACACTCAGATCATAACAATTATGGTCACTGTCAGAGAAAACGATTCCCATACTTACAACAATAAGGTAATTCTGGAACGCCTGGAAATTTGACAGCGTATATTTTGTTTACATAATGCCAATGACAAGACTAACAGCCAATGACCGTTGAATTTAATTTTATTTATTTTCATGGTTTTTTTTTGCACAATCCTATAAATAAATGAATACCTATTCAATAAAATAATAGTTCTACAGTCTGTGAGTCTCGTCACAACCAATGCAGTCGTTTCAGATATTAGCCGTTACAAAAATAAACAGACAAAACTTAATAGATCTTGTAGTATAACGATACTTCTATATTGTGTAAGAGTTAATATGCACTTAAGTAAAAATCTTGTATTTCTATGATCAAAACAGACATATATCGCATTCATAATAAAATAAGTTGTCGCAGCTGATATATTTTACAAGCAACGACGAAGCTATATAATAATTAAACAAATGTATCGAAGTCTGTTTTGGGTGGGTCGCGTCTAGCCCGAGGCTCCCCCACTTGTTAAACTATCACTGATATTGGGGATTAATTTATAGCATTTCAAATATGTTATCGTCGCGCTCTCATCAACTATATGAATATTGCTTAATATTACATACAATTCAATTCCTCTGTGGCATTCCTTGAGCAACTTCAAGTTGCTTGAGGTCTTCAAATCAAGGCTCGCCTGTTTTTAGGTTTTAATAATCTTTACAATCTTCTCAATGTGACCATTAAGATTTATTTACGACTAGACTTTGCCCGTGATTTCGTCTGCATGGAATTGTAAATTGGATCCAAGCTAAATACTTATATAAGTTTCACTATCAATACCAAATGAATTAAAGGCGTTGCGGCAACCGTTTAGTTCAGACAATTTAGATTTGTAATATATCTATTTGAAAATCTTAATCTACATAAGACTTACAATACTATACTGTTATAGTTTTCCCTTTCTTGGTAAATTTTGAAGCGTCGATGGCGCTGTAGGTTGTACCGTTGTCTCTCACCACGAAGCCTCCGGTTTGTTCCTTACCCGCCACGTACGAAATTGTTTTCGGTTTTCGAATTCATGTTCGTATTCGACGCGTTATAAGATTGGCAACGCTCTTGTGCTGTTAAAAGTGAGTATGGGCTGCGGTGATCACTTACCATCAGGTGACCCGTAAACACGTTTGTCCTCCTCATCCATAAAAAATGCGTCCTCCATCAATTTCCACTCCGTTCTCTTGCCAATACGGTTGAAGTTATTCCTGCTACAGATTTTTGCAGATTTTTATAGAGTATGTCATCCCATCTTTTGAACTGTTTTATTATTTTTTATAAAAAGGCATAAAAGGCAATTCTTTTCTCAAAATTGATTCCTTTAGAATTATTTTTGATGTCATTTCTAATATAATAGGATACCACTAGCGTTTCGGAAACAAATGGCGCTCTGAGAGTTTTGGCTGTTTTTGGAGTATTGGTTGTTTTTCGGATTGATGTTATTGCTTAGCTCCATGGCCCCTTCTCTCTTGTTGCGTGTCCAGTGAATTTTTATTTTAATAACCCGGGTGACCACATAATTCATGCTCAAATTCAGTTAAAATATTTATACATAAACGCATTTCATCCACCTAAAAATAATAAAGTATTTTATTTTAAAAATACGCTCCATCAAGAAATCTATTCATGAATCAATATTATTCACGAATTAAGAAGAATAACACTTCCAAAAATTATACAAATTTAATTCGGTTTATAGAATTCTTTATTCCAAAAGACAAAAAAGTCACCCACATGAGTAAGACCTAAAAAAAATGGTTATTATTAGATAATTACCCAGTATGAATATGTGGTTATTACAAAGTAATGGCGATCCTACCTACTAAGCTAGAGGTCCCGGGTTCGAATCCCGGTAGGTGCAAGCATTTATGTGATGAATATGGAAGTTTGTTTCCGAGTCATGGATGTTTAAATGTAATTATGTATGTTTAAGTAACTATATTGTATTAAATATATCATTGTCTTGTAACCCATAATACAGGCTATATATGCTTAACTTGGGGCAAGATAATTTGTGTAAAAAGTGTGTCAATATTATATTATTAAACTTCCATTCAACTGCCAGATTTTACGAGACAAACGAAATATCATATCGCGGTCAAAGTCGCTGGCGTTCGCTTGTTTTCAATAAAACATAACATTCAACTACATAACAATTCTGTAAAGTATTTAGGGTTGAAAATAATTATTTTCATCTTTTATCCCCAATGGACCATGGGTCAACTGAGATAAGACCGGTCCGGTAATGATGCTGTATGGGCCGAGTGAAGGGTTACGCGCCCGTAGGTACAAAGGTCAGACGTCTGATTGGTCTGTGGTCAAATGTTAAAGGATGCTGCGAGGGCTCTGACATTTCTTTGTATGTATTATTTAATGTTATTAACCATGTCAACTGTATCAAATTGATGACATTTTTTTAGAGTACCTAAGGGCTGATTTCACCATTAAAGCAGAACGCAATCAGTTTATATTATGATTATTATTATCCCAGTTTACACGTGTTAATGAGTTTACAATTAAATTTTTAGATTCAATTGCAGTTTTACTATAAGTTAAAACTTGTTTAGATGTTCAACGCTGAAATTTTAACGTTTCACTTATTATTTGAACGGACTTATTATCAATATCAGTTATTACAGCTACTTGAAGTACTATCGCTTTTGACATGTTAACTCGATTTTTTTTTAAATTTAATTCAGAAACAAACGATTACACAAACCTTTTTAACAATTCATACTTAACATTAACTAAAAACCTATAGTTTCCTTATTTTTACATAATTAACTTGATTTGCGCTATATAGTACTTTAAACATAGTTTTCGTGAACGCGTTTAAATATTATATTGATAAAAGAGCTTTCTTTAACTCAGATCAAGACAGACTTATAAACTGTAAGAACTGATTTAAACTTAAAAACATTGAAGAACTAAGTAACGTATGTAAACCGGTAGCCATACCCTGCTAACATACCCCTTAACTCAGCAAAGGAGCATTGCCAAATTATACCTAAGATACGACATATACATCAAAAAATAGTTATTTTTTATACATTTCTAAAATTTTACAATTATATTTAACACACAAAAAGTCATATTTAATAAAAAAAAGTATAAGCTTAACTGTTTGGTGTTCGTGACAATGACTTTGGAGTGTCAACTGTAGTCTGTTCCATAAGACATGCTGACGCTGTAAATTGTTAGGAAATTCAAAAACATAATCTCTTCTTCTTAGGCGGACACTCTTGTCAGAGTGGTCGTGGTTGCGCTGACGAGGTACATGGTGGAGTGTTCGGTGGGTCAATATCCTTTCTGAGGGTAGATCTCCTGGCGATGTGCTTCCATTTCTGACGGTAAGGGGCGTTGCGAGTACACTGGACTATGGTGGACTCAGTAGCCTTTGTGATGGCGTCTATCCAGCGGGTTGGCGATCGACCGCGTGCTCTCTTGCCTTGAACTACCAGTCTCTCCATCGAGTTCTCATTTCTAGAGACGAAAAACATAATATGTAAAACATAAATGTGCTTATAGTTATAAGACTGATTGCAGATAAATGAATAACAAAAAAACTGTAGTCTGTGGCGGCCATTTTATGTCGATATTGTTCTGCAAATATGTTGCAGTTTGCACAATATTCTTGCATCAACCATCCGCCATTGCAATTTGTAATTTATCGCCTTGTACTTTAATCATGGTAAAGATATTCGATTTCAAGGGGGATATAGAATGGAAATATGTAGGGAAAATATTGTTAAGTTCAAAACTAAGTACGCAAGCAATGTACCTAATTATATTTTTTTTGCCATACGTCAGTTTGACATATTCAAATGGTCAAAACAAAGAGTATATAATATAATCTTAGATTAAGGATTGGTCTCGCTTGTGTGTGTGGCATCACACTCAATGGTATCTTTCAAATTTGTAACATTGAAATTAATTAAAAGTGTGAAAGAGCGTAACATTGTGACACGTCAAAATGACACATTGTTTGCCACGAGACCAGACGAGACTGACTCGAGTACGCCTACGGGCGTAGTATTAGTTGCCGCACTTTACGATATGTAGTTGAAGGCAACGGAGACTAATATTTAATCTAAGACAATTTACAAAATACCTATCAAATGACAATTTAAAAAAATATGAAGAAGTTAATATAAAATGTTATTAATCAAGGGAATTACTTTCAGGGATTTTCTAATAGAGAGTTAATGGGGCAACGAGCAGATGGCCCTTGACTCCAAAATCTGCTAACAATGACAACGTAATAAGAGTCTTAAAGCATCAGAAATCAACCTAAGGCGTAGTGTAATGCGATACGATTCCTATTATATCATTCTTCGCCTGTCATGTCTGAAGCTTAAGATGGAATAGCTCCTCTATCTAGATGTCACGACTAAACCACTGCACCGATTTTGATGAAATTTATTACAGAGATAAACAACAGCTTGGGAAAGGATATAGGCTACATTTTATCTCCTATAAAATGCTGAGAGGGGTTGAAATAGAGAGTGGAAGTCTGTATGAAAGTTACGCCTACGGGCGTAGTATTAGTTGCCGCACTTTACGATATGTAGTTGGAGCGCAACGGAGACTAATAATTATTCTAAGAGTATTATAATATATAGTTCAAAATAATGTCCAAAAATCTACATATTCGAACCTCAAAAGTCGAAAATATTTTTAATGATATTAAAGAAACATAGCTTTTTAGGTACAAAATTGATACAGAATATTATTTCCTAAATCAAATAGAGACAGTGCTTGTATATTTCATAAGTGGACACAAAACATAAAGTTGAAGTCCAGCATATATAGGAAAATGGCCAATGTTCTTTCCCGAACGAAAACTACACATACACAATATAGTTCTGGAGTCTGCTACAATTATGAATGCAAGAAAACAGCAACAGGGAATTATAATGAAAAAAAGGACATAAAATGTGAATGAAGAGACTTTTAAAATTAATATAAATTTTCATTTAAATTGAATTTTTGATTGGCCTTGCGATGGTCGATTGGAATAGGTATACAACTATTTCCCGTTGGTAAAATTACATATTTTTGAAATTGTGTGTGAAATGTTTTTAATCTGAGTTAATTTAACCATCTAGATAGAGTCTCTTGCTGTTAGACAACCGATAAAAACAGGCAAGAAATATTAGTTTACACTCGCGATTTGTATGATACTTTTTGTTAGTGTGCCTGAATTGCTCAAAATAGAGGTTAGATCTAAACTTAATTTTTTTCGATGTTTTCTCAGCTGCCATACTCTATCGAAGTTTTTAATGAACATCTTTTTACCGGACGGTAAGAAAATTTTATTATTAGATACTACCGAAGCAACAAAATAATTTTTTTATTTGTAAAACTTACAGTATTTTACAATAACTTAATTACTATACAATAGTGTGAACATTTAACACTTTAAAAGTTTTCGCATATTGAGGTCATGGAAACATACACTTTTCTAACTCCTAAAAATATAGGGAATACTAATATTGAATGTCTACTAAGAGACCTAAATATAGAGACATACATAACGAAATATAAAAGACGTACTGTTAATATCACTTAAATAAAATAAGTTTCATAGCCTACATTGTAATATTAAATATTTCACTACAAGAAAGATATTGTTTCGAATATTCTGATCGAGGTTGCAGCTTAACAACGTTTAAGCCTATTTAAATAACGTTGAAATTAGTTTCTCAAATAGATCTCTCACCTTGATATTATGTATAAAGCAATAAAAATACCTATCAATTGACAATTAAAAAAAAAAATAAGAAGTTCAAGTTCAATTAAAAATATCAAGGGAATTACTTTCAGGGATTTTCTAATATAGAGTTAGTGGGGCAACGAGCAGATAGCCCTTGACTCCAAAATCTGCTAACAATGACAATATAATAAGAGTCTTAAAGCATCAGAAATCAACCTAAGGCGTAGTGTAATGCGATACGATTCCTATTATATCATTCTTCGCCTGTCATGTCTGAAGCTTAAGATGGAATAGCTCCTCTATCTAGATATCCCTACGTCTATTATAAATGTGATTGTAAGTTCGTTTGTTACGCTTTCACGACTAAACCACTGCACCGATTTTGATGAAATTTATTACAGATATAAACAACAGCTTGGGGAAGGATATAGGCTACATTTTATCTCCTATAAAATGCTTAGAGGGGTTGAAATGGGGGGTGGAAGGATGTATGAAAGTTCGCCATTATCGAAGATAACACCATAAAAATTTGTATTTAGGCACTTGATAAGAAATAAGTAATATATTTGTTCTAGCGTTTTCAAAATTTAGACCTGTGTGGGGTGAAAAAGGGGGATGAAAGTTCTATTATTGGAAGCTTATAAACATCAGCACGAGACCCGTGCCAGATTTTGGCGACTCAACATGTCCTGAGGATGCCTCGTGTAGAGGCGAAACACGGGTCGAATTGTTTGAAGATAAATATTGGCGGAATTAATACTAAAGAAAACTCAAATCATTTGGATAACTATGGATTTCCGCAAAGTAACGCCTACTTCGATAAATTATCTTATAAAAATGTATTAACCACAGCAACTTGTTGTGTATTGTTTGTGAAGTGAGTATATTAAAAATAAGAAATGCTGTTCAAAGTAAGTATTGCACGCGCACGAAAAGTCGCGGGTAAAAGCTAGTTCTATAATAAATATATGTCCTGTAATTACATAATCACCTGAGCCATGAAATTACTCGAATTTGTAATATACAAAATGGCGATATTGTATTCCATTTAATACATTAAAATCTATTCAGCTCTATAGCCTTTTAATCAGTGTTTCAGTTTAGACTTGTAAATACTAGATATTTTTATCTAGACTTTCACTCTAGCAATAAAGACTGCTTTAAGATAAAGTACTGTTTCTCGGGCTAATTATTCTTCTTTGACGTTAATAATGAGTTTTGTTTTCTTTCAGGTTATTTTAATGTTGAGACGAGCATATTTAATACTAGAGAAATAATCAAAACTCTTACCTACATTTTTGAAGTGATTTTGAAAGATAAAGTTTTTAATGTATAATAATTGTTATAGTTCTGAAGTGTTAAGTTTTTTATTGTCATTTTTTTGCGCAATAAATGAATATTGTATTTAACCACATAAATGCTAGTACAATACTTTTATAATGATTATTAAAGCAATTCATGCGAAGTTATTACCTAACCAATTCGAAATATTCAAAAATGTACAACGTTAATGTTCAAGTTTTCACTTCTGCCGTCGACATATTTTCTTTTTATGAAAATCAATAATATTCCGCTTAGTCATAGTTTTTATTTTAACTACGTGTACTGAGCAATAAAACTAAGACTCCAACGTGTACATAACCGCGCGTTGGACCAGGGACGGAACCATGTCATATTAATGTCTTTATGACATCAGCAGACAGTCGCTAGTTTGCCGTTTGCAAACATACTTTTGATTGGTTACTTAGTTATGTCATTATGACGTCACTAACATGGCGGCTTGTCTTGATTGCCCTTGACTCGTTGCCCCATGGAAAATTATATAACATATTTTGCGAGAATATATTAAATTCAAGCAGTTTGCTGTCGAACGTATATCTTTATTTGATATTTTTTATTTGAAATGTTAAAATAATAACATTGATATTTTTTTAGTACTATTTTACATTGTACAGACTGTGTGTGCCATTTGGCATTTTTACCCACGAATTAAAGAATATTTTCTCATGTTATTTAATAAATTAAAATTTATCTTAATATAAATATTTAAGTGTTATAATGTTAGTTACATCGTTACCATTTACCTGTGTGTTAAGTTAGTTAAAGTTAATTTTGTTTTAATATTATAAAGAGCATTCATAAGCATCCAACAGAACGAAGGTTTCTAACAAAAGTTTGGAACTTCAGCCGAGCGCATTGGCCGAAACCCTTTCATCTCCCTCTTCGTACCACCTCCCTTGTCCCGAATTAATTGCATTCAGAATCAGGATACGATTGCGCGACCTATATGTATGTTCATGCAATGTGTGTATTGCAAAGAAAATCCGTGAAAGAAGAAAATCCCTAAAGCCCATTCAAGGCAAGTAAATGTTTGTTTTACCTGATTTTAAATTAGTACAATAGCATAGTTTTAATCGAAAAATGTTTTAAGCTTTGTGAATAGTTTTTTTTATGACAATAAGGGACGAGACGAGCAGGACGTTCAAATGATGGTAATTCATACGCCCTGCCCATTACAATGCAATGCCGCTCAGGATTCTTGAGAAACCCAAACATTTTAAGCGGCACTAACTTGCCCATTAATTTCACTAGCTACGGTGTCCTTCAAACCGAAACAAAATAATGCCTGCTGATTAGCCGGCATCCTGTGCAAAGGTAGTAAAAGTAGTTTCAGCCTTTCGTGTTTTTACGAGTTTTTGGGTTATATAATCAAAATTCGTTTAGATGCTAATAGGATTAGTAGTTTTTAGGGTTCCTTACCTGAAATGAAAAATATAGGATCCGGATCAAATATCTTATAGGATCACTCTGTCGTTAGTCAAGACCCTTTATCTCGGCAACGCGTGGAGGTACCGAGTTGAAATTATTATTACGATATACTCAAGTCTACAGTCTCTTGAATATGTGAAAAAATCAAACGTCTATGTCAACATAACAAAAAGATACCGCCGTTTATGCAACGAAAAATGTATATCTCGACACTATCAAGGGACCTAATATTTATAAAGTACTAGCTGACCCAGCAAACGTTGTATTGCCGATATTAAAATCGCGATACAAAAGTAACCGTTGATCGCAGATGGGTGAAAATTTGAAGTTGTATGTATTTTTTAATGCTGACTCATAATCAAACAAATTTAAAAAAAAATTAAAAAAAAAAATCGTGTGGACCACCCTTAAACATTTAGGGGGATTAAAAATAGATGTTCTCCCTCCGATTCTCAGACCTACCCAATATGCACTCAAAATTTCATGAGAATCGGTCAAGCCGTTTCGGAGGAGTTCAAAGTTTAACACCATGACACGAGAATTTTATAAATTACATTTTCCATTGACTTACTATAAATAAAAAATAAACTATACATTTGACAATGAATATCGTCTCATACTACGAATATAGGGAAAAGACTGAAAACTATACATTTGTAATAAACCATTAAAAACAGCGTCTTTATGCAAGACGGTCCAAATTTTGAATTAAGTAGTTGTCATGTCGGGTATCGTGTGAAAGGGCTTCATTGGCACAAGCTTAAACAGACTTTAAATAAATTTTATGATGGCGAATTTTCGATTTATGGCGAAGTGTGAGAAAAAAACTATTCCTTTTTATAAGACTTATAAATAAGTATCTAATATGTATGGAGCCCTCGGTCGGCGAGTCTGGGTTGCACCTAACCAGTTTTTTTTAATTATGAATAACGAATAATCATGTAAAACTCTATTCTAACTCATAACAATTAAATAACATTTGAATATTAATAGAAACTTTTCAAGCATACAATTCAATGAGATTGTAGCAATTCATTAGTTTCGCCCACATTCCTACCAATAAGTTGGAGTTCTCATACGCTCTCAGAAACTACATTAATATTTCACAATCCAACTTGAGGGTCCTTTCTAAACAGCCTATGGTCTTCAGAAGTTATTGTAACTTTGGAGAAGGTTACGGTTTGGGAACGCGATTACTTTGCCAAGGGGAGGATTCTTATCTCAACTTGTGTGTATTAGGCCTTTTGATAACACCAAAGCATATTTCATGTGTTGTTTATGACGTATCAATTGGTTTGGTAGTGTTGGGACTTGGAAAGGAATAAAATTAAGCATTTGAACATTGATTGTTACATTTTAAGTTCTTAGAAAGTAAAACATAATAAGAGATAAAATCATAGATTAAGGGTTGGTCTCCGCTGCGCTCCAACTAGATACAGCACTACCTAAGAACAATAGCTTTTTTTATTACGGCAACTATTAGATGCTCGTGTGCGTGGCATCTTCACACTCAATGGCATCTTTCAAATTCTGTAATTTACGCTTCGTGTTATTTTACATTGAAATTACTAAAATACAAAATACTTACTGATTATATGTGATCCCGGTTTCTTTCTTATTTCTTGTCGTATTATTTTTACAAGGTTTTAATACGCAACCCAGCATTTTAGTTTCAATTATTAGCAAAGTTTAGCAGAACATGTGGCACGTCAACGTCACAAGATGTGCCTACGCCTGCGGTATCTAGTTGGAGCGCAGCGGAGACCAATCCTTAATCTAAGGAATAATTGTTATTAATTAAGCGTGTGGGTGTAAATAATTTGCATTTTTATGCCGATATTTCATTGACAATTTGTGTTGATTTAATTTTAATAGGTTTTCGTAATGTTTATATTTAGTTTATTCATTCAGTCATTTAACAAGCGATGATTCATTACAATAATAATTTACTATAAAGTCACATTAAAATTTTTGATTCAAAAATACGCGTTTTGATCTTGTAAAAACTATTTTATTTGTGAAAAATTTATTGATTTAGGCGTTACTTTGCGGAAATCCATAATTATACAAATGATTTAAGTTTTCTTTAGTGTTAATTCCGCCAATATTTGTTTAAAAACAATTATAATACTAAAGAAAACTTAACAAATATTGACAGAATTAACACTAAAGAAAACTTAAATAATTTGTATTTTATTTGTATTCGTATCTGGGACAAAATAGTAGTAATAGGTTTCCTACGCGGAGCCAATAAGTGATTTCATTTGTTGCAATATAGGTGGGACACATAGTTAGAAAAACTTTTATGTTATGCGTCAAATTTAAATCATATTAATAAAAATTAAAAACAAGTATAAAATTAATTATGACATCTACTTTTAATAATATTCTCGATATTAAGTAGGTGTAATATAAGCAGTGTTAATTATATTTTTCATTTTTGAACTTTTTTTTATTGAATACGAAATGCGTTGCTAAGTGACAATGACTTTGGTCTCATTCGGATTTCATTGTTATATTAAATAACGTTAAGATAATAGAAAATATTCAAAACTTGTTACAAATACATAACATGAAATTGTGACAATGTTTATAATAATATGTATGTTCACTAATAAAATATTTGAGCACTATCCCTACTCTGCGGTAATACGTAATTAAACAAAAAGATTTGATAAAGAATGTTTTGTTGTCGCAGGTTGGAGTACGAGAAAAAATCCACTTTGAATGAATATTTTACTAGGTGGCGCGGTCCGGCTATGTTCCATCGTAATTTTAAACACATAACAGAATTCAAAAAAGTTATGGGGCTTTTCTGAATTTTGTACCTACTTTTAATTAAAAATATAATAAAAAAAAAATAATAATCGAATTAGTTGCAGCCGTTCGGAAGATTATATAGTTCACGGGTTGTTTCAATTTCATTACAGCACTTTTTTCAGCTTATCTCATTACCTAAATACCTACATTAGTTACAAATGTAAACAATAATACCTCGCCTCATGGTCACCCTATTATAAAGCTACCTTCACACACTAAGTCAGGAGACAACGAGATTTTGACCAATTTACAGCGTGCCAAGTGGAAAGATAAGCTAATTCAGCTTACCAGGGGATCTGTATTGGAAAACTAATTATGCAAAACAAGAGCCCAATGCACACGTCTCACGTATAACCCTCGTATTTACATAATCGAAGGTGATAAGTCATAATCCAATGATTGAATAGTAATAACCATTGTTTATGGAATAAGGGGCTTGGGGAATGTGTCTTAAGTACCCTATACTTATACAGATTTCCCAAAATCCCTCAGGTATATTACTTTTTTTTTCAAAAGAAATAATCGCTGATTCATCATTTATGCTTGTAGGTATAATTTAAATATATTTTTAAAGAAAGATAAAAAATCTTAATATGTATAAATCCAGTGTCCTGATGTTTGTTTCCAGTGTACTCCTTAACTAATGTACGGATTTTAAAAAGGATTACTTCGTGGAGTGTAGTTTAGTCCAACTTGAGAGATAGGATAGTTTTTATTTCGTTTTGGGACCCATAATTACTTTAAATTCCAATATTTGTTTTGTATTGACGTATTTTCTATAAGAGAATTTATTGACACACGGTTTGAGATCAGGTCTGCTGTTAAACAATTTCATTATAACAACAGGGAGCATATTTTACGAAACAATTCTTGATTTTATGAAAAATTAGGTTAGTTTAATATTTGCCAAAATTTTTTTCATTAATCTCATCCACTGTTTTTGTGCAAAAAATCTATTTAAACTACTGGGGGCAGCAATGCTCGCTCCACAAAGTGCAGATTTGGCCACATATGGAATATTGCTGTCATCTCTGGTCTGGTGCACCCCAATATCGCTGGTAAAACTGGCAAGCTTGCAGCGCACAGCTGCTCGAATTGTCGGGGATCTGGTACTCTGTGCACGGCTAGATCACTTGGGTCACGTCGTGTAGTTTCATTCGTTGTGTCTTCTACTGCATTCATGACTGGGAACCTTCCGAAGAACTATTTGACCTGATTCCTGCTGCAGAATTCAACCTCACGACATACCACAAAATTTGGATATCATCCCAATCATCTGAATATCATTCATCAACCATCCAGGTGTTTCCAGGACAATATGACATGGATACCTTCTTAAGAAAAGCGTTCACTTTTGTAAAAGACTAGCAACGCTCCTGTGATTCCCCTGGTGTTGCAAGAGAATGCGGGTGGTGGTGATCATTTAAGAATATTCTTCCATAAAAAAAAATTACACTGGCGATTTCCCCTTAAAGAATCTGAAGCCACAGTTTTATTTATTGCGCTTTTGTTTAAATACTATGAAATTATATGTATTGCTAAAAATTATAAAAATTAACAGTACAGTCTCTTGAGAGTTTTATAAACTAGTTTCTTCTTTTCTTAAAATATAAGATGCTTAGACGATTTTAGGATATGCCATATATTATCTTCTTGTAAGATTAATTTAGAAAAAAAAATACGATATGAAATATTCATCTGAGGCTAATTTAATTTCTAACTTCTTAAATCAATAAAACATTACAATATCACTATTAATGCGAAATATTCGCACAGATGAACTTAGTGAGTGTCTTTAAAAATTAATGTACATAAAATGATTTCAAAAATCGCGTAGGAATGGAATTTTATCTATAATAAAACATAATACGCACAATTTTCAATAGGAAGAGCGCGCCGAAGATGTCATCAGGATAAGTAAAATTAAACGGAACCTTTCCAACATACTTCACTATATAACGGACTAATGACTTAAAGGCACGCGCCTGGACTTTAAAGGGGTGACCAGCGAGGGACGAACGAAATTTCCTAAAGGGTTACCCTAAAACAGGGGACCAGCGATAATTAATGCTTTTAACGACTATACTATCCATGTGTAGAACGCAATTTTCGACCTTAAACACCATCACATAAAGGCTAATGTTTGGTCAAACATTCAAATACGTTTGGTCCAATTTTATAGTCAGGGGTGGCAAATAATAAGAGGTTTTAGGTACATACAAAGTTGGGAGCGAGTTGTTGATGAATGACACTCTGCGGGCCCATTGCCCTTCGGATGTTTTAAGTGGGTTGGATAAGAAATGTCGGATATCTTGTGAAATATTCGCCGGGTTACAGTTGAATATTGTGTTTGCCTATACCAAGTAATTAATATGTAAAGTTGGCATTATTGCTTTGTTCGTATGGCCAACCTGAGAGTGTTTTGTTTTGAATAATGTGCACGAAAGATTAAGGAACTGAAGAGCTTTATTATGTATAAGTGGAGTACTTTGCAGTTTCATTATTGTTGTTATGCTAATTAACTACTGGGAAAGAATGTGTGGCTGTATGACTGAGTGCCCTTTATGTTTAAGAACATTTAGAACATAATTAAATACAAACAACATTATCTATATATGTACTAGCTGTCCCGACAGACGTTGTTCTGTACATAATAAATAAAATACTGATTTTAATGAATTTGTCAATAATATTTCATAAAATCAATAATCATTTCGTAAAACATGCTCCCTGTTGTTATAATTAAAATTCTTTCAAAACAGACCTGTCAAACCGTGCGTCAATAAATTCTCTCGTAGAAAATATGTCCATACAAAACAAATATAGGAAATAAAAATAATTATGTGTCTTAAATCGAAATAAATACAAGTTGGACCAAACTGCACTCCATGAAGTAATCCCCATTAAAATACGTTCATTTGTTTAGGAGTCCATCGCGGACAAACAACGAGAGATGTAATTTATATATATTAAGATAAGAGATTTCCAACTTTATATTGACTCATCACGATATCTCTAGGACCATGAGCCGTAGAGACCTTTCACCGAGTAGAGGTCTGCTAAGAACGGATTTTTCAAAATTCCACCCACAAGAGTTTTTTTTTATTATGAACAGAACAACGTCTGTCGGGTCAGCTAGTAAGAAATAAATGCAACGCTTAGATCATTTATACGACTAGATAGACTATGACAGCTGTGAAAACGTCGAAAAAAATTGAATGCAGAACTAACCTCTATTTTGAGCAATTCACGCATACAATAAATCGCGAGTGTAAGACGAAGCTTGTCACGCACATTAAACTAATATTCCTGTTATTTTTTTATCGGATGTCTAACAGCAAGAGACTCTATCTAGACGTATAAATTATCTAAGATGCAACGATTAGTAATGCACCAAATTAGGATTACCCTACAGTGTACAGCGATTCAACTTAAATCAAAGATCATCTAATGATATATAAAACATAGTAGACAGCTACCAACATACGTATCAAAAATATATTAAACAAGGCACGTTTAATCAGTGAGATGACTGGCAATCTTCAAAACACGCCATATGCCAAGGGTCTACTCTCGGGCCGCTAATTATCGCACTTCGACAATCTGCTGCAACTTTCGTAATTGCCTGTTAGTTTTTGATGGCTTCAAATGTAATATGATGGGTTTCAGACGACTTCTATTCTGGGTATTCATTACTACGAATGGTTTTGTATTTTATTGTGTTATTAATTAGCTTAATAATCTCCGGCAAGATATAACACGTGCAGGGTGTATTTACGCAGTATAATTTAATGTTTTCGTCGTGTTAAACGTAAACTCTTTTAACTTATTAAAAAGGACGTTTATTTTACTGGATTAATTATATTTTATGCCAGTAATCAACGGAAGAACATAAGGTTCACTTGACTATTCATTAACTTTACCTAGTAATGAAAATAAAAATTCGGTCAGATTAGAGTCAGTCAGTCGTGCATCGTAGTTTTTTTTATGAAAATAAGGGACGACACGAGCAGGATGTACAGCTGATATTAATTGATACGACCTGCCCATTGTAACGCAGTGCCGCTCAGGATTCTTGAAAAACCCAAAAATTCTGAGCGGCACTACAATAACAGCCAATATACAGCTGCTCTCTTTAGCCCAGCTAGAGAATTAAAAATTAAAATAAAAAGGTTTTTGTTGACTTTACAGTTGAGTCTCTCTTAGATACCCACATATCTATTATTAACTGCTGTTCTTATTATATTTTCTTAAGACTTTATTTTTCTTGCCATATACAATTATCACTTGTGGCTTCTGATCGCAACTGCCCAACCAATAAAAGTTGTCGCAAACCTTTTTGGAACAAAACACGACCCTTAATATCATTTTGAACTAGAATTAGACTTATTTAATTTTTTGACTTTTTTTTATTACAATAAGGGACGTGACGAGCAGGACATACAGCTTATGATAATTGATACGCCCTGCCCATTACATTGCTTTATGTAAATGCGCTCGTCACCTTGAGACATAAGATGTTAAGTCTCATTTGCCCAGTAATTTCACTAGCTACGGCGCCCTCCAGACTGAAACATAATATTGCTTATACATTACTGCTTCACGGCAGAAATAGGCTGAGGCCGGCTAGATTATGGGTACCACAACAGGCAAATAGGCGCTGTTGTGGTACCCATAATCTAGCTATCTATAGATATATATATATAGCTTTTGTATCAATTTACGTTGAATATAATATAATCCATTATAACATTAACTTATCCAAATCACAGCTAGATTCTCGTATTATGCGAACATTAGTCAAACTTCGCTGCTAGAGTGAGACAGAGAACAAATGACACTGATTAGAGGGGGACAGACGAGGAGGCTCTACATGGGTCTGACATAATGATATATTAATTTCTGTCGCGAGCTCCTATTGTTTTGGTAGGTATTTTACGATGTGACGTTTGGTCATTATGTTTTCATAGTTCCATAAAGGCTTCGTTCTCAAAGGCGGAGTTGTCATTTACTGCTTTGTGTATTTAATGACCGAGTTATATGCGAGAAATGAATTGGGATTATACTCGTGAGATAAATTTTGTCTGATAATTATGATTATATAATTTAAGGGGAGATATTGTTTAAGGACAATATATCACACTTTGATAGGTACCTTTGTCACAGACAACCAACTGACCAAATTGTACAACAACTATCAGCTAGACATTCCTAATAATATAAAACATTAATTTGGTAAGTTACATTTCAACAACATATTATTGATAAAGAATATCAAAGGATAAAAAAAATTAAATTAATAATTTATTAATAAACCTAATTCAATTCATTTCGGTTCCAAACTTTCATGGCTAAAGATACCATTCAAGAAGAAATCGCCTATAAAAGTAAATTCCAATCGAATTTAGATTATTTTAATACTTTTGGTAATGTTTATAATAAGACTGACTGATAGAATTCCGAATGCGGTAATACGAGCGCGCTGTGGTTTGAAAGAGGATGTTGTGACAAGGACTGAAAAAGAAATGCTGAAATGGTTTGGACACGTGGAGCAAATGAGTGAAGAAAGAATGACGCATCAAATATATAAGGCAATTGTGTGTGGGCAAGTCGGTCGTGGGAGACCTCGTAGAACATTCGTCGACCAAATTGGGGACGTTTTGAGAAAAGGAGAGGTCCGAAGCACCCTCGAACAGCGAGCATGTATGAAAAGAGTAATGAAAGTAGAGGAAGCGCGTGAGGTTTGTAAGGATAGAAGCAAATGGCATTCTATTGTCTCTGCCTACCCCGACAGGAACAAGGCATGAGTGTGTATGTATGGTAATGTATCTTTCTTCTTGGCATAAAAAAAATAGTTCTGAATATAGTATGTGCTACGACTGTACTACGGAGGATTCGGTGTTCAGTTTGAATCTCCATATGTTTTATATGAGATTGAAACAATTTTAATTAAATATATGCAAGATTAAATAATGTATTATCGAATATACTCAGTTCTGCAGCATCCGGTGATAAAGATAACGCTTTTCAACTAAATATTTGATGTAATAAAACTCTTTAAGAATTCCCGCCGAGTTTCTTGCATTCTTCTCATTTTTTAATTTGCGCTTTTCTTAAAATTCTCCCGTTCTTCTTAGGTCTGAGAAATAACTTTGCGAAATGACATTACGAATTTCAAAAATTCATCTTTTTCATATTATATAATATGTAGTAATTAACTATTATTTAAAGCATTAAATGATTCTCCGTACCTCTGGGCCTCACGGGCTAAGTTACTCTACACCAAACGGCATAAAGATGTAAGACTCACTGAGACCGACATATTTGCGAAGTTTTTTTTTTTTTTTTTTTATGGAATAGGAGGACAAACGAGCGTACGGGTCACCTGTTGTTAAGTGATCACCGCCGCCCACAATCTCTTGCAACACCAGAGGAATCACAGGAGCGTTGCCGGCCTTTAAGGAACGTGTACGCGCTTTTTTTGATGTCGTATCGTCCCGGAAACACCGCACAAGGAAGCTCATTCCACAGCTTTGTAGTACGTTTGCTGTTCTCGGCAGTCGAAGCAGCAGCCCCAGCACCAACCGACGTGACTTAGACATGAGAAGGAGCCAGAGTGTCGACGCAAGTCGCGTCCTACACCAGCGCCCTTCCCCGTGCCCATGCCACCAGGGCCATTCCATCAGGAATTTGTTTAATTTGGTTATAAGATTGTTTTGTATCAGAAAGATAAATACAATGTTTTACAGAAAATGGATTGTTTGTTGTTGAAAATAGGTAAAGGAAGTAAAAAGTTAATATATAATATAATATAATTAATATTATTAACACTTACATAAGCAACTAATGCGAAATCATTATCTGCTCGCTGATTTTGCTTGGGTGTTGGGGTGGAATGCTTTGATATCGATATATTGTTTGTTCCATCCCTATTCACATGTTCATTATAATTTTATGTGTTACGAAATATAACAACTAAACTTAATATAGTCTTTATTCAAATTGGCTAAGATTACTGAACCTTTGCTTTCGGAAAGGACAAATTCACCGGCCACTGTATAATCACGAAATAAACAATTTATTATTTTTAAAGTGATTCCCACTTCTGGGACTGATTATACAAATTCAAATTCAAACCCGCGACCTCTCGGGTTAGCAAAAACACTTTTGCGTCGAATAAAGAATAAATGTATTCTAATGAGTACATAGAATTAGGATGAGGTGAGCGAGATATGCTTTTACAGTACCGGGCACTTTTTAAAATTATTTAAATACACTAGGGGCAGTTTCTTTGTAGCTGAGGCAGCTACAAGAAGTCGCTTGTAGGTTTTTTTTATTCAACATACATAATATGAAAAACGTTTAATATCTCGGCAATAATTATTTCCATTATAACTCTTTAAATACCATTTTTGAATAGTCTGGATGATTTGAATCATACAAATAAAGTTCACAACGCACTAATTCAATTAAATGATCTGTAATTGCAACAAAATTATGAATTAGCGGTAAAAACATGCACGCATCCCTCAGATATCTGTGTCGGGGACAACAAGACGCAGAGCAGGAAAGACGCATGTCTGCGCCGTACGTAGCTCTTAGTACGTACATATTATGTTACAAAATCTGCTCTGCCCAGGGCTGTGTGGTTCTGCGTCGTCTGCGTCTCTTAGCTAAGCATACGCTTAGCCTAAAAGGCAATGGTATGATAATTATTACTTCTTTTAATTGCAAATCAGGATATAACTACAATAACTCTAGAAAAGCAATGGACAGTTAATGCAGTTTGGTGTATAAATACTTGCTTTCCCAGAGTTTTTGAAAACTATTGCAAAACGTCCTCGCAGCGAATTCGTCCTTTATCACAAATACATAATGAGTTTTTGAAGACCTCAAATATAATAATAATAAAAATAATATTGGCACACTTTTTACACAAATTATCTCGTCCCAAGTTAAGCATATATAGCCTGTGTTAAGGGTTACAAGACAATGATATATTTAATACAATATACTTACTTAAACATACATAAAGTCTTATAAACATACATGAATATATATAGAAATATAGAACCGATGTTGCATCAACCTTGGTATACAATTTACAAGCTCTGAAAAGGTGAATTCAATGCATTTTAAGAGGCGGTTCAAGAAGTAACTAATACTTGCAGAACTGCTGTATATACTTTAAAAACAAGAAATATATCATAAACATATTAAGTGGCATCATTAATTAGAATCCAGAAACTTATTGTATGACATTAGTATGTATAATATAGGTACTATATATAGTAAAATATAAGACCCATATACTCATAAGTATTTCGATCATTAATGCCTTCGAAACTTTCGGGTAAATAGTCTAAGAATAACTCATACAAATGATTTAAGTTTTCTTTAGTGTTAATAATTCCGTCAATATTTGTTTTTTAAAACAATTCGACACTACACTACAAATGCACGAGTCTTGCCAGATTTTGGCGAGACAACACGTCCTGAGGATGCCTCGTGTAGAGGCGAAACACGCGTCGAATTGTTTTAAAAACTAACATTTCGAATTAACACTAAAGAATACTTAAATCATTTGTATAATTATGGATTTCCGCAAAGTAACGCCTAATTCAATAAATTTTCTAAGAATAACTCATTAATACACGTATGTATGCAATTCATTACTAAAATATTATTATAATTTTTTATGGAAGAGGAGGATAAACGAGCGTACAGGTCACCTGTTGTTAATTGATCACCGCCGCCATATTCTCTTGCAACACACCAGAAGAATCACAGGAGCGTTGCCGGCCTTATAAAAATAATATGTTCATTAATATATATTTTATTATTAATGAATTGAATTTATTTATTTAATAACTCAAAAAGGCATCAGTGTCATATTTTTTTCTCAATATGTAGTGGTCTTATGGCGCCTATTGCTACCGTGAAGCAGTAATGTGTAAACATTATTGTGTTTCGGTCTGAAGGGCGCCGTAGCTAGTGAAATTACTGGGCAAATAAGAATTAACATCTTACGTGTCGAGGTGACGAGCGCTTTTGTAGTGCCGCTCAGAATTTTTGGATTTTTCAAGAATCCTGAGCGGCATTATAATGGGAGGGCGTATCAATTACCATCAGCTGAACGTCCAGCTCGTCTTGTCCCTTATTTTCACAAAAGCTTAATCATTAATTATTGAACACAGCTACATTTGAAATTCCAGTAATGTTTTCACAATTTTTAAAGTAATACATAGGATTACATAAAAGATCGTAGCTATTTTATTCAACATAAAATGCGCGTGCAATTCTGAAAATGCGTCCCACAGTTTATACGAACAAACAGTTTCAAAGCCCGCGTTATCAATACTCTGTTCTTACACCGACACTGTGTCGCCTCACTTTTTAATTAGCGTATTTTTCTTTGTACCGGCCTCACAAATTAGCCTCTGATGTGAAGAGCCTGCCGCAAAGCGAAGCCTGCCCTCTTTTTCATACATTCAAAGTCGGCATTAGCAAATTACTCCTATCTGCCTTCATATGTGGCCTGATAGTTTGCCTTTGAAGTTCTATTGTAGCTGTATTCTGGTAAACTAGTTAGTTTAGTAAATTTTGTTTATTTTTTTTATGACAGTAAAAAAGCTGATGGTAATTGATACGCCCAGCCCATTACAATGCAGTAGCGCTCAGGATTATTGAAAAACACAAAAATTCTGTGCGGCACTACTTAAGACTTAAAGATGTTAAGTCTCATTTGCCCAGTAATTTCACTAGCTACGGCGCCCTTCAGACCGAAACACAATAATGCTTACACATTACAGCTGCTTCAAGACAGAAATAGGTGCCGTTGTGGTACAAATAATCTAGCCGGCATCCTGTGCAAAGGAGCCTCCCACTGGTGAATATAACGGCTTTAATAAGACAGTAAAAGTTTCAAATAACTACTTTTGAAAGGTCAGAAACTAGTTGGTACCTACACCGATACACAGTGAGTAATATAGATTCAAATAAATAATTTTAACTAAATTTATAAATAACATTTAAGCGACGATGCGCGACTCGATCCCGCGACTTTTTCAACTCTAAAGCCACAACCTGATGAACAAGATATATACAAGATTTATCAACGGTACGTCACTCGAATGGTTGGCTCTGTGAAGAGCACTCGCATGGAACGCGAGAGGTCGCGGGTTCATAAATTTTGTGTATTAATTTAATTTGTTTAATTAATCCCAGAAGTAAGGATTATCACATTAAAAATCATCCAAATTATTCCATTAAATAGAATCGTAAAAAAATACATTGAATTTTTTGAATAGCGTTGTTGCATTTAAGCCATATTAAGATAATTTGATACAATGAGAAATGGAGAAAAATGCACATAGAAAGCTAATTATAAACACAACAAGGTATTGCATTGTAAAATGTCTGAAGGAAATGATGCGGCTTAACGAGCTGATCCCAATGTGTAGAATGCACTGTTACAGAACCAACAAAAGATTCTTGCATTATGATTTTCAAAGGAAAAATTCTACAGAGTCTAGTACATGCCGAAGTGATCGTAATGATGCTATTGCATAGATATACTTTTTTCTTTTGGAATAGGAGTACAAACGAGCGTACGGGTCACCTGGTGTTAAGTGATCACCGCCGCCCACATTCTCTTGCAACACCAGAGGAATCACAAGAGCGTTGCCGGCCTTTAAGGAAGGTGTACGCGCTTTTTTTGAAGGTACCCATGTCGTATCGTCCCGGAAACACCGCACAAGGAAGCTCATTCCACAGCTTTGTAGTACGAGGGCAAAAGCTCCTTGAAAACCGCACTGTGGAGGACCGCCACACATCCAGATGGTGGGGATGATATCCTAACTTGTGGCGTGTCGTGCGAAGGTGGAATGCGGCGGCAGGAACCAGGTTAAACAGCTCTTCGGAACACTCCCCGTGATAAATACGGTAGAAGACACACAATGAAGCGCCAAGAGGTCCAGCCGTTCACAGAGCACTGAGTCTCCGACAATTCGAGCTGCTCTACGTTGCACACGGTCAAATGGATCGAGCAGATACTGGGGTGCACCAAACCAGAGATGACAGCAATACTCCATGTGTGGCCGAACCTGCGCTTTGTAGAGCGCTAGAATGTGGGCGGCTTGAAGTATTGCCGTGCTCTATTGATGACGCCCAGCTTCTTCGAAGTCAATTTGGCTTTGCCCTCCAGATGGCCACGGAATTGGCAATCGCTCGAGATTTCGAGACCCAGTATTCCGATACTAGGCGCGGCTTTAAGAGAAGTGTTCTCGAAGAGCGGTGATACGACAAATGGGGATTTACTATACTGGCTTATAATGGCTGTGAAAGATTTTTAAGGGAATTTTATTTTATTTATCGAAAAAAAAATTACAGATTTTTAACTTGATCTAGATTTACAAATTAATATGCTGTGCATTTAAATAAAATGTTTATTTATTAGACTGATTCTTTTTTTATGGCAATTGATATAACAATAATATATCAAAATGTAATAAATGAATTTTATTATATATTCATTAATTACATTGTACTTTTGAAAATATGGAAATAACAATTGATACATAGAAAATCAAATATAGAACTATTATACCGCACGGAGAATGCTACTTTCTTAATGAAAAGAAGGGACGAGACGAGCAGGAGCGTTCAATTGTTTATTAGTTGATGGCAATTGATACGCCCTGCCTATTGCAATCTTTATTAAATCTAAACGAAATTTATGTGTTCCTTCATTTGATTTAGACTATCAGATTTATGTTTTATATATTTATATTATCTTTATGTGTTCTTCATCATTACAAGCTTAATTTATGGCTCAGGCAATCAGACTGTGGAATGCTCTACCATTAAATATAAGAAAATCTCACCCGCTCAATGCATTTACAAACATAGATAAAATCTATTTCTTGGAACAGATACAAAAGTTAAAATATACTACACTTGTTTAAATACTTTAATGTATTATCTTTGCAATTTTATATATTTGTACCTCCTATACTAAGCTCATTTATTGCGTAGTCAAGTTATTATAAATAACATCTCTTATACTTTAAGTTACTTACATTACTCTCTTGACAGACATCGTCATGCTCGCTTAAATGCCACTGCTTGTGGCGGCGACGTGGGGCGGCTCGTTCTCTTCCTTAAAATACGATCGAGGGAAGCGATGGCTGGTCCATGCGTCATGCTCGTAAACGGGCGCTACTTGTGGTGGCTGAATGGTCCTGTTACCGGGAGGTCTGCTTCATGTTTTTATTTAATTAATTTAAAATTAAAGTTATTATATTTTATTTAATAAAAGACTCGCATTATGCCTTTATTTATTTACGGTATGTGTGAATTGATGCATCTACTATACTCAATAACTCTGGTATTTTCAATTATTAATTACTTTTTTTTAATTACTCGTGTAATATATATTTGATTTTCTATGTGTCACTTATTGTTATTTCCATTTTTTTTTATGAGTTCTAGTAATAAAGTACAATATAATGAATGTATAGTTAAATCCATTTACAGCATTTTGAAATATTGTTAAGATTTTTATATCTAGAGAAGGAAAACGATAGAAGAAAAAAGATGAAATTTATAAAAGGATCTTGAATGCTAATAGAAAACATATCCTGAATGCATTATAAATGGTCGTGAATGGACTACGCGTGTTAACATAAATATACCAGCTAGATGTGAATAAATGAAAAGAAATACATATATATTATTATGTTTTATATTTCAGATGTATTGTGGCAGCGAATGGGGAAAGCATCAAGAATTAAAAGCCTTTTAATGACAGCACCGCGGAGCCATCGGTTGGACGGTGTTGTGCAAGATGACATGAAAAATATGTAGATATTACAAAAGATTATCAATTTTAGGTCAATAATTTTCTTGTTGAGCAGCAAATAAAGGATTTATATTAAGTACTAGCTGACCCGACAGACGCTCTTCTGTCAATAGAAAAAAAAATTATGTATTCGGGAATAATGTAGTCTAAAGCCATAGAAAACGTGTAATCTTATTTAATTAGTTAAAAATTAAATAAAAACGTATATCTGAATGATACCCTTATACCCATGCCCTTCAACTACCGTTTTTTAAAGTATTAAGATGCCATGAAGATATACATATGCCATCGCGGCCTATTGTGTAGACCTATTTAAGATACACAATTCATCTTCATTAATTTTCTTAATTTATACTCTCATAAGAACTTTCTTCTGACAATAACAAAAAGTATTAGCGAAATCGGTCTAGCCGTTCACGAGTGATGGAGTGACCAAGGGAAATAGGGATTCATTTTTATATATATAGATATGATACAATATTATATACGAACATTTTTTTTTTAATTTTTTCAAAGAAATAAGTCAAGAAATTTTATGTTAATATTAGAATACTTCCTTCTTTTTATTTGTTTAATAAAATCAGTGCAATGAGTATGCATTATCTGAAATAAATAAAATATGCCGTCGGTGATGGCAATAAAATTTAATATACCTACTATAAAAAGTAAAAGTATACTTAAGGCAAATCTTGAGTTTTATTTTAAATACCTCTTGAAATTTATCCGTCTTGCATAACTCAGTCCGGCTGAGTGCTGCGAGCTTCTTAACCCATAGATGTTTTATCGCACAAAACTGTATAGAAATCGATTGTTGCCGATTATTGTTCACGTCCATTGTATTAAGTAAATGTTACCAATTACTTGGATACCTATGTAATGTATTAACAAACTAGGCTCACATACAATAACATACAATTTGCCAAAATGGGCAGCACTTCACATATGCCTACTTGTTATGTTTGTAAAGTGACAACCCTCACTTCATGGATAAATAAACCTGCTCAATCATAAGGCTTATCAACTGTAAATTAGATCCTGTAGATGAAGCCACAACCTGAGAGTTGAACAAGATATACCAAAATTCATCGTTCATAAATTTTGGTTACAAATTTATTAATTTGTATAATATGCCTATTTATGCCACGATATAGTGGCACTGTTGTGCTATTGTTTACAGGTTCATGCAATGTTCTATATATTTCAGGGTGATCGAAGATGTTTTTTTTATGTACAACTATTTATATCAGATGAGTGACTGGTATTGCTGATGTCACGGTCTCAATCACAACTATAGGCCATATGGGAGAAGATTTGAATTGATTTTATTTGCAGTGCCGCTGTCAATATTTAGATATTAATTAATCATATCAATATCATGGCCTAACTTAAATTATTTGAGATAATATATAAGTATAATGTATCCCTATAAGTGATAATTCTGTCTATAATATGAGTGTAAGATCCGATTAACTAATCAATAAAAATGGCTATTTAATGGTAATCAGCTATTTATGTCTGTTTTCATAGTTCTAACACAGCAGCGTCAAAGATAACATGAAATATTTAACAGTTTCATTCACAAAATGTAAAGAAAAACTATATTAGTGACAGAAAAAAATAAAGTATAAAAAACATGTATGTATATCACAAAACAAACAAACACTCAATTGGGTTCAACTATTTTTTTCCAAGACAGATTTTCTATGGATACCACATCGGACAGAGGTAGATGTTAGTGCTGTTAAAGTTAGATAATTAATGTTGTTAGTGGTAACTAATGGTGAAAAGACGTAAATTCTTTGGGATGTAATTGGGATTTTGCAGTACTATCCATTAAAAATTGACTTAAATACAAAAACAGGGAAAGGTGTTGAAATTTTGAAATTGAACTGCGGCTTCAACAAAAGATGCTAATTAGGATCTTAGGAGGGAATACAGATACAATGAAAATCATACAAAATTAATTGGCACATCGGCGCACCACGTGACTGGCACAATCGCATGGAAAGTCGTCAGGCACAATCTAGGAAAAGTGGCAATTTCGCTCACTGCTCGGTATTGCCAGCATTGCGCTAATTAAGACCTACAATATCAAGGTAAAATGATACTTTTTAGGGTACCGTCTGTGATCAAATTGTAAATATTTATAATAGTAATTTATTTTTATTCTTTTATTAGTTATAACATAGTTTTATATGAATTTATAATTTACTTTCATGTAAGCATCCCTACCCTAGTTACGCTATAAGTCGCTTTATTCAGAAGTTTTGTATTATTTATTCGGGGAAGGTCATATTATTATCTGGGTCCATTAGTATAATGGGAAAAATACAATCCCAAAATTCTCTAATTGTAATTGAACTTACAACTGTTCTAATTTCTGAGACCTTCTAAATTAAGTATTCAATTACAGACTCAATATCATATTTGAAGGACAGATAAAAGCAGGAAATTTTTATGGGATAAAATTGTTCCCAAACTAAAAATAACTTATTCCTTTAGATACATAAAAAAGTTCATAGATTTTTGTATGAGCACATAAACGACTGGAAATAAATATCTTATTACCTACTTACAATCTAAACTTATATAATACACACGAAAGAAACTCAATGTGTCTGTTGTATGGACATACAATGTTTGAGATAATGCGATAAGTACAGATTTCGCTTACTATCTACAGATCGCTAAACTGAACACAATTACACGCTAAACAAACCTATCGTGATTATTATATTTTGTCTTAGATAATTTATACGTCTAGATAACTAACTAATCTCTAACAGCAAGAGACTCTCTCTCTTGCTGTTAGAGAACCGATAAAAACAGGCCAGGGATATTAGTTTAGTGTGCGTGACAAGCTACGTCTTACAGTCGCGATTTATATGACACTTTTCGAGTGAATTGCTCAATTGTTTTCGACGTTTTCACAGCTGACATAGTCTATCTAGACATAAAGATGATCTAAGTATTTTATTAAACATGTACAAAAGTATTTAAATATTCACAGTACAAAAGCAGAGGACTTCCTCATAATTTTATTAGAGATAAATATAAATTGGACGTAGTTCCTGAAAAAAGTTCCAAGCCACAAACATCACATTTTAAGGAATTCGGGTTTAAAGTTTAATAAGTATTAGTATATTCCATACATTGTGTGTGTGGTTGGGCTACTGAGTCATAGAGTGACAGTAGGGCTGCCATTTTTTGTCAGTGCGTTAATATGAATCACGTGACCAGTTTTGCAGTCTTAACTCAATTGCGACGTGATTGTGGTTTGGAAGGTGTTTCTGGAATTACGTCCAATTGATCTCTAACAATGTCTCATGTTGCTAGTTGTATAGTGCATTTTAAAATCATACGGAACCCAAAACAATAAAAAATAATAGTAACGATTGAATTTTTGTTGACACCCTATCAAAAGGCTTCTAATTGGTAATTCACACTGCGCCGTAAGGCTGCAGTTAGTTTGCACTGTTTTTATATCAATTACGGACAAAAAGTTGAATCATTGACAACGATTCATTGAACGTTGACAACGGAAACTATTGTAGCGAGGCGTTATGTTTTCCACGTACGTCGACAGGTATGAAGTGTGTTTTTATAATTAACACTGTCATCCAATTTAACGTTCCGTATGTCATGTCTGAGTGTTAATTTAATACAACTTTTTTACCAATAAAAGAAGGTACAATATTTTTTACAGGAATATGATTTATGTTAACAAATTCAAAAGCCTAGTCCGTAAGTGCTCTTTTGTATTTTTATTTTTTAAACTTTATAATCGAAAGTTTTTTTAGATTTAGGCCTTCCAATTTTATTCAACGATTAAAATAATTTTAAACACCTGCGTTTTCACCAAAAAATAATTTGGAAATAACTATTATTAATATCTAAAACACTCATTTTTTATGATTATTTTTATATGGATTCGATCAATTTAAAGTTTTTTTTTTTTGGAATAATAACATTCAATGGTATTTTTATCGTTTATATTAATTTTTTTTTTCACTTAAAATAAATAAGTTTTAAATAAATCAATACGCGGTTTTCAAGGAGCTTTCTTCCACGTACTACAAAGCTGTGGAATGAGCTTCCTTATGCGGTGTTTCAGCGACGATACGAGATGGGTCCTTCAAAAAAAGCGCATACTCCTTCCTTAAAGGCTGGCAACGCTCCTGTGATTCCTCTGGTGTTGCAAGAGATTGTAGGCGGCGGTGATCACTTAACACCACGTGACCCGTACGCACGTTTGTCCTCCTATTCCATAAAAAAAAAAATTAAGTATCGCATTTGTACATGCAGTATAACTAAAAATACCTACTCTGGGGTACATGCTTGCAATATTGTCACAGATTTTTAATTTTTATTTCCATAGCTATATTTTTTCAATTATCAGTCAAATATGTCAAATTTGGAGTAGGACTATCTTACAATCATACTTTTATCTATTTTATTTATAGATAGTTTACGTATCTATACAAATAAGTAAATATTAAAATTTACAAGTACCTATAGTAATATTAACATTTAAGTAGAGTCATTTTAATAGGTAACATTTGACAGTTCATCAAATTTCAACAACGTAACCTTGTAACGGCGGGCAAAAAATAATATATTTTTTTGTTTTCTTAGAAGTGCACAATTGCTTATTTTTTTTGAATAACGATTACATATTTATTGTTTTAATGACCGATACGAGTAATTTTACGATTTGCTTTCACTAATAAGCCATTCTAAACACAAATAAACAATGTCTGATCTAAATAACTGACAGACGTCAAATGTTCCCTATTAAAATGACTCCCTAACATTACTTGGCGCGGAATTTGAAAAATATGTCAACTAATATAATTTAAGCTTTATGTCAAGGATTAAAAGATATGGGAGAGTTAGAACTGTAATTATTTCTTTCTAATAAATATTAATCAAGTTAATAATTAAACATAACTCGCGGTGCTAAAGCATAAGCGGTATTTTGGGCAAACACACGACAAGAATGTAAACTTTCTCTCAATACTTTATAATTATAATTTCTAAAATTGTGTCTCTTGTAAATTATTTACACATACCTACTGAGCACGCTGCGTTCGTCAACACTCAACCCGCTGACTATACCCGAAGTAGCGTTACATAGCCGAGCATGGCAGCTGAATCTCATTCAGTCATAAAATAAAGTGCTCATCGAAGCTAAAGTGGTTTTCACTTCAAATAATATTGCCATGCCCATTTATTTATTTTCATATGTATTACTAGAAATAAATAAAACGTTATTAAGAGTTTCTCCTCCTTCATGAATCTTTATATTATAATATAATAATAATAATAATAATATAATAATATTGACACAATTTTTACACATATTATCTTGCCCCAAGTTAAGCATATATAGCCTGTGTTATATGGGTTAAAAGACAATGATATATTTAATACAATGTACTTACTTAAACATACATTAATTCATATAAACATACATAAATACATTTAAACATTCATGACTCGGAAACAAACATCCATATTCATCCTTGCACCTACCGGGATTCGAACCCGGGACCTCTAGCTTAGTAGGTAGGATCGCTAACCACTTGGCTGTATAGCCGAGTGGTTAGCGTATAATGTCGTCTTATATTATAAGCCAATATACACACTACAGACGCATTCCACTGCGTTGCTCTGAGCTAAGCGAGTCATAAGTCATAACTCATGTAAAACATCGAATTACTCGACCATATAAATACAAATTTGTCATCACACAAACCCCCAAATGATCGATAGTATCAAACATCAACAAAACCATTATTTTCGTAATTTGTCAACCCTTCAACCGCGGCCGTTGGTCGTATGTTGACAAAGCTTTATTACCGAAAATTTGATAATATTAGCCGGTGTTTTTTATACGCGCCCACCGCTTCGGTCAAATGAATGATCTAGTTTTCACCCTAATACAACATAAATTCACAATAGAAACCCGAAATTCCGGTTTTCGGGATTATGCTTGTTGTAATTTTACGTCCGAATATACAATTACGACGTCGGAATTAATTGTTGTTAATGTACGAACAGTATAAATAAGTATTAAAACGAACTTTATTTTAAACCAATTCTGCTACATTTAGAAGTTTATAACATACTTCAATGTAATGTAATGCTACACTTTCAAATTTTGTTAGTATTTTAAAGGAAATTTATCAGAATTTTTGAAAATAGTGCCAGTTACTTCTAAAATAGAGGTAAAAGTCCTTCAACTCGGATCCACGAAGTAATCTGTGTTGTTTATCTTATTCATATAACATTTATTTCAATCATCCCGGCACGTCATATTACTAATCTCACCTTTGCTTATTTGTATGTCACGAATCACGAAACCTTAATCTTTTGAAATTGCTCTAAAAATTACGAATAACTTTGAACTACTAATGAATTAAAAACTGGCGGTAAAAAGTAATCATGAGTATAACTTCATTATTGTTAACTAGTGATCTAATCTAGTTTTACATCGAATATAAATATAAAATATAGCTATTTTATTTTTTACTCTTATTGCATTAGTTTTGCTCATCACACAAGATCCGTACACGGGCCTATCTGATTTAATTAAAGACACGTCTTACATAATTAAAAGAAAGCTATAAAATCAAAGCAAGTTTCTCAAATCAAAACACTATTTTATAATTGATCTTATAAACTTAATTGGTATTATTTATGGTCTTCGATCCTTAAGTCTCTTAAGTCTTCCTCTTGGTTGACAAACAAACATACAGGTCACCAGATATTAAACAATCTTCGCCGCCTACCTTCTCTTCTTTCAGAGGAATCATAAGAGCATTGCTGGCCTTTGTGGTGTATATGGTCTTCCTTGTTCCTTTATTTTGTTATATTTTCTAACATCGGTATTCAAATTATATTATATTTATACAACATATTTTACTACATTTGACAGCATCAACAAGAAAAGAATACCTTTCCTTGGTAAATAGATAGATAAGTAAAAGGATATGAAATCAGCTATCATATAATGTCATAAAAATATTTTATGTAACAAAAGATTCACATAATATCCACCAGTCAAATTCTAACAAAACATGGCCAAAACAATTCCATTCAACTCCACAAAAGTCTGGGCGCTCTCATCCATCGACACACGGGGCGATATTAAAAATTCAAAATTAGACGACGAACTACGGAACATCGAGGTAAAACAATGCCATTCGTTCGTAGACGCAGTCCGTCTAGAACAATCGTGACCCATTGTTAGAGCGTCCATTTTGTATGAACAAAATGGCTGGCGTCCCGAATTCGTGCAAATAGAGCTTTGAAACAATGCTTTATGCGCTGAAAGGGTTAACTGCATGTTCATTGGTCAGCCGGCGCCCTAACTGTCCACGTGCCAGCGAAATAACGAGCGTACTTTGAGTGTTTTGAGCAATCGTCTTAAAATGGCGGATGAAGTTCGTAGTTATAATTATATTTTAGAATATATTATAAATTTAAATGCTCATAGCTTCTATGTTAAAATTATTTAAATATTCTGAAAATGCTTTCAGGGAACAAAAATGTCAATATGCAGCCAATTACGGAAACTAAGGTTTCCATACCTAATTGTTATGCTTAAATTGAAAGCATTATATTTATAAGATAAGATATTATATATTATTATTATATAAGAGGTAGATTATATATTCAGGGTACTTGTATAGTTATTATTAAAGCATGAAATATATATTTTAATAAAATTGCGATTATTTTTTAATGAATTTTACGCAAATTGCTTAAGAGGCTTTTACCATTACATATTGTAGTATGTATTTGTAATCAGATAATAAAATTAAAGTTTTATATTACGAGAACTATGTTGTTTAATTTGTATACACCATTTAATTATCTATATATTAGAGTATCTAATTAAGATAATACTTAAAGGATAGTTAAAGTATGCATTTATTCATAATAATATCCTATTCTTAATTTTTTAAATGTACCTATACATAGAATAGAATAAAAATTAGGAAAAAGGTTGACCATAAGGGCCATCCCTGTAACTTACAGCTAGTTCCATACCTACCTAATCGCTTCAACTTATGACGATTTTGTACTATGAAATATAATTTGTGTTTTTTTGTTACGAATCGTATTAATGTGTGTAATGTGTACCTAAAGTATTATTTTTTTACGAATGTATAAAAAAATATGGATGTGTAAGTATATTTATTGTATATATCTAATATATAAAATTCTCGTATCATGGTGTTAAACTTTGAACTCCTCCGAAACGGCTTGACCGATTCTCATGAAATTTTGAGTGTATATTGGGTAGGTCTGAGAATTGGACAACATTTATTTTTCATCCCCCTAAATGTTAAGGGTAGTCCACACGAAATTTTTTTTTTAAATTTTTTTTGACATTTTTTTTTAAATTTGTTGGATTATGAGTCTAACATTAAAAAATATATACAACTTCAAATTTTCACCCATCTACGATCAACAGTTACTTTTGTATCGCGATTTTAATATCGGCAATACAACGTTTGCTAGGTCAGCTAGTAATTATATAGTAATCTGGTACCCATATTACAGGCAAATTTGGGGCTAGACAATATATGTGAAGTATGTCAATTATTTAATATTGATATTACTGCAAAGCATAACTAATAAAATGAAAATCCTAATATATCCGAGACGAGGATTCATTAATCTAAAATATAATAAGAGATTTCCACGTATATAGTCACTCATCACGATATCTCTGGAACCATAAGCCGTAGAGAATTGAAATTTGGTAGGAATACTCCTTTCGCCGAGTAGAGGTCAGCTAAGAAAGGATTTTACGAAATTCCACTCACAGTAGTTTTTTTTATTATGAATAGAACAACTAAGTCTAAAATATAATTAAAAGTAAAACTAAATTTAAAAGAATTGATCAAAAGTGACTTTATGCAATGTCCCTGAGCTCGGTGTACCGTTTGGGAAAGGCGTCCTCCAACTGACTCCAATGAATTCTATAATTCCAGCCCTTGTCCAATATGGCTCTTAAGTCGAGCATACATCTTCCTCCCATCTCATATCTGGTCTTGTTTGCCTTCTAGTGCCGTCTCTGGGATACCAAATCGTAACTAACATGAGTGAATTTGCTAGAATCTGTCATATCCATAATGTTAACACCAGGAGCAGACAAACTTATAATGCCTACTACTCGGCTAAGTCGAATTAGAAAATCTTTTGTGGGGCGATGTATATGCTTTTACAACAAGATCCCAGAAAATATTCAAAACAAAAACATTTTTCAAAAGAATTGTTAAAAACGTTTGTGTGGTACAGGTTACTATAACATAAATGACTTTCTTAATGAAACCACAGATTGGGAATGGAGCGACCGCCCTCAGGCTATTAAAAATTTAATAATAAGTTTAATTATACAATATTACTTTGTAAACATATTTTTTGATGAAAAAAAAAACGCCCGCTCAGTTTCTTGCGCCCATCCTCAGGTCTGAGGCATTCGTTTTGGAATGGGTGGTAGTTTTTGAGTTTCAATAAGTGATGTCACATCCTATTTTGAATAAAAATATTTGAATTTGAATTCGACCTCTCTTGCTCCATTTTCTGAGTATCCAGTGCTGTTCCGTTTCTGGTAGTGCATGCGAGTTATAATATCGGTAACTCAGTTTTATTTATTTATTACATATACAGGTTGCTTTTTGTGAATGGCGGTGATGGCCAAGTCAGAAACTACGAGACCTAGAGAAAAGTCGTGAAAGGAGTCATACGTAATCATACCCTCGATTTATTAGAAAACAATAAGTACATATTTAGTTTTTTAAAATTTAATTTGTTCTTTTGGCAGAAATTGACCCGATTGATTTTTCAAAATAATTGCACCCTGTACATAAAAAATAAAACTACACACACATAAAATAGTAATGATATGTTAAGACACAATAAATAAGATCTTTGTTCCGCTGCTTTCCTCCACAGTTTGGTTTTCAATGAACATTGTTCGATTTACAATCAAGCAAGGAATAAACTTCCTTGTGCGTTGTTTCCAGGTTGATACAACATGGGCTATTTTCAAAAAGCGCATTTTTTTAAGCCATAATTTATTAAAACCACATCATCGTACAAGAAGCGAGGTAATTTCTCGTCCATAGATGTCTGTCCATAGCGTCTCGATTTTTATGGCGGTGTAAACAAGACATGAACAGCTTTGAAAATCTCAGCAAAATATCTCCAATTTATAAGGTAACATTATATCCCTACATTACAGCTAAGTGATACCGTCACATTTGTTGGATTAATTTATCATCCGAATTGCCGTGGCCAGACTGATGGGCCAAAACCCCCCAAACCCCACTACCGGGACCCCAACTCACCCCTCATTTAAATAATATCATGTTTTTCTTATACGATACTAAGTAAATTGTAATTATAATATTGTAGCATTTCACACTTTTTACCATGTCAAGATTTGTTTTTTATATATTTTTATAAGGGCTGTATATAGAAAAGTTTTTAGAATGACGTACTCAACGGACACTATATTACTATGACTCTGACTGTCTGTCAGTCTTTTTGTCTGTCCGCGTGTCGGTAGAGACAAGGAGAATCATCTGTGTATATGAAAATGTATCCGTCAAAATGCGTTAAAATAGGGTGGCGCCACAGAGTCTAAATAGGTAAATCTTAAAACTAGCGCCAAATTTAAAATAATGCTAGTCACTACACTACACGTTTTCTCGTAACAACTCTTTACTGTTTTATTTACAACATTATTTTGTACAATCTAAGTTGGGAGATTTCATCAAAACCGCTGCTAGATTATCCTCTTAAAATATAAAAAAAAACGATGTATAGTGGCATGAATCCTCCATTATATATCTACAGAAAATTTTGTTATAGTAACATTTACATTTAAGCCTTAAAAACTACTAGTATTAAATATAACTCAGTGAGTCGCCGATATTAACAATTAAAGGGTAACACTGAGTGTTTGGAACTGGCTGCTCAAAAGAGTTTGATCCCAAAAACTTAAAACAAATAAAAAAAAATATTGGCTGCTAAGAAGTGTTTCATTCCAATAGAATGAAAATTCGAATTATGAACTCTTCGGTAGCATGAGAATGTAATTTTAATGAAGCATCTTCTGACTTAAAACTATGCTAGTTCTGTATTATTTTATACAAATTTCTATACTATACTATACTTTATCTATGAAATTATAACTAATTCTTACAAACAAAGACAGCAGCTTTGCAGGACTGTTTTTTTTTTATTTCGCCACAATAGTATATTCAGCTTTGTACAAATAAATTTAGTTACAAATTTTGTCGATGCAATTTAAAAAAATTGTGGCATACATATAAATGAATATATTAATATTCTTAACTTAAGTTTAGTACTATAATAATATAACAGTTAATGTTCCGAGCTGAGTAATATACAGCCTACGTTATTTACATTAGTACACATCAAGTGAATGGAAAATTAATTAAACTTATATCAATATTCAATCTCAACTTATTTCGACTCATATGAATACTCATTGTTACGCGTTCCAAATAACCCGAAGTAAAACATAAAACTTAGTCAAAGGCCAAATCAGCAGTAAGTTGCGCTAGCGCCCATTGCCCTTTGCGCCCCTAAACCTCTCACACCCGACGGGGTGGGGGGGAAACCCGACACCCACAGGACAGTGTAAGGATAAATGGGAGGGCTGGCTCTGCTGGTTAAGTGTAGATTTTCCGAATGCGGTGTTGATGATGGTTAACTAGAGATTGATTCGAAAGTATCGATATGTTGGATTATTTACAAATAATTTTAACAAAAAGGAATTTCAATGTTCTAAAACAAGGGTCCCATTAACTTTTTAAGCATATTGAGCAAATGGGTTGTAGTTAAAGAAAATTATTAGAACTTCAGTTTATTTGCTTACGTTATTTTTAAATAACATTGCGTAGAAGCTGTCATGAACGTTCTAGTGTGGTTGGTGCTAAATTTGACTTTCATTTTACGCTAGAAGAGAAAGAGCTACGGTGCGCCTACGATGATACCCTATAAAGCGTACAAAGGTATCAATGCGGTTGTATTCATGCTTTTCGAAAAATCGATAACTGGCTGAGCAAAGTTGAACATGAAATTAAGAGCCACTCCCAACTAATATTTACTATTTCTAATTGGTACTTCTTTTAAATATTTCTGATTTAAAATAGCATTGGACATAAAGGCGTTGACCTATGTTACAGCCAGAACAGTTTTGGTGCTGGTGTAAATTAAATTTTTGACGACCACATATACATAGACCACTTTTCAATAAAAAATATATTATTCAAATGTCAAGACGATAACGTTAAACAGAATATGTTTCTTTGGAGACAGGGGAGAACTCATAAAAACCTGACGACCTGACAACATTTAATGGACAAAGAACAAAGTTTGAAGACAAGGTAAAGAATAATAACTTTGTCACTTATCTCAATTTTAATAATAATTTTATCGACATGTATATACCCTCACTAGCAACACATTTCCTCTAGACCGTTGGACAGCAAGGTTGTAAATACTCGTGTAAAATTGTCCACGCTCCCTCCCCCGAAGCCTTTTGTGTTACATATTTCTTTGTTATTTGGTACCTCTGCGGCACTCCTCTATTACCCATTTGAAATGGAATTATCTAGGTAGAGAGCAAATGTATTATGTAATTATGTGATTGTTACGAAATTCTACGATAAAAATGCTTTTGGCTTTGTGTCTTATACAAAGGGACAAGTTTTTAGTACAATTGTAAAAATAGTGTAATTACGCCACTCAAAAAATAAGTAAACAGCACATATTTTTTAAGTATTTTCAGTCAACTCAAAAAAGTAAAGACGGGACGAAATTGCAAGGCTTCCGGGATGAAAAGCGAAAAACTAACGATTCATGGATATCCGCAATACAGAGATGAAAAGATGCATTGGCAGCTTTCAAGGTGGTGTTCTAAACCTGAAAGTCCCTAAGAGTCTCTGCATATTTCAAATGTTTATTTGATGGCTTCTTGCCATGGCTAAGTTATCCACTATAAAGCTCTCCCGACGACTTTTATGAGTTTCCATCTAAGAGTGAGATATACAAGATGATCATCACCTAAGCTACATCGACTAAAATCATACCCCCAATTGCTGCTCCTCTGGGTACCTGAAGAGTTGGCGGTTGAAAATTTACTCCATAGCTTTGCATGATGAAATGACAATGGGGCAGTAGTAAGACCGATGCGAGCGGACACCTTCTTAGGGATCGGGTGCATTAAAGCCTACTTCCTTAATTTTGGGACGATGCCTGATGAGTAGGAGATCCGGAAAAGAAGGTTAACGACATGGAGGATACTACCACCTTCTACTCTAAGAAATTCATCCATTTATCATTCATTTAAGTTCTTGTATTCTCTAGCTCGGGCAGAGGGCATCCATATTGTATCTCCATCGCAATCAGTCCTGAGCATCTGTCTTAATGTCACTCCAGGTCTTTCCGGTGTCTTTCGCTTCATCAATGACAGTCCGCTGCCAGGTTTGCTTTGGATGGCCACATTTGCGTTTTCTTGAGGGTTCCAGTCTAGGGTCTGCCTCGGTATATGCCCTAAACTAAGACACTAAGAAATTAGAAAAATCTATAAAAACACTGACTTGCTAAACTCAACGGGCATATACGTTTTCAGCAATTATCAGTACATAAAAATTCTAGCTCGAGAGCCAACAGATTTTCCGCGACTAATGTGGTAGCAATTTGGAATGCATGTTCAGTGCTTTATGGAAAACTATTTGGCGGTAAGTTGTGAGGAGAGGATGTTATACGTTCGAATCACGATTCCAGCGGGTTAATTGTGAGGCACAAATGAGACGTAGCGTTGGTATGGCGTACCGACCGACTACCGACACCTGGAATAAAGGAGGAAGCACACTCAGTCAGTATATTTTGAAATGAAAATCGACACACAAGCAATAGCTTAAATCAAACGTCGAATTCTATGAAGTCGCATGAACAAGGATCCGCTTAATTTTAATTTGGATAGTTTATAAAAAAATATTAATTCGTATCTTTATTGTTTTACTTTCGCATCCTGACAAATGCTTTTAATTTGAAGTTTACTTCAAATATATAAATTTATAGTTTATTAATTAATACTTATAATAACAATAAATTTATAAATAACTACGCCATAGTTTTCTACAGTGATTATTATTCACTACCCATATTTTCCCGACTTTATAAGTATCATCTTGTATCTGTGTAACTCGGAAACAAACATTCACATTCATTATGCAAACGTACTGGGATTCGAACTTGGGATATCTGGCTGTACCCTTTTTTTATGGAAAAGGAGGACAAATGAGCAAACGGATCACCTGGAGTAAAGTGATCCCCGCCGCCCACATTCTCTTGCAAAACCAGAGGAATCACGGGTGCGTTTCCGGCATTTTAGGATGGCGTACGCGCTTTTTTGAAGGTACTCCTGTCGTATCGTCTCAGAAACACCGCACAAGGAAGCTTATTCCACAGCTTTGTAGTACGTGGAAGAAAGCTCCTTGAAAACCGCACTGTGGAGGACCGCCACACATCCAGGTGGTCGGGATGATAACTTAATTTGCGGCGTGTCGTGCGAAAGTGGAATTCGGGGGCAGGAATCAGGTGAAACAGCTATTCGAAATGAAGAATTGCCGTGTTAGTAGGTACCTAGTGGTGGTTTCTAGCCCCTGGCCAAGAGGAATTGTCTATTTTTTGTATCAATGTTAAAACATGCAACAGAAAAAGAAGGCCAAACAGAACGTTTGCGAGATTTAAAGAATTCGATAGGTAAAGAAATCCTGTAATACTTACACGTTATAATATTATCATTCAAATATGTATTTGTATTTCATTATTATTTACTTTGTATTAATAACAGATTTTAGCAGGTACAACAAATCTTAGTAGTTTTAATAATGATTAAATAATTATTAATAATTAATTAATTAATATTTAATCTTAATCTTAGCTATTGTGAAATACCGCTACGCAACGCTAACCAATTTTACTTCAGATGACTAGGACGATATTTTGGAATCCGATGAAGTTGAGTCAATAATGCAGGTCATTCTGACTTCCTCTACGATATAAAATGAATAAATTTTCTATTTAGAATTTTCGGTCCAATACAACAACAATAAACCGTTATTATTACTGAGTTTGCATTTTAATAATTTTAAAATTACTGAGTATTTATGTTACACACGCTACTTGGTCCGCAAGTGATATTTTGTTCCACAAGGGTTGCTATTTTAAATTCAAAGCGAAGCGAAGGTAAAATATAATCCTGTAAAATGTAAGTATTTTTTCAAATAAAATCTTCAACAGTGTATGATGATAGAATCGAATCTATCACTTTTCATGTATAGAATTTTCATGTTAAGTGTACGCCTATCTTTATGCCAAAATGTCTCCCTTTCACCTTCTACTTTCGCTTGGATAATCTAATTTTTGTTATCATCAAGCCATTCTAATCTTTTCATCTCCTACAATAAGGTTCAAATTACTCTTTCATTGTGGCAGGAGTTAAAATGTATTACCTTTTATTGTGATCTTCAAGGCGGATTAAGAGAGCGCGCGGTTTTGAATTTTGATTCGGATTGTAGCGAACGAAATGCCCACTTAAATTAGACCTCTCAGGGATTGTTTGTTAGTCGTTTTCTAATCTGAATTCAAGTACGGGGAGAGGTGAGGAGGGTCCCGTAAAATGGTTATCTGAATTTGCACACCTGTTCTTACTATTACGGTCTAAACTGATTTTACAGTTTCCGAAGGATTAAGCCATTACCTTTACATGATTTTAGCGTTCGTTGTTTTAAACCAACGCTAACAACTACATTATTATATTTTTTTTTCAGTTTATATTTGGTATTTATTCGGTTTAAATTTTTGCATGCCTTCAAACTTTGTTAGTATTAATCTAGAAGCAAATTAATGTAATAGGACTTGTAAGTACTTGATCATACAATAAATTTGTTTTACCAATAGGTACAATCTAACTACGACTGTAAATAATTCATTCCTTCATAAATAATAATAAATTAAAATAAAATACAAGTTTACTCAAATCATATCATCTAATTAAATTAAAATTTTGTAATAGTCAATTAAATGTAACATTCAGAAATTTACAATATATCTATAATAATAGTTTTAGATAGATATGGTTTCTTCTGGACTTCACACTAGTTGGCTTTAAAACTCACAAAAATCACAAAAAACACACACATCGTTCAAACTATCACTATGAAAACTGCATACGTTGGTATTTGAAGAGATTATTTTTGCTTTATACATTTTACTATGTCTTCCAAAAAGATGGCAAAACTGATGAATTTTTAACTTGTGTTTTGTAAGAAATCACAAAATTCTAAGCTAATAAATGAATTGACCATTAATATTCTACACATACAACTATTGATCACACCCATTTATGTACTACCAACTGTCCTGAAAGACCAAAAATAAAATTATGTACCTAAGTATTCTATAATAGCTACGAAATAGCTACTTCACTAACTTCTCCGTGATTAACAAATTGAACTTTAACACTAATCATAGCCTAATTAGAACAGAACTGATAGCAAATCAACCAAAACAGTCTAGACCAAGACGAGGCCCAGGAAATATAAAGTTCGGGAAATATCAGTTAGAACAAATAACAATCAATCTAAAGGACAAATTCGTAGACTTACACATACGAGATGGGTACGCAAGAAAAATACAACTGGATAGAAAACACCATAAAAACCCAAAAACAACTAAATGCAAATACCAAAGACGAACCAAGAAAATGGATGACAAAAAATACCGTAAAACTGCTAGAAGAGAGAAATCACTTAATCAAAGATACACAAGACAGAAGAAAACATTTAACGAAGATTAGTAAAGAAATTAAAGATAGCATAAAGAAGGATAAGAAACAAAGTAGAATGGAAATTATAGAAGCGTATATAAGTAAAACAGGTGGAGTCAAAAAAGCATACAAAGAATTCAAAAGATTGGATCGTTAAAATGAAAGATGATACTGGAAAATGGAATCATCGCTGAACCGACATATTGGGAACTGCAACATCTTATTACAAGAAATTGCACAAAAGCAACCCAACAACAAGTGAAAACATTCTGGTGGGTACCTCAAGCATTTCTAGCGTTCTTCAAGCTGAAGTCGAGAAAGCTATATTCACCCAAAGGGTAGATAAAACTCCGGGTCCTGATGGAATAAGTAACGAGTTCCTGAGAAATTACAAGGAAGTTGTAATACCTGTCTATACAGAGATGTTTAACACTATCTTAAACACTGAAATAATACCTCAGCAATGGACAGAGTCTAACATTATCCTGCTCTATAAAAAAGGAGATAAACATGAATTTGGTAACTATCGCCCTATCAGCCTAATGACAAATATTTACAAAATCTTCGCTAAGATCATTTTAAAACGTATTGAAAGGACACTGGACGAACATCAACCCATAGAGCAGGCTGGTTTTCGTAAGGACTACTCTGTGATTGACCACATCCATGTAGTTCGTCAAGTTTTAGAGAAGTACAATGAATATCAGCTTACATTCTATATAGCATTCGTCGAGTACAGTAAAGCATTTGACTCCCTACTACACAAAAATATATGGAAAACATTAGCAGGGATTGAATATAAATACATTCGTTTAATAAAGAAAGCTTACAGTAAAGTACAGCCAGAATACAACTAGAAAAGAAGAGTCATTCATTAAAAGTAGGAAAAGGCGTTAGACAAGGCGATTCCATATCTCCAAAAATATTTTCAGCTGTTTTAGAATCAATTTTCAGACGAATCAATTGGAAAAATAGTGGTATCAATTTAGATCGCGAATCATTAACGCACTTGAGATTCGCTGATATCATAGTGCTATTTGCTAAAACATCCGAAGATATCAAAACTATGATAGAAGAACTTGCAACAGAAAGTGAAAAAAATGGATTAAAACTCAATCCAGACAAAACTAGAGTGATGACAAATGGGAAAAAAGACATGATACAATTAGGACACACTGAAATCAACTATACTGATGAATTCATATATCTGGGACAGCTCATAACTCAAAAAGAACCCATGCGCGAGGAAGTAAAGAGAAGAAGGTATTGGAGTTTGAAAGAGGTTATGAAAGACGAAAAACTTAATATTAATATCAAGAGCAAATTGTTTAACACCTGTATTTTACCCGTTCTTATGTATGGCTGCCAATCATGGACTTTAACTCATGAAATGATTACCAAAATCGCAACTTGCCAATATGCTATGGAGAGAAGTATTCTGAACGTGAAAAGTTCAGACAGACTAAAAAACTGCGTCATCAGAAGTAAAACAAAAGCCATCGATGTCAAACCTAAAATTAGAAGACTTAAATAGAGATGGGCTGGGCACACGGTAAGAGGATACGACAAATGGAGTAAGAAAGTGAGAAGATGGTATCCCAGGGAAGGGAAAGAAGGAAACCCTAGAAAAGATGGGATGACGATATCAGGGAAGTGGCAGGAGTAACGTGGAACAGAGTGGTTCAAGAAAGACATGAATGGAAACGGTTGGAGGAGGCCTTTGCAGATTGGCAAACAGATCCGCAAAAAATAAAAAAATACAAATACTAGAATAAGTTATTTTGTTTCTAATGTTTTATGTTTGTTTTAGAGTATTGTTAGTTAAGATCTGAATAAAGGTTATATTATTATTATTATTATTACCTGTATAAGTAAGTATTCTGGAATACGGTAGTCTAAAGCCATCGAAAATGAATGATTTTATAATATCTAGTAATAAAATTACATGGATTAATATCGTGTTTGAGTAAACAGATTTATATTACCGCTATATAATTGCCACTTTTTAATGTAAAAAAAAAAAATTTAATCAGGCGTTACTTTGCGGAAATCCATAATTATACAAATTATTTAAGTTTTCTTTAGTGCTAATTCCGCCAATATTTGTTTTTAAAACAATTTGACACGTGTTTCGCCTCTACACGAGGCATCGTCAGGACGTGTTGTCTCGCCAAAATCTGCCAGATTTTGGAATTAACACTAAAGAAAACTTAAATAATTTGTATACTTTTTAATGTATTCAAATTGATATAGTATGTTATCCTTAAGAGATAGACATGTGCCATTGCGGACTTTTCTGTAGAGCTACACTGGCCTGCAAAAGTAAGTATCACACTTTTCAAATTATTTTTTTTTCTTAACTATAGAAGGTAGAGATTTAAGATTAAAAACGTTTTGTTGCAAATGTTATAGGCTTTAATTCATAGAAACTAAAATTATACATTAGTAACATTTTTAACTTAAAAAAGATAAAACAATGAAAATAGACATTTTTAGTAGAGTGTAAAAAATTCAACTAAAATGTATTACATTTTATTTAATTTTTAATAACTGGTATTGCCTCCTCGAGCTCTGATTACAGCTTCGAGCCGGTTTGGCATACTGAACACTAGGTTTCGGAGACGATGTTGGGGAATATTCTCCCATTCTTCTACCAGGGCCTGCTTTAGTGCCCTGAGGGTAGTAGTTGGTGGTCTGCGATTTCTGACTAGCCTCCCAAACTCATCCCAGGCGTGTTCAATCGGGTTGAGATCAGGACTTCTTGATGGCCAAGCCATCACGCTGATACCGACCTCCTGAATATACTCTTGTACGATATGAGCCGTGTGTGGCCGGGCATTATCATGCATCAGCATCGATCCATAACCCATATTTGCTAAATACGGCCCCGCATACTCATTGAGAATCTCTTGAATCTCTTTGCCCAGTGAGGGTGCCGTTTTCTATGGCTACTAACTCTGTGCGACCTTCTGAAGATATGCCAGCCCATACATGTATACTGCCTCGACCGTATTGGACTCTTTCTGAGATGCGGTCTTGAAGGTATCGCTCACCAGGTCGCATGTAAATACTTCGCCTTCCATCAGAAGTGTAAAGGGAGAATCGAGACTCATCTGCAAACAAAACTCTTGACCATTCTTCTTCATCCCACTGCATGTGTTCACGGGCGTATCGCAGTCTCGCTACTCGATGCTGTCTCTCGAGTTTTGGGCCACTCGCTGATCTTCGGGGTTTCAATATTTGCTTCTGCAAGTCTTCTTCTCACTGTACTGTCACTAATGTAGTCCCTCCGGGTCTGAAGTAGCTGTTGCTGGACTTCAACTGCATTTTGGTGGCGATTTCTTAACACAGTGGAAATAATATAACGATCTTCTCGGGCACTGGTACACCTGGGTCTGCCATTACAAGGTCTCCTCAGATGGTGTCCAGTCTCTTCGTACCTTCGCTTTACCTTCTGGACCGTTCGTACCGTCACACCCACCATTCTTGCAGTGCGACGCATACTGATGCCTAGTTCCAGAAAAGCCATGATCCTAGCACATTCTTCAACTGAAAGAGGCATGATAAATAAATGTTATGTGCTTTTTAGCATAAATTTTTAAAACAAGACTCATCGATCTTGAAAAAAATTTAAAACAGAAAGAAAAATGTGAATGGTAAAATTGTAATTCGGAAACGTCCACTTTGAAAAAGGAATGGTTTTGTTTTTGAAGTTTTTTTTCAGCCAATTCTTAAAAGAAGGTTACCGACTATAAAGTTTTTATGTACAATATTAAATTCTCTTTGGAGTCCTTTATTTCGAAAGTATATCTTGTGAACTTAAAACGTTATCCCAATTTTAAAAGTGTGATACTTACTTTTGAAGGCCAGTGTATATAAGGTACACAATTCCACGATATATTATTTTTCAATCTCAAAGGTTTTCGTTGAAAGCTCCCAGACGGCTTATTTTTGCCGACACCTCCTACAAATATCGTTAATGTATACAATAACTTAACAAATTATATACTAATCGAGACCTTCTTCGAGAATTATGCTATACATTGGTGAAAGCAACATGAAAATCGGTGCAGTATTTTTAAGTTTATCGCGAACAGACAGACAGACGCGGCAGAGGACTTTATTAATAATATGTTTGATACAAATAAAAAATTATAAATAAATAAATTAATATATATAAAGTAAAAAATAAGTGAACCCGCTAAATGGGCTTGCATATTATATTCCAACAAACTTGTTATAAAATGAAAAAATTTTTTTTTCGGATTCCTCCCATAATTTTATTATTACATATAATTATTATAAGTGAGTATGAATATGTATCCTGTAAGATTTTCAATATAATCTATTCATCTTTAGAAAAAGGATATGGACAGTAAGACGACCAACAACACGCAATAAAAAACGAGCTACAAAGTAATTTTCCTGAAGATTTAAAAATTCTGGGAATTGTTAAAACAAAAGAAAGTTTGGCAAATGCTTTCAGTTCGGATGTTAGCCTCTTCTTTTTTTTTCACTGCTGGAGAGACCTTTTGCCTGTCTGAAGACAAGACTTAGTCTCATTCAGTCTCGTCCACCAGCTCATTGGATACTTAAAGAGCTTTAGGCTTAAACTAAGCGATCATGAATCGTCACTATAAATATTTCATTTAAATTATTGAATCCACTTTAATATATTCGGAAAAAGTAGGGCTCGTGAGAAGAACATACAAGAAACTCAACGGCCACTCTTTTAAAGCAATGATTATTTCACAATAGCTGTAATACATAACAAATTAGTTTGTAAGGTCTTGCATCCAATATATGAATCGTGTTAAAAGCGTTTTATATATCAAATAAATAAAAAGTAATAAAGAATAAACTGTATAAATATAAATAATCGTATTTAGATGCATCAAACTTTACAGACTGAATTCATTGTTTGTGTAAGGATGAACATGATGGTCGTGATTACTGTCATAATTAGTAATGACATCCAATACAATGACATATTATAGTTAATACATCATATAAATTCCTTAATTAGTTTAATTTAAAAAAAAATCTTAATATTATTACCATAATTATTCACTTCTATTTGTCCAAATATATATATTCTCTGGCTTTTACTTTTATAATACATTACCTAAAGCTAGTTTTAAAATCGCTATTATTGTTGTATTTTCATAGTTATTAATTTATGCTAAACATGCTGAGTACACACCCTCGTGGAGTTGCAGCCTATCTTGTATTTAGCTGATAGTTTTTTTTTGATTATTATGTATTGGTTGTGTTGTGTGTACCTATTAAATAAATAAATAAATAACTTTAACAGGTCGACTTGGTACTACAAGTAGCACTCTTTTATGAGTTGTAGCACGGACCAGCCATCGTTTCCGTAGCACATATTGTAGCTCCAGTGTAAGTATTGATTCCATTGCTTTTACTTTAGTCGTACTGATTCCGTCATTGCCCCTCTGCGCGACTTGCAACTTCTTCATTCTTGGAGTAACAATTTCTGTACGCCAGTTGAGCTTTTTCTTTTTTTTTATGGAAAAGGAGGACAAACGAGCGTTAAGTGATTGGTGTTAAGTGCTCACCACCACCCACATTTTCTCGTAATACCAGAGGTATCACAGGAGCGTTGCCAGCCTTTAAGGAAGGTGTACGCGCTGTTTTTGAAGGTATCGTTCTATAAAATATTGCTGATATATAGGCGTTCAGCTGATGGTAATTGATACGCTCTACCCATTCCAATGCAGTGCCACTCAGGATTCTTACAAACTTAAAAATTCTGAGCGGCATTACAATTGAGATCGTCACCTTGAGACATAAGATGTTTAGTCTCACTTACTCATAAGCAATATTAATATTACATTTTATATTCATAAAAAAATAGATTTTTTTTTGCAAAGTATTTCTAAGATATATTTGCATAGGTGAAAATTAATACATTTATAATGATTCGGATCGGAACATAATTGAAAAAGGCGCCGTTGTGGTACCCATAATCTAGCTGGCACTGGTAAAATGATTGAATGTCCCTATTTGAAGTAAAAATTAGTGGTGATAGCTAAGTAAATATTATTTAAATATGCCCCGCACGTTAAGAAATCTACAGCTCGCCATGTTAGTGACGTCATAGAGACGCAAATATAGAAACTTCAAAAATTCAAATTTCTGTATTAACTTTTAAAATATATACAATATTACTTATAATATACTTATTACAGCAATTTACAATTAAGCCTTATATATGTAGGTCTCAGAAACATATTTTTACAATAACGTGTTAAGGGATAAAATTTTATTATGCTTAAAACTAATACATCTGGTTTGTTGGGCAAAATCCAAGAAACTGGGAAAACCTAGCTATCGAAAATCACTAACCAAACACTTCTTCTCAGGCCTGAGGCATTCACTTTGGAATGGGTGGTAGTTTTTTTGACTTTCAATCAGTGATTTCACATCCTTTATTTTTTAATAAAAATATTTGAATTTGAATTTGAAAAGTTCATGCCTGACAAGAGAAGACTACAGGCTGATGACTCGCAATTGACATTACAAGGTTCCCTATTCAAATGCGGGCTATATATAATTATGTTGCATATGGTCAGTAATATAATAGATGCCAGGTCATTGTAAGCACCCTTCTGTATGCCAGAATGAAGTAATGACCTTTGTGCAACCCCGTATTGTAGAACGCGTGCTCGGTGGAAACTGAATGTAATATTTTAGTAATAAAATTTGATGTTATGTATGTGAAATTATGATTGATTGATATGTGTAATTGATTAGTACTTAAAGCTATGACCGGTTTACTTAATTTAGTTATATAATTGTAATATATTGCGTCATTAATAGAGCACGGCAATACTTCAAGCCCACATTTTAGCGCTCTACAAAACGTAGGTCTGGCCACATATGGAGTATTGCTGTCATCTCTATTCTTGCGCACCTGCACTCAGTATCATCTCCGAAGAGCTGTTTCATATGATTCCTGCCTGAATTCCACCTTCGCATGAAACGCCACAAATGAGGATATCGTCCCCACCATCTGGTTGTGTCCGGTCCTGCACAGTGTGGTTTTTAAGGAACTTTTTTCCACGTACTACAAAGCTGTGAAATGAGCTTCCTTGTGCGATGTTTCCACATGGGTACTTTCAAAAAAGTGCGTACACCTTCCTTAAAGGTTGGTAACGCTCCTGTGATTCCTCTGGTGTAGCAAGAAAATGTGGGCGGTGCTAATCTCTTAACACCAGGTACGCTCGTTTGCCCTTCTTTTTCATAAAAAAATAATAGTTATGTGCGAAACAGGTACATGACGTACGGTATTTTACTATGGGGTCATGCTGCTGACATTGATATAGTGTTTGCTCTGCAAAAGAGAGCTGTTCGTGATATATAAATAAATATTATGACTGTTCATTCTCAGTACATTTATGAAAATTTTATTAAATTTTGTGTGATTTTCATTATTATAACACTTGAAATAAGGGATTGCTTGTGACTAATTCTAGTAGGCTTCATAAAATACATAATAGCTTTAAGGGTAAATGTATACACTTCTATAATAAAGTCCTAGCCACTGTTCAGGCATTATCTATAAATAAATTTAAATGTTTTATAAAAAAAATGGCTCTGTCGGAAATCCTATTACTCCACTGCTGAATATCTAAATGATCGAACAGCCTGGGACTAGATTGTGATTATTTTATAGCGATAGAAATGATTGTACAATATTGTATATTTTTATTGAAAAGAGCACAAAATAAGAATGCTGGGAGAGTTTTTTGCGCCGCTTCTTTTCTTTCAGAGCGCCATTTGTTTCCGAAGCGGTAGTATCTAGTAGTTATTAGATATGACATCAAAAAGAATTCTAAAGAAATAAATTTTGAGAAAATAAATGCCTTTTTATGCCTTTTTTTTATGCGGTATGTATTAATTTAGTTAATAAATGCGAAACTCTAGTCAGCCACTATCTTTTTGACTTGAACATCAATAAAACATTATTATATAATTACATATATAACTATTTAATGTATTACCAATAATTTTCGCAGCGCGCGTCCAAACTTCAAAGTAAGTAGGCAAATTTTTGATACATTTGATGTACATTATTACAATTTTATACAAAATATAATTTTTGCCCATATGACTCGCTGATAATAGAGCTTACTTTGTTTTAACTAAAAATTCTTTAATTCAGTTTTCAGGTTTTTACAGAACAATCTATTTTCTTTATGATATTAGCATACGTAACCAATCTCAGTTAACATGATACAAAGTATCTTTTTTTTTATGGAAAAGGAGGACAAACGTGCGTACGGGTCACCTGGTGTTAAGTGATCACCGCCGCCCACATTCTCTTGCAACACCAGAGGAATATATAATTACATATAACTATTTTATGTATTACCAATAATTTTATAATTAATAATATAATAACCAATAATTTGCGTATCTAGTAGGTTTAGGTCTCCAATAAACCTTTAGTTTGTAATGACCAGGTTATAATGACTACTAAGTCAATGTACTACTATTTAATATAATAATATTATCTATACAGTAGTTTTATAAATTAATGTTATTTATAGAAAACAAAAACAACAAAACAAGAGTTAAAGGTATTCTTTTGAGTTCATTATAATTGATTTTATTTTCAAAATCTACCTTGAAATCAAAAATGGTTTTGTGAGTACTCATAGTTTTCTCATTTAAGCTGTAATTCATTGTTCAAAAAGCTTGTAATTCTATCAATTCATAGACAGGCTACTCTACGATAGCACATGAGCTAATAACCTCAAACAGGTTTCTATTGCAATAACGGGAGCCCTTTCGCACATGCAAAATGCATTTTGGCAATTGTTTGCATAAAGCAGATGGTAAGCCGGTTATGGTACTAGTTATTAATATTATTAATTACCAGTAACGGTCATTTCGCAAATGCAGTGCTATCATTTTTGCGCGGCCATTTTATGTTATTAGACGGCCATTTTGAAAATTCTAGTGTTGCGATTACGATTATGTTGATAAAATTATAATTCTCAAATTACATGTTTAGTAAATACTTCAGTTTGTGTAGTTTAAAGTAGATTATAAATTTTGATACTTATTTTCACAAAGGTTTTTTTAAGGCAATAAATAAAAAGTAGGTAAGTATTTGAAAATTTTGATAAAAGGCGTGCAATTGTATCCTTATTCTTATTATTATAAAAATGTAATTCAAGCCTGTAAAATAAAATTATAAGTAATAATGTTAAACACTAACATACTTAATTAAGATCTTTTGTTACAAACGGACTAACAACTTATGGATATTACCTACTTATCTGAAATAAAAAAGATTATTATTATTGTAAATAGTTGATAATTACTTAGGTTTTTACAAATATGTACTTTTATTTTATTGAAATATAATTAACAACTTAGTCTTAACTAAAAAATATATCTCGATAAACTGTGATAACGTGGAAAAAATTGAGGTTAGACTTAACAGAGTTAACCTCTATTTTGAGCAATACACGCACACTAACACAAACATGCAAAACCCGAGTATAAGACGCGCCTTTTACGCATACTAAACTAATATTCCTGGCCTGTTTTTATCCGTTGTCTAACAGCAAGAGAATCTATCTAGACGTTTAAATTATCTAAGATTAACAATATGGCTTGAATGTCGCATACCCGACTGCTATTTTGACGTTGGATTGAATTCTCAAAAATTTAAAAAATATTTGGGTTTTTCATGATAATGGAGGACAAAAAATCGTACGGGTCACCTGTTGTTAAGTGATAACCTCCGCCCACATTCTTCTGCAACAATAGAGGAATCACATGAGTGAGTGTGTGTTACCGGCCATTTAGAGAAGTGTGTGTTTTTTTAAGGGTCTTCTTCTCAATGGGTCACTCTAGTCACAGTGGTATTGGTCGCTAAGATGAAGCAACGTTAGTCGTTGTTCGTCTCCTTAGTTTTGGGTCACACTGCCTCCCACGCGATACTCCTTCACTTTGGGCGGTTTGAGGCCTTACGGGACTGTAACTCTTCCACCACAGTTGTCTGAGTCTCTACTTTGATGAGATGTGTCTATTGCGTGGGTGAGCGTCCTCTTGTTCTTTTCCCTTCCACCCTTTTTTTTTAAGGTCTATGCCTTATCGCCTGGTAGGTTAATGAAGTTTATTTCAATGTTTGGTTGTATGTGGAATAAAGTTATTATTACTATTTCATAACACTATTTTAAACTTTGTTGTTACCTTAGATCATTTATACGGCTAGCGGCCGTTTTCAATAACCTATCTATCCTACGTTTAACATACTAGATGTAGACAAATCTATTCTTTTACGCTTTATTACATTTCAATAACCTATCGACAGATAGCATTGGACTATAACTAAAAACAAACTATATTGGACATAACTATGGATAAGATCTTGTCATTAAACGTTGATAGCAATCTATCCGTAACTAGAGATACGTTATTGAAAATGGCCGTAGATAGACTGTGACAACTGTGAAAATGTCGAAAACAATTAAGTTTAGAATTAACCTCTATTTTGAGCGATTCACGCACACTAACACTTAGTGTCACACAAATCGCGAGTGTAAGACGTAGCTTGTCACGCACACTAAACTAATATTCCTGGCTTGTTTTTATCGGTTGTCAAACAGCAAGAGACTATCTAGACGTATAAATTATGGTAGATTTTTACATATTATTACTTTCATTATAAACATATTTTAAGCCCCATTATTTTTGGTAGCTGTTGTATCTCTTATTATGTAAAAAAAAATGGATAATAGATAAATGATTCCATAGCTTACGAGAATTCTTTACCCAAAAATAATGGTATTTAAGAGTTTTTATTTGAGAGTGGTACCTACCAACTAATGTTTATTTTATTTTATATTATTTAATTAAAGCTATGAAATATATATTAATGATGTATAAATAGAATAAAATCCAATATTCACAATCAAATATTTATATGCTCACATATTGGCGAATACCAAACGATTTCGAAACTGAAGTGGCAGTGGGAAGGGCACATAGTTCGACGGACAGATGGCCGTTGGAGCAGTAAAGTCCTCGAAAAGCGACCACGTACCGGAAGATGCAGTGTTGGTAGGACAAGATGGACCGAAGATCTGGTTTATATATATAAATAGACGTATTATTCAATGAAATGCGGAGAACAGCAAAGGGATTAAATTAAACGATATATTGTTAAAAGGAAACAGTTATTAATGCAATGATTATAATAATAATAATATTGTGCGATGAACAAAGCGACATATTATCGAATATGGTTCTCTACCAGACCGCGTCCGATGGTTCGTCTCAAATCCAACCATGTGTTCAGGCCAATAACGTTCTATACATATATAAAGACATCATTCGCAGTCTGATAGCGGTAAGGCAAAAGTGTGCTTAACAATGTAAGCACACTATTCTTAGCCGTTTGTCGTGTCATTTGTCAGTCCGAATCTAACTTGAACTGAATAAATGTTTAACATTGCTGCTTATTAACCAAGAATATTTTAAGCAACTGGAGTAAATACGGCAATGTACACCAGTCTTCTAGTAATTTGTGGTATGTTCCATATTTCGACTTTGTTTTTATGCGACGTGATTTGCCAATATGTCTAGAACGTCACATAGCAAAGAGTGTTTACTGCATTCGCTAGAGGGCAGCTGCAGCTCTTTCGAATGCCAGTATTATTGTACTTAGGTAACGTGTAAATTATTAAAAAAAACCGGCCAAGTGCGAGTCGGACTTGTGCACGATGGGTTTCGTATTATTTTTTTCTACAATCTATATAAAAACGGCAAATCACGTTTGTTGTATAGGATTGCCCCCATTAAATATTTGTTTTGTTTTTATTTAAGTAATTATTTATTTTGAAATTTAATACACAAATAAAAATTCTGTGAACATTTCAAGTGTTGTTGCCGCTATCAATATCAAGCAAAAACGAGCGAAAAATATACTTTTGTTGTACTATGGCAGCCCCTTAAATATTTGTTTTATTTTTATTTAATTATTTATTTTTAAAGCGAACATATACTAAATATTCTGTGAATATTTCAAGTTATCAATATCAATACCTGCTGGCGGTTTCGATATCGAGTAGAAATGAGCAAATAAAATCATATTTGTTGTATGGCAGCCCCCTTAAATATTAATTTTTTGGGCTTAATATATGCTGTTATAGCGGCAATATAAATATATTATCAGTGTAAACTTTTACTGTCAAACTATCACGATTCCTGAGATATTGGTGACAGACAGACAGACAGAACGGACTCTTAGTAATAGGGCTGCGTACCCTTTGGTTACGGCATCCTAAGAAAAGACTTATAAATTGAAATAATTCTCCTTCAATTGTACTTAATTTATGACCTTTTTAACTTTAATTTCTAATTTTGTTTCTACTGTAGCGATAGTATTAGTTCTATATATAGTAATTAGGGAGTATTTTTTTTTATAATTTTCATGTTCACCATAATTGTCCTTTACTTTAGAAAAACTAATTGTAACATAAGATCTAGAAAATTGTATTGTATATGATGTGGTGTGCTTTAATAAATAAACATGGGCGTTAGGAAATAGACGATAACTTTTGATTTATTTGTGATGTGTATATTTAAGTTACAAAAAAAGAAAGTTTAATAATGAGATTTTATATTCTTTCATCATAAGAACTGTTTATTTGAATAAAATAATATAATCATGAAGGTGTAAATATTGATTTAAAAGAGTGACAATGAGTTTCTTGACACTTGTTCTCATTAAAGTACTTCTCTCCTTTTCCAAAGTGGTGTGAAATGTAAATGATAAAGAAAACTTTTGCCATTCATAGGTAACTGTCATTTCCTTGACCTACATTAATTAAGTGTTTTTGATTTGATTTTATTCTGTGGAGGTAGGTGTTAGTCTGGTTAAAAAATACTTATACTAAATATAAATGGTCGTTTTTGTTTTAGGGTGTTTTGTGTTACATTCTTAACCCCTAACTTAAAAAGTGAACTCCGAACTAACAATAATGAACTGGTTTTGATGTTTTTTGTTTGTAAAATTTAGATAAAAGAAAGAAATAAATAAAAATAATTTCCCCAATAACGTCAAAATGACACATATGAAAGTTAAAAAATTTACGACGATTTCGGAAATGTTGAGCTTCACTGAGAAGAAGTAGCAAGAAACTCATTGCCACGCTTTTCAATCACCATTTACAGTTTCAGCATTTTACATTTTATTTCTTACAATGTCTGTAAGATTTATTATTATGGATTATATTAACAACATAAAAATTAAAAATTAAATACCTACCCGCAGAGGGAATTATTTAAAAAATGGTGCAAAATTATTAAAAGCGCGTACACCTTCCTTAAAGGCCGGCAACGCTCCTGTGATTCCTCTGGTGTTGCAAGAGAATGTGGGCGGCGGTGATCACTAAACACCAGGTGACCCGTACGCTCGTTTGTCCTCTTTTTCCATAAAAAAAGAGAGGACCAAACAGGCACCACAAGCAGCGCCCTTTCACAGGCATGACTATTGGACCAGTCATCGCTTCCCTCGCACATATCTTAGAGGAGGTAATAAATAAATAAAGCAATCCCACGACGCCACCACGAGCGGTTTGATGTGATTCATAATTTAGTTGGTTCTTACCTATAATACTGTATATTCCTAATGTATTTAAAAACTTTTTTTGGTTTTAGTTAGTTTACCAACCATATTACCGGCAAAAAACTATCCTTAGTTTATAAATTTAATATGTTGTTATACTAAGCCTATAAGGCAATTGATGACGTTCAGTTGATAGGGAATTTTATATTATTATTATTATGCCGGCAAGATAATACGTAATATAATAGCGCCTTTTACAGCCGTGAAACACTATTGTGTAAGCATTGTTGTGCTTTGACCTGAACGGCGCCGTAGTAGCTAGTGAAATTACAGGGCAAATGATAATTAACATCTTATGTCTCAAATTGAGGAGTGCAATTTCAAGAATCATGAGCGGCACTGAATTGTAATGGGCAGGGCGTATCAATTACCATCAGCTGAACGATAGTAGAAAGTATTGGTACAATTATTGTGAAAAATCAAAAGATCCCATCAATCTAAAACAATCATAATATTGGTCGTCCCTTCATAGAAAAGGTCCAATAGGGGTGTGGCTAACACTGCCCATTGGTCATCACAACCCCGTAACTATTCCTCCCGAGCCTTTAACATTATAAGTAAGTACACTACTTATTATTATTCCAAATGGTTGGTACATTTTTTATATAGTATATTTAATCAGATACAGGTTGTGTGTATTAAGAGGTTTATCTTATAAATATTGAAAGATTTATTATTTATACGGCACACCATAAAAAAAATTAACTCCTACCTATTTATTCGAATACGTCAAAGATAGGTTTAGACTAATGAAAACTATTGAAAAGTAAAAAGTTCGTAATGTAACATAATATAAATAATTATGTTCCGTGCGATAATATTTTGTTTTAAGCTTGTTAAAGTAACTTATTTAAAATTACCTGCTAATTACCTACACCATTATACAAATTCTACAATATACAGCTTAAATATTATGCAGCTACTTACTCCATATATACCTATGTAATTTATTATCAAGTTTTTTATTGAAATTAAAATAGGTATTAAGTTTCAAGGTATCTATCTTATTTAAGTAAATAGAAAAGAAATAGGATATACGCATTATTAAGAAAGATGTGAGCTTTTCAGTAACAGAGCCATCTTACGGAAAAGTACAGAATGTTTTCAATTATCCCAATACAACATTGATTGTCTTTCAAGATCTAACGGCTAACCCTACTTGAAAAATAAAGCGGCAAAATTAAGATGCAATGCAATATTACAATACTTTAATGGAACTGTTGTCGTGTTCCATTCCCGCTGTAGTATCCCGAATGATTTAATAAATGTACCTATATAGAAGACCATAAAAAGTTCTTTAGTTAGCTCACAATTTCTAGGGTTTTATAGGTCCCTGACGTATAAACAACGAAAGCCTTGCGATGACTGTGCTGGCCACCCTTCTGGAATTCCAATTCCAAAATGGTCGTAATGCAAAAAAAAAACATTTTACAAAGTATTTCAAATAATCTAAGTAACATACAAAGTGTTATTTAGGAATAGTTTATATTGTGCGATTCTTACCTAGATGGGATTTTATTGAATGTTTGCAATGGAAGCAAGTAGAAATGTATTCGAAGCTTCAAGCTTAATATACCGAGCACAAAACCATCAAGTAAACCCCACACCCTGGGTACTAGGTATAGTAGAACAACCTACATAGAAGAAAATAAAGAGATAAGAATTCTTGTATTTGTAACATAAGTGCGCGTTAAGTAAGCTATTCGATAATAGATGGCGCTATAGCTGTCTTAAATACGATAATGCAAAGGTTAGGTAGGAAAGTAAGGTTTTTTCTTTAATTTTAAAATACAATAAATAGATGAATTTATTGGAGATCTGTTATATCGTATTTCTTAATTTTTCTTCCTCTTTTTAAACTTTTTATTCAAAACTTGCTCCGTCTACCTATATTACTTATAAGAATTGGATTTCTTGTTAGAATATTCTTAGTAAGCATTTATTTCACGGTAATAATAATAAAGTATCATTACTTTGAATCATGAAGAAAATAGTTTTTTATTTAATTTACTAAAAACTTAAATAATTATTATAATAATTGTAATCTTCTCGATAAAATTAGTTTATATGTACGCCAATAGATGGCGCTATCGTATCTCATAACATATGGGTTCAAGGGAAGTATTTTATTAGCACGAAACCAATTATTATTATAGTAGGATAGCCTTCGAATTATCAAAAAATAGAAAGCATTCATAACTTAACACTAAAATTAGCTGATTGCTCCAAAGTCCCACCCCATCAAAAATCCCATCACAAACTTAAATGGGAACCAAGTTATATATTTAAGTATGATAATAATTATGGTGTGGATGTCCACTTCACTGACAAACGACTTGACATCTAAACGCCGTTCCCCATATACTATCTACAGATAGAGATAAATTACTACCTTCTACTGTCAGTAATTAGCTGTCAATAATCTGAAGCTGTCCCAATATACCCGATAAGTCATTCTTATCGCCTTATATTGGGACGCGTGAATTGCAATTTCCATACAAACTTCTATCGCTGGTAAGCGTATACGTTGTCCCATTGACAGGCAGCGTGTACGGATAAGGTGAGTTACCGTCGATAAGTTTATTGGGACAGAAAAGTCAACGATAGTCACGATTTTTATCTAATTAAGAGATAGAGTGAATATTGGGAACAGCCGTAAATGTATGCTAAGTTGTGCAGACCATCCTGAAATTTATTTATGAGAACGTATAATAAATAGTCTTAAGTTTTTCTGCTACAAAAATGATTGATATTTAAAAATATAACCTTCAAAATTTGAATATTCAAATTATTTAAACAAATCAAATTGTTTATTGTCTATTGAACCTCAACATTTAACTTGGTTATAGATCTCAAGTCTTTAGTCGTTGAAGTCGACAGCCAATCATTATTTTCATAATATTAAACTTGGCCACATAATATTTTCATGTTATGTTTCTGATTAGACATCATTACTTTTTTTCAGTTAATTTATTAATTACCAGACACCTTATCGATTACGAGGTGGCCCAAGGTCTGGTTCGTACCTCTGTCAGAGGTACGCAGAGGTACGTAAGTTTTGCTACTTAACCCCAATTTTTTTGCTTTATTTCGCCTCAATAGATTTCAGTAGTGAATCGAATCAAAATGCTTAAAACAGTTTCGATATGGATAAGATTTTACTTACAAGAGTTATTCGTTTTACAGATACGCAGCGGAAAAAGGCAATGTTCTCAGCGAGTATCGGACCTGAACCCTTGCTCATAGCAGGCATATGTTTCATAACTAACACCAAACATTGAATGCTTGAGTAAATTGGAACTTCCTATCAAGTTGATGCTCTAACTGATTTCTGTGTTATTTTGGGCTAGTCTTTATTAGCTTGGTAATTAGAACTACAAAAATGTTGTGAAATTCATTAGAATCATCGGAAAACATTTAAATGATAAAGGTTCCGATGATATTTATATCAGCGACTAAGCGGTGTGTTATCGCAAGATCGAAAAGGCCGTTCGCCATAAGATTTTACTTGTAATAAATATTCAATTAAATGAAAGTTCTTCTGGAACAGGAGAAAATTATGGCGAATTAGACAACTGGACTGTGGGATGAAACCACGTACTCTTATCTGAAAAGGCCTCAAAAATTCTTGTGATTCTTCTGGCGTGGCACGAGAGTGTGAGGGTAGGTAACCACTTATGGTCAGAATACATATAAAAATGGCAAATACCGTAGGGTTTGGGCTACTGTTGTTTCGGACTAAATGCTATGAAAATTATTTATATAACGACATATAATATAACCTACGAGACTTCGTCCCTGAGGATATAATAAAAATTTTGGGGTAAAGTAGCCTATAAAGTAGTCTTTCATGCTTTCAATTCATTCTCTGGAACATGGTGTACCGGCACGTACCTATTGTTATTTATATATTTTATTATTCGCACTTCTACCGCAATTCAGCTGATTCCTGCTACACGATCCTTAACTCTCCTTGACTCCAACATCATTAGACACGCCACAAACTGAGATGTGAATAGATGCAGATGATTCACCAGTGGGAGGCTCCTTTGCACCGGATGCCGGCTAGATTATGGGTATCACAACGGCGTCTCTTTCTGCCGTGAAGCATTAATGTGTAAGCATTACTGTGTTTCGGTCTGAAGGGTGTCGTAGCTAGTGAAATTACTGGGCAAATGAGACTTAACATCTTATATCTCAAGGTGACAAGCGCAATTAGTGCCACTGAGAATTTTTTCGTTTTTCAAGAATCCTGAGCGGCACTGCATTGTAATGGGTAGGGCGTATCAATTACCATAAGCTGAACGTCCTGCTCGTCTCTTCCCTTATTTTGATAAAAAAATACTAATTATGTAGACTGTTTGATTTTCAATGAGAATAAACAGTCTTGCGCTGTTTTCATGTCAAAACAAAACTTAGAAAGGTTGTTGCGTTGTAAGAGGGATAAGCCATTAAAAGAAATAATGGCCAAAATATTATCGAACCTATAACTATATACCACGTGTTCTAAAATAGTTAATTCACCATTGCTCTCCAAGAAGACAACACCCACCCTAACTAACCTTAGCAAGTATCTTAACACGGGGTCTTGAATTCTTATTAGAAAATTTTAATAAATAGAGTGAGGTAAAAACTACCACTGTTCAGCCACATGTATTGCTCGTAAGCCATGGAAGATTTTTTAAGTTTCAAGCGCTTAAAATCAAGAACGTGCTATCGAGAATAATTGCTAAACTGCAAAATTGGTCAAGATTATTTTCTCAACAATAAGTTTCATTATATCAACCTATATTAAAATGAAATAATTGATAATTGAAAATTTAATACGCACTTATAATATACCCAAAATATTTAAGCATATTTTAATAGCATAACAATAACAATAATAAAAAAACCTTAGATTAAGGATTGGTCTCCGTTGCGCTCCAACAAGATAACGCCTAACCTAAGAACAATAGCTTTTTTATTACGGCAACTATTAGATGCTGTGTGTGGCATCTTGATACTCAATGGTATCTTTAAAATTTTGCAACATATATTATTCTACATTGAAATTAATAAAATACAAAATACCTGCTGATGATATGTGATTCCATTGTCGTTTTTTATTTCTTGTAGTATTATTATTGCAAAATTTTAGTGCGCAACCCAGCATTTTAATTTCAATTATTCGCAAAGTTTAACAGAACATGTGGCACGGTAAGGAGACTGGATTTTGTACGCCTACTTGGGCGTAATATTCGCACTTTGCGACTACCCCAGCGGTATCTAGTTGGATAATCTTAGAAAAAAACACTAATGTTCATATTATGTGAGATTAATTCTCTGAGAGTATTCGAATGCTTGAAAGAGAATGCATTGATTCACTAGTCTGGTGCACGGCAGTATCAAACTGACTCTGAGTCGCTTAAATCGTCGGGGTTCAAGCCCTCCAAGGTTCATCTCTATGAAACCTCTACCTCTGTGAAACCTATGTGAACAAACTCCTTGGCGATGCGTCCTTCATCATAGAATATCTTCTACCGTACCATCTGAATCTTACTGCAGAACCTATAAACTTAGTCTTACCATTAAGATTGAAATAAAAAAATTCTATTGCAAATAACATTTAATACTTTTACAGTGTGTTAGTTTATATACATAAATACAAAACAATTTCAAATATGAAAAGCCTATTAGAATTGGTCTCTATTGGCTGCAATACAGTCCTTTTAAGGCCAGTTATCAATAGAAGCACGCACTCTTTCCATCGGAAAATTCGTCACTGCCATTCGTACGGATTGTTTTAGGGACTCTAAATCATCATGGCGTGTAGAGTAAGCCGTGCTCTCTAAAACTGACCATAAATCATAATCCAACTGATTAAGATCGGGACTAGAGGTCAGCCAGTCTTCAGCTCTGATGAAGTCCGAAACGTTCGTTTCAAACCAAGATTGCGTAGACTGAGCGTTTATAGCCCTTATTCAATGAATATTCTTGGTAATTGAACATGGTGTTGTTAAGGGGCTTCACTTACCTACTTACGCCTTACTTACTTACGACACGATGAGCATTTTATTACCATCTTCACCATCTGGATGACTTGGGTTTATCCACCGGTTACTTCTCATGGAACTTTGAAAGAAATTTCCTTCAGTCGTGTCTTTAGGTCGATACGACATTCGATGCTCCCAGCTGCTGTAGGTACATTGTACAGTACAGTCTTAAGGCCAGTAACTTAGATCATTTATACGTCTAGATAGAATATGACAGCTATGAAAACGTCGAAATAAATTGAGGATAGAACTAACCTCTATTTTGAGCAATTGACGCACACAAACACAAAGTGTCACAAATCGCGAGTGTAAGACGTAGCTTGTCACGCACATGAATCTAAAGTTCTTGGCCTGTTTTTATCGGTTGTCTAACAGCAAAAGACTCTATCTAGACGTATAAGTTATCCAAGGCTAGTTACGCATTTGTATTCAGCATTCATATGTCATGTATCAAGGCAGTATTGGTGGAGTAAATAGCTATCGAGAACCCTACTATCATTTCTTCTAAGCATGAACTGACCATTTGGGAGAGTAGTAAGGTTAAATATTTCAATCAATAATGAAAACAAACTTATTTTTCAAACAGCTAATAATAAATCTACATCAACTACTAGTTACAACAGACTTGTGTAGAACGCCTTAGTCATTCATTTAAGCACATTGAAGGGTTAGTATTCGTTTGTTTCTAGTCGGTTAATATTACTATTACTTAGTAAATTACCGTCGTCTGCTATCTAAATATTAGCCAAATGATAAGACAACGCTTATATTGGCGATATTTTAAAAGCAATCATTCAAATCTTCAGTTTTATTGACAAGGGAAAACATCAAGACAGACCTATTTTTTTTCATGGAAAAGGAGGACAAACGAGCGTAAGGGTCGTGGTGTTAAGTGATCACCGCCGCCCACATTATCTTGCAGCACCTGAGAGATCGCAGAACCGTTGCCGGCCTTAAAGGAAGGTGTACGCGCTGTTTTTGAAGGTACCCTTTGAAGGTGTTTTTGATGTCGTATCGTCCCGGAAACACCGCACAAGGAATCTAATTCCACAGCTTTGTAGTACGTGTAAGAAAGCTACATGAAAACCGCACTATGGAGGATCGCCAGACATCCAGTTGGTGGGGATTTTATCCTAATTTATGGCGTGTCGTACGAACAACTATCCACAAATTGCAAAATATATTTTGTGCTCAATAACTTACAGGTCGAACTAAAATGCAGGGAAATTAAACAAAAAGTCTGATTAACAAATCGTGGATATTTATTGAAATAAAAATAATAAAAATGAAAAATAATAAACAGTTCATATTACAATCAGAATAAAATTTGTTTTAATTCATTTATTTATTTCAATTTGTCTCCATCTACTAACTTCCATAAATTGCAATAGTTTTCCTAAAATCAATATGTATTTTCTAATATACCCAAAATAAATGTCAGTTAAGTATCAAAAGACCATTTTGAAATGTTCAATATGATCTTTTGAAGTATCTAGGATCTGTCGGAATGGCATTCATATTTATGATTTGAACGCCATACAAAGAGAGCCTAAAATGAAGTTTAGTAGACAGCAAATCAGAAAATTTGGCTTATTGAAGACAAACAGGTTTTCGTTATAATTTACTTATAATTAACTAATATAAATTCTATATATTACATTAAGTACGTATACTGAATGATTTCACACTTGGACTAAGATTTATGTAGGTACGAGTGAATTCACAATCACAAAAAAAAATCTGGAATATTTTCAGTCTTAACAAAAGAACATTCCAAATGCTGGAATCAATAATTAAAGATCATAAACTTCGCTAAGTGATTTAATAGACTTTAACACTAATTAATTACTTGTCATTAACACCTAGCAATTTTGATTTCTACTTTAATTACAGGACTCTTACCGAATTTGTCAAGAAATTGTATTTTAAATAGATTGACCAAACATTTCTAATATGAACATCAATAATATATAAGTAACCTAGCATGTACATTTATTAATTATATACAGTTTTATCTATTATAGGAAACATTTGCTTATTGTACACCCTAAAATTATTAAACAACTTATTGGTTCTAGTGAAGATCTTAGAATACTGGAAAAAATATTTAATTGACACTATACAACTTAATGCTATTTTATCAACGTAGCTAACTTTGGCATTGATTTCTAGGTCTATACAATAAAAACACGACAAAACAAAGTTGAAATGTAACGTAAAAGTCCTGTACAGCCTCCAAAAGAAATAACTTAAAAACTTCAAAGTAACAGTAACAACGTAACGGAAACTCTTTCAACAGACAAAAGATATGTCACTTACAGTTCATTGCTTTTAAATAATGCCCTAAAATTCTTAGGATTAGGTAAATTGTTGTCACATCAATATTCCTTAAGACTAGACATTGAACAAATCTCCTTATTAATATATCAACGTGGTAAAATTTGTTCTTGACGACGTTTGGCCTAAAATATCTGGCTGGGTGGCGCTGGAGGAGGAAGACGGAGGCCACCCCAAGGGAAGAGTCACGAGGCCTCGTCCCGGCAAGCATTGGAGTCATCAGAAAGAGCAAGAGATGTTCCATTACTTTGATTCACCACACACTTTCGCATGTGCTTCTCAAGCGTAGATGGAACAGAGAATGGCATTTCACAAAATCGGCACCGATATACGTCTTTCCCTAGTCGGCCGTGGGTTTTCATATGCCTTGTTAGTTTTGAGCTCTGTGCACAAGCATAAGAACATAATTCACATTTATATGGTTTCTCCCCAGTATGAGATCGCCGATGTACAGTAAGATTTGAACAGTTTTTAAATACTTTCCCACAAAATTCACAAGTGTCGTTCCGTCGGCTATCTTTCGACTTCAATAATGGATTTTGTAGCAGACCATTAGTGCTGTTTTTGAGCCCATCAAAAATGTTGTCGGGTGGCCTTTGCGCATGTAAAGTGGGAAGCCACCATCCTTCACTCCTATCCATTTCTAACTTCATACGTTTAGATGCTTCAAATGGGTTTTCAAATGGATTAAATAAAGGGTGTGGCTGAGGTGGCATCTTTGCAAATTCTTCTTTTAATCGTAAAGAGGCTGTTTGGTGCATACCGTTAGGTTTCTCAGGAGGTCCGTTATTATTGTCCCGATCCTTAGCTAATTGCCATTTTAATGAATTATTAGATTCTTGTAAAGCTTGTTTAAAAGCCTCACTATATTGAGCAATATTTGAAAGACCGAATTTATCCATGAGTTCGCCTACGACTGATGCTGATGGAGGGTGAGCGGGCAATGCTGGGGTGTGTTTTCGAGTTGGTGCAGATGGAGCACTACTATTAGATACAGTTAAATCTTCAGCTTCCTCTACTTCTTCACCATCTTCATTTTCTTCTTCTTCCTCACCATCGAGTTCTTCATCCTCTAATTCATCTTCAGATTCATCATCTCCTGTATCACCAACTGACTCACCATCTTCAGTATTAGCCTCTACACCTCGGTGAACTTTCATGTGTCGTTTTAATTTTGAGGATTTCTCGAAGGCTTCGTCACATTCAGAACATTTGTAAGGTTTTTCACCAGTGTGAGTTCTTCGATGATTCATTAGGCTGTTTTCAAATTTGAATTTTTTGCCACAAAATTCGCATGTATGATTAGCTTCATCACTGTTTCGCTTTCCTGTTGGAGAAGATGAAGAACGCTCGGGTGGAGGAGCGTCTGCGGTTTGTGGTTCAACTCTTCGCTCAGGCGTAGAGTTATGAGGTCGCGTAGCTTCTCTAGGCGTGTCCACCGTTCCGGGTCCGGCGCCCGCCGGTGGAGTCTGGCCGACTCGGGAGGGCGACGGGGAAGCGAACGGGGGAGAATGCTTCCTGGGGCTAGGAGAGCTCGAATTGCCTGTGGCCGCCCCTGGACTGGTCGTACCGGCCAGTTGCCGCAAGCGCTGCGAGTAAAAATCCAGCTGGGGTTCTAATGAAAGTGGTTGTGAAACTGTTGATGATCTTTCACGTCCCGATAACGATGTAGGTATTACCGGTGGTCGATCTGCTGGCGATGGAAAAGCTTGGTGTGGTGGAAGAGAATTAGCAGCTACGGCAGCAGCCGCTGCAGCCAAATTGAGACCATGGTGACGAAATTGCTCGGATACCAGCTGCTCCATTCTAAACCTATGATCGTGGTGGTTCGGTCGTGCAAACAACGGCGCTGTTGGTACCGAGGGATGAGCAAGAGGTGGTAAGCTACCAGGTAGAGGCATTCTTAAAAGTCCACCAACGCCAAATGGAGAATGCATATCCGGAGGTGGTAATAATGGATGATGACGTAACGATGGAGGTGGCAATGGAGCGCCTGTCGAACATCCTGAACTAGTGGAGGAGGTGCTTGATGACGAATGGTTTTGTTTGTTAGAATGTTGCTGTGGCATGGATTCTAAGTAAATCTTCACGCCATGGACGTGTTGAACGTGTTGCACAAGTCTCCAGGCCGAATGCACGCGAGCCTTACAAGTCGAGCATACGTAGTTACTCGGTTCTGTGGACAAATAAAAAATAGGTTAGCCTGCGTGAAATATATGTGTTGGAATCGTTCTTCGATAGGGAAATTTACAGCAATATTAACGGGGGCAAAGTTTCTAGTAATAGCTCTCACATATCGTAGTGTAGGCCTAGGGAGGGCTCGTGAATGGAATGTTAAAGAGTAGTCCGAGAGCCGGTACGACGGCGGGCGTGACGGATAGCCCCTTCGTGTTCCGCGTGATTCATACACCTCTAAAATCTTATGAAATATATGCGGACAGGAATCACGTACAACTGCCGGGTTAGGGCTGTTGATATTGAAATCTATATGACAGAACGTTATCTTTAACAAAATGGATGGATCTTTTGGGTCGCATTCTTTTTTCTGCATATCTTATCACAAAATACAATAAAGACAAATCAATGTTGGGTTGAAACAATACATCAATTAATTAATTATATAATAATAAAGATAAATAAATGTCTTGTTCAATTATTCGTTATTTACAAAATGTATACCTTGAATTTAATAAAGTTGATACATCAGAAGCAACTCTACGCGAAATGATACGTCAAATCAAAAAATAAGTACATCACGTCTTGTATTACGAATTCCTGCATAATATTACTGTAAGTATAAAAATATGACAAAATAAGAGCATCGCTAAGAATGGAAGGCGCGGCCCGATAAGCAATCGCGACTGTTAAGACGATTATTGAATTGTAACGGTCAGATTGTGACCGACCGGAAAGAATACAGGATGTATCAATTTTAATTTTATTTATTTCTAAGGTGTGGTCTAAATGTATACTAACTAAGGAGTACTTAGATGTAAATATATTGTCTGAAGAAGTATTTGAATATTTTTATTAATTTATTCCAATAGGAATTTTATTAATTAATTATTTGTGAGATTGGATCAGAAATGGGGAGATTCGCAGGAGAACCAAATTCACTGACATAGCCGATATGATTGCAAAACTGAAGTGGCAGTGGGCAGGACACATAGTTCGACGGACAAAAGGCCGGTGGGGCAGAAAAGTCCTCCAATGACGACCACGTACCGGAAGACGCAGTGTTAGTAGGCCCCCCTCAAGATGGACCGACGTTCTGGTCAAGATCGCTGGTATATGTTAGGTGAGGGCAGCACAGGACCAATCGTCGTGGAGATCTTGGCATGCCTTAATAGGCAAGCACTACTTATGAATACAAAAATTGAATATATTCTAATGTCAAAAACAAAACTGAAAAAATTCTGATACTTAGATGTTATTGAATTTCAATTATTTGTCACCTAAAATTGGTTTAAGTAAAGCCTAGAAAAGAGCTGGTTCGCTGTTCATATCTAGTTATTTCTCAAATTAAAAGGTCACTATCAGAGTCACATGAAAAGAAAAAAAAGTGTGTGTGTGTACTTATGTATGCACGCAAGAAATTAAATTTCTTTGGCCTAACGAAACAAAAATCATTAAAATGATTTACTCCTCGAGCTATTCTACGTTTTTAGAAAGAACAATTATGTAAAAATCTTGCAAAGATGGCTTTGACAATTAATTATTAAATAATGAATACGGCTGTATGGACTTGAACCCTGTGCCTGCCCTAATAATGGACGACGAAACCAAAAAAAAAATAACGAATGTCGCAAACGACAGAAAATTTTAGGGACCAACTTCACCCTGCTACTTTTGTGTTACAGTGATGCGCGCGCATCTTAAAATTTCACTCTCATCATTTTTGGCGCATAACTTCAAAAAATAAATTTAAGTAGAGTTCTGCGTATTATTTTAGAACACACTGTGCTACGGTACATGAGATAGGCGTTAATATTTTGGCTTTTATCTAAAGTATTGTCCATTGTGTTTTGGTCACCGCTAGATATCTCGTAAGTCGCTACAGCACAGTTAATCTGATACCAGACATGTCAGGCTCTGAAGACTTAAAAATTTACTCACACTGACATACATAAACACATATATTTAAATAAAACACTTTTTGGAGGATTAAAATTGTAACTGTGTTTTTACATTAGATTTTGCGTAAAAATTACATTTTTATTATACCTATAAAAACGGCAAAACTTCACATTTGTCGTATAGGAAATTAAATATCTGCTATAATTTTATTTAATTATTTATTTTAAAGTGAACATATAACACAATATTCTGTGAATATTTCAAGCATCTATCAGTTGCAGTTATCAATACCGAGCAAAAACGAGCAAAAATTAGGTTTATTGTATGGGAGCCTATTTGAATTTTTATTTTATTCTTTTTTAGTATTTGTTACTATACCGGCAATATAAATACATCATCTGTGAAAATTTCAACTGCCTAAGTATCACGGTTCATGAAATACAGCATGGTGACAGACGGGCAGACAGACAGACAGAACTAACAGCGAATTCCTAGTAAGAGGGTTCTGTTAATAATAAAAAATAATATATTTTTGACGAGTACGAAATTGCTCTGAGAAATTCCTATTGGAAAACTGACTTATTATTTAAATTATGTTGTTATGTACACACTAATCACATAACGATGTATCGTTGTTACATGTAAGATTTTGAAGTTATATGTACTTATTTAGGCGCGTAATGAAAAAAATTTGAGAGTGAAATTTTAAGATGCGCGCGCATCACTGCACCACAAAAGTAACAGATTGAAGTTGGTTATTAAAATTTTCTGACGTTTACGTCATTCGTTATTTTTTTTTTGGTTTCTTCGTCCATTTTTAGGACAGGCAAAGGGTTCAAGCCCATACAGCCGTATTCATTATTTAATAATTAATTGTCAAAGCCATCTTAGCAAGATTTCTACAAAATTGTTCGTTCTAAAAACGTAGAATAGCACGAGGAATAAATCATTTTAATGATTTTTGCTTCGTTAGGCCAAAGAAGTATAACTTCTTGCGTGCATACATAAGTACACACACACTTTTTTTTAGAAACATCTACACAGTAGCTTAATCCGACAGCATCCGATTAAAATAGTCATTGTTAGATACTATCAGGAGGACTAAGCCGTTTAAGGTACGATAATTAAACAATAACTTGTGGGTGACTTGATGTTCTACGCCCGATCATAGATTCGTATTCAATCTATCTCTTCGTCAGTAAAGAATGCCTCTGTGAGGGTGTCCTAATAAGCTACAAATTTACATTAATTTGTTTTCACAATTCATAAATAAAATATAACCTTATATAATTTATTCACCTATATAGAGGGTCTTGCTTTAGGCAACGCATGATAACAGACCAGGCTTATTACTTTTAGTGTGCGTGACAAGCTACGTCTTACACTCGCGATACGTCAGTCACTTAATTTGATCGTGCGTGCGTTGCTAGAAATAGAGGTTACCACTTCGCCCCTATTATTTTCGATGTGTTCAAGCTGTCACAGTTCACATTTCTCGCATATTATTTGGCGCCAAACTTAGCATAGACTGTACTATAGGTGTCCCATATTGATAACGATGGAAACTATTGTAAATATATCTCTAATGTTATGTTAAAAGTGACGGTTTTTGAGCCAAAAGTTTTTTGCTATCTAATATTGATAGTGTGCATGTTTAAATAAAAAAGATAAACATTTTATAAGCAGAAGAATAATAAGTTGAATTATTTTAATAATGGAGTAGGAGAAAAATATAAGTGATTACCGCTACCCATAGTCCCATGAAACACCAGAGGAATTACAGGAATAATAATAGTAAGAATCGAATAGTTTTATAAAGGCATAAAAGACATTTATTTTCTCAAAATTGATTCCTTTAGAATTATTTTTGATGTCATTTCTAATAACTACTAGATACTACTACCGCTTCGGAAACAAATGGCGCTCTGAGAGAGAAGAAGCGGCGCAAGAAACTCTCCCAGCATTCTTTTTTTTGCGCTGTTTTCAATAAAAAATATACAATATTGTACAGTCATTTCTATCGCTATAATGAAATCATTATCTAGTCCCAGGCTGTCCGATCATTTAGATAATCAGCAGTGGAGTAATAGGATTTACGGCAGAGCCATTTTTTTATAAAACATTTAAATTTATTTATAGGTAATGCCTGAACAGTGGCTGGGACTTTATTATAGAAGTGTATACATTTACCATTAAAGCTATTATGTATCTTATGAAGCCTACTAGAATTAGTTACAAGCAATCCCTTATTTCTAGTGTTATAATAATGAAAATCACTATTAAGAGCAAAAAGGTGACGATTTTTGTGAACGTATATTAAATTTTCATAAATGTACTAATATACTTTATACAAATATAATAAAAGTTTGACGCCATAGATGGACATAAGTTGAAACCAGGTCTAAAAACCGTTTCAATTTCAAAAGGCAATTGTTGATTATGGGGCATTGTGACTACGGGCGAAAAATCAGTGGGGGTGAAATTTTTAAACGCCACCCGTCTGGACGCCCCCTAACATAATGGCGAGCAGTTTAACTCGGCCCAGTGATTGTCGTGGTCTAACAAAGATACCAGTAATTTGTAATTTTACTCGTCTGGATTCTACTGATAAATTAAAACCCTGAACCCGGTTCAAAGATCAAAAGATGGTTTCAAAAGGTAAAAGTCCAGGGTAAAACTTTTCTAAACTACATTATGATTAAAACAATGTATACGTTACTTTGCGGAAATCCATAATTATACAAATGATTTAAGTTTTCTTTAGTGTTAATTCCGCCAATATTTGTTTTTAAACAATTCGACACGTGTTTCGCCTCTACACGAAGCATCCTCAGGACGTGTTGTCTCGCCAAAATCTGGCATGAGTCTCGTAAAAACAAATATTGGCGGAAGTAACACTAAAGAAAACTTAAATCATTTGTATAAATTTCTAAATTCAAATGCTCAAGCACATTACGTAATTTCATTTAAATTCACTTCAACTTTAAATATCTTCAAACACGGATCGTCGTGGAGATCTTTGGCGGAGGCCTTTGCCCAGCAGTGGACGTCTTCCAGCTGATGATGAAGCGATTCCCGGGTTCGAATGCCGGTTGGTGCAAACATTTATATGATGAACATGTGTAGAATATATTATTCTACACATCAACATTAAGATCATTACAATGTCTTTGTCCAAAAGTTATGCGTAATAAAGAATACATACCGATGAAATTAAGAAAAAACATAAGAAACAAAAGACGTAAGTCTTAAAAGAAATTTTTCGCATGAAAATAGAAATCCCACTAACATATTCTAGCGCTCGTAGACGGGAAACTGTCGGCGCTACTTCCTGACAGTACTTGTTCACAGAAACGCCTCTTGTGGACGCTCTGGAAGTGAAAACTTAGGAACTCATGTGAACAATCCTTGAAAATATACATCTATATGTACATTAGAATGAATATGTGTATGAAAAAGTATTGTACGAATTGATTAATACTCGTTTATTAAGCATTTGATACATATTTGCCTAAAGTAGTAAAAATTTACCTACAATATTTAATGCGGCAAAGAAGTACTAGAACAATATATAAACAACTTTTTTAATGTTAAGTCCAAGCATGGATTGCATGATGTCTTTTTTACGTCTAGATAGACTGTGACAGCAGTGAAAACTTCAAAAAAAATTAGGTTGACAGTTAACCTCTATTTTGAACAATGCACAATACAAATCGCGAGTGTAAGACGTAGCTTGAAACACACTAAAGTAACAAACCTGGCCTGTTTTATCTAAAGTAATTAAATTTTACCAATGTTTTATTAAAATAAATTCTCGTATAGATTACCTAATGTTTTGCTTAAGAGGACACACAGAGGACACACATACGTGTCAACTGTTAGTACGGCCAGTGCTGGCGATATTTTCTTGTGAAACCAAAATAATCGCAAGAGATTTGCCTTCCTTATATTAACGTATATATGAATTGTAAAATTGAAAACACTTTGGTACTTAGCGGACCGGATCGAAGCAGGGAAACATCGCTACTGACGCATATGCTTGCCCGAATGTTAAGTGTTTAATAATGTTCTATAGAGTAAGCGGTTCCATATCCATTTTAAGCAGTTCATATTTTTCCATGTCTAACAATAGTAATTATATTATTATACTTGTATAAACCACCATTCACAAATTACTTAAAATCATCCATCTGAGGGTTAGAATTAATATTGAAATGATCGGCTTTTTTTTTTAAACTTTTTGCAATTGTCAAGAAAGCTTCTGGTACAGAAGTAAATATTTAGCAATACAATCGTAACTTATATTTAAAATACGTATTAATAATACTGATACACTTTTACACAAATTATCTTGCCCCAAACTAAGCATAGCCTGTGCTATGGTACTATGTGTACAAGACAACGATATATTTGGTACTTAAACATACATAAATACATATAAACATCCATGACTCGGAAACAAACATCCATATTCATTATATAAATGATTGCACCTACCGGGATTCGAACCCATGACCTCTAGCTTAGTAGTCAGGGTCACTAACCATTCGGCTATATGGGTCGTCAATATATATATGAGTTCTAGTTTGTCTTAACTACTCAACCAAGGTACGAAAAAAGATTTGTATTTGCGAAATAGCACGAGAGATGGCGCGATAACCGAATTGAACGCAAACTCGCCAGCACAAGCTATTCAGACAAAACTTAGACTTTTACATGTGTATATCGTATTGGCTAGACTAAGATATACTAACATACTAAATATTATGTAGACGATAAGGTCTGTATCTTTCTTTAATGTTCGTCTTTTAGTGTAAGGATGTAAAATTGAGATCTAGCGTAACGCAGGGGTTCTCGTTAAATATTCTTTATGATGCTTTACGCATTGAAACTGTGATTGAGGTTTTAAAATATCATACAAAACGTCGCGGAACATCTTTTGGTGCTAAAGACTAGGTTGATAGTTTCGTTGTGGGTAGACATTGCAAGAAGCCTGGCAAGTTGTCAGGTCTACGGCAAAATGAAGCCTATAATCCCTACCCCCCTGGGAGATTAACGTGGTTGTATGTATATAACTTGGCAAGCGAGAGTTCGACATGTAATAACTAACTTAAAGATTTTTTTTGTAATATTGACACACTTTGGCACAAATTATCTGGCCTGTGCTATGGGTTGCAAGACAACGATATATTTAATACAATATACTTACTTAAACATACATAAATACATATGACCATGACTCTGAAACAAACATCCATATTCATCATATAAATGTTTGCACCTACCGGGGTTCGAACCCGGGACCTCTAGTTCAGTAGGCAGGGTCACTAACCACTAGTCTATATGGGCTGTCGTTAAATGAACTAAGGATTAATATTTCTGAAACTTAGTACCTACGCATCTTCATCATCATCACCCATCACGCCGGCGCATGAGAATAATGCAGTTATTGGCCGCTTTTTCTTCCAATTTCACAAAATATTATTTCTATAATTGATACTTTATTTATTTATTTATTTAAATTGCGTTTCATGCGACTTAGTTACTAAACAAAATTGTAGTACTAAATAATTATCACGTGCACCTCGTAATAAGGCATAGCAATGAACGACAGAGGGGCAGACATTCAAATATATTTTTCCTCTAGGTATTCATTAATAGAATAGTAACATTTTTCCAAAAGTAACTTTTTCAAAAAGGTTATGAATTTTTTAATATTTGTTTCAGCTTTTAAGTGTTCTGGTAACTTATTATAAATTTTAACTGACATTGGGTAGGGACCGGAACTATGTAATGTTAATTTAGAGTTAGTTTGCATAAGATTATTTTTATAGGGTGAGGCAGCGCCAAGAGATATAACTTATACTATTTTTCATAAACCTATACAAAAATAAAATATTAAAATTCAACAGGTTGGTCTACAAATTAGCATGTTCAAACATACTAATAAGCAAACAAACCGACTCTACGGAAGTATGATTTGTGTAAAAGTGTGTCAAAATTATTATTAGAAAAACGTCCCCGATACCAAATATCTATTTCTAGTACATAAGCCACGATAGGTATACTACTAAATAGATATAAAACAAGGTATTCAGGTTCTCGCAGACAAAAAAGGCGAAAGCATGTCTAATAGAATAATAAACTATAAAAAGATTTGCGTGATTTTTAGCGCTCGGGATAGACCATCGACTTGTTATGCGGCGGACGTCCGGTGCACTGCTGCTGTGAATGACCGCCTTCCCTTTCCGACCCCTTCCAGCCCAAGCAGGGGGGAGTTTTCACCCCCCACAGAAAATTGTGACCCTTTACTGAAGATATGTTAAGAAATGATCCAAGTGTATAAATGGAAATACTTGTAGGAGAAATGAGTGTAGGTTTGGCACATTTAATTAACAATTAATAATTTATAACACAATTTTTAATAATAGCTACGAATACAAGGTTTATATAGAAGATCCTGAGTTTGTTGCGCCCATTCTTCTCAGATCTGAGGCATACCTTTTGGAATGTGTGGTAGTTTTTGACTTTCAATAAGTGATTTTAAATCCTATTTCGAATAAAAATGTTTGAATTTCAATTTGATATCGCTTAGAATAATTAACTATCAGAATTGCTCCTTAACTTTTCTTCTTAAAGTTTCTTTATAATTTTTCATTTATATAACATAAAATATTTCATCATTACAAATGCGTCAGAGGGTAGAGCCACGTGTTTTCGGTTTTCTAATTCATATTATGTACGTTTATGCTACACTTTATAAAGTCGGTAACACTGTTGTGATTTCTCTGGTGTTAGAGAGCATGGACTGCGGTGATCACTTACTATCAGCAGACCCTTACGTTTTCGAGTTTATTCCGCCTTTGAGTTTGTTGCGCCCGTTCTTCTCAGGTCTGAGGCCTACCTTGTGGTAGTTTTTGATTTTCAATAAGTGATTTTATATCCTATTTTGAATAAAATTATTTGAATTTGAATTCACTAATAATAATAAGTGACGAGCGCAGTTGTAGTGCCGCTCAGTTTTTTTTTGCGTTTTTCAATAATCTTGAGCGGCACTGCATTTATATAGGCAGGGCGTATCAATTACCATCAGCTGAACGTCCTGTTCGTCTCGTTCCTTAGGTATTTTCATAAAAAAATAACATTTCGATTGTCGAAACAATAAGAAAGTAGCAATAGTCAAAAAATATAAATGTAAAGTGAAACAGAACCTTTATGTCACAGATATTGTGATCTCCTAAATTGGATCGCAATACTCTGTGGCCAGATGTGTAGGCTATTTTAAACTCGTAATAGCCGTTGTCGACACGTGTGGAACGACCATTACCACATATTACAAAAAATGGAGAAAAAACAATAAAAGGGATAGGGAACATAGACGCTTTTAAAATTAATTTTGACGAAGATAAAATCTACAGAATATTATTTCAGTTTTAGAATGTTTGGAACTTAACGCTCCTTGTAAATGGTCTTTTGAATTTATATCATGTCTAACAGTGCGTAATTTAATGTTGTAGGCCCGAAAATTAAATTGACCATGTTATTTGGTCATTAATGCATTAAAATTAGTCCTTTTTTTGGGAGTTTACGCAAAATTGAGGTACAGATTGATAAAATGACAAAGGAATTAAAAAAGCCACACTTTCTAACTTTTCATCGAGTGTTTTCGTATCATGTTGGAATAGGAAGAATCCTTGTCCTTGCCACCACGTGCTTAATGTGTATTCGGGACTCGAATTCATATTATGTCAGCTTAGATAATTTATTCATCCAGATGGAGCTTCTTGGTGATAGACAATCGATGAAAACAGGCCAGGTTTATTATTTAAGTGTGACAAGCAAGCTACGTCTTACACTCGCAATTTGTATGTCACATTGTGTTATTGTGTAAAGTTACATTTTATTATATAAGTTAAGTTAATTTTAGTTAAGACGACGTTTCGTGACCTTTCCAAAACACCTTTTCAAGGGGACTAAATAATTACATTACACGCGTTTAATTCTTTAAACAGTGTTTTATTTAAATGTGTAACACTCGCGTTAATCAAAGAAAATACTTGTGTTTTAACACTTCTTATAACAGTTATATACAGTATAACATGCTCAATATTTGATTTAAATTGATAAATTATTTTGTTTTTTAAATGACTCGTTTCTTCACCAGATTACCTGGTGGCTGATTACTTGTTAATCTTTGTAACACAAAAAGAACCACAAGAGTATTGGTGATTTGTGGCTTTTAAAAACAGATGAAGGAAGAAGGGAACACGCACTAAACGGTTTTAATTCAGTCTGCTAAAATTTTTCACTTATCTCCCTCGTGTCCAAACCACAAAGCGACTATGATAGCCATTCAATTCACCCCGAGCATTGCAATCGATGCGACTAACAATACTTTAAAAATGTCCAAGCTGGGGGACTTGTTATAATCAAACACAATTCGTGAAGTCCATTGTTACGACCTAAATCAATTCTAAAAACTGCTCCTCTCAAAGCAATCTATCATAGAGTAAATCTATGATATACTTATACACAGTGAATGCATTATCACCAATCCTAAATCAGCTATCAACGAACTCTTTTCACTAAAAGGGTACTCTCTATAGAAACGGTTGACCCTTCATAAAGACTTATCACCTCATATACAAAATAAGGTACGTCTAATTCTAGATAATACGCAAGACCATATTTTAATACCTAGCAATAAAGATCAAATTTCAATGCGTGATTTTGAAGATGATATCAACTTGAAGTTAGCTGAAGTTTTTTCTCAACAATCTCTCGGACTTAACTTGTGTTATCTCGCCCACGTCACGAGGAATAGCAACCCGCACATACATAATAGAGACGATATTTCTAAAGAAATTTAAATTTGCCCGCAAAGGTCCCGAGATAGGATTAAAGATTGGAAGTGAAGATGCCCTTTTGTGGTCGACCCTTAAGAAAATATGCCTTGATATGGAAATATCTTGGACGGATCGAGAGAATGAAACTGATCAGTGCGAAAAAGTACACTAAATACTTACTATGAACAGGCGTTAAAATGACTTTCTGATAAATTATTAAGCTCTTCATTAACCGAAATGGGTTATTTATGTATATGGATTATTTATGGGTCTATCGTACAATCTCGTTAGACATACATCTACACAGCGGTTTGAGGGTTAAGTACTTGGTAAGTCGAAATTCACCAGATTCCAGGTTGTCGGGAGGTCTAAGTATTTGATAAAAAGAGTTATTGCTCATCTATGTGTAGTAGTACCTCATAATCTCTTTTTCGCGGATATAAAATAAACCTAATCGCACTGTATTCTTATTTAAATTTGACTCATGTAATATTTATTTGTTAACAGCTGAATCGGAAAACACTTCTGTTCTTTTGCACGGCAAAGGCGCTGGATAAAGGCCTCCCCCAAAGATCGCAATGACGATCGGTCCTGCGCTGCCCTCGTCCAACCTATTCCGGCGATCTCAACCAGTCCAACTACGTCTACCGGTACCTGGTCACCATTCGAGGACTTTACTGCCCCAACAGCCATATGTCCGTCGAGCTATGCCATTTTAGTTTCGCAACCAGCTGGGCTATATGTCGATGACTTTAGTTCTCCTACGTATCTCTCCATTGCTCTCTGAGCGACCATGAGCTTCCTTATAGTGCAAATAGTTAGCAACCACTAATAATCTAATAATAATAGTCTAATGAGTAATACGTAAAAATATTCAAGTCCAACAAATGTTCATTAACATGACCAAACAGACGAGCGAAACACTGGACGCTACTGATGCACTTGATTCAATATTTATTTTGATACATATAAGCGTCGGCCATCGGCTCCACGCCGCATTGTGATGTTAATGATTGCAAAGGCACTTTGTGGACACAACGTTCACGTGAGTACAAGTTCTTTTGTTACACATCTGTAAATATGGAAATACTCGTTCGAAAGCATCATTACTATAAGAATTATCATTACTTCATCGTCCTTTGTTAGTATAAATATTCGAATGGGAACTGGTTCCAAATTTAGCTATGAGCATGGCCAAAGGACACGCGATAGGCACGAGACAGTCTTCCCCTCACCTTTAACACAGAAAGACATTCTAAAATTAAACCCCACTTATTCGAAACCAACCACTTAGTTACCTTCCCGTTTGTACAAAAACTAAATATATCTTCGGCCATTGTGACACCGCCAAACAAGTCAGTTCCGTAGGTTACGGCAGTAGTGTGTACGTGTCAGAAGCATGCTAAACATTTTTTATCTTTGAAAAACTATAAAAGACTGCTCCGACAATGGAGCCTCAGTAGCATCTTTGACAATTATAATATCATACGTTACAATCAAAGAAACGACATAAATCACTGGCAGTCTCTACAATTTTCAACCTTATTGTTGATATCTTTAAAAGCGTTATTCAATCGGTGTTTCGTATAATGTAAACTCTTTTACGTCTAACATATTCATGGTTAACATAAGGGTCATCACAAAAGGCCATAGATAACAATGCGCGCACGTCAATCGTGTGCTCATGCAAATAATTTTTTTTTCGGAATCGTCCCCTTTATCTGTTTATAAAACGATGGGGTTAATTAATATGTAAAAAATAATACGATTAAAATAAAGGTTCTCTTTAGAAGGGCACGAGTTTAAATTTTACTGTCACTATTAGAGATATGCATATATTTTGACAATGACCTTTCTATTTTTGTTAATTTATAGCCAAAATTGCTTTGTTTCCGAACAACCGTAGAAAATACGACTGTGCGATATAATAATACCAATTTATTTTATAATAATTGGACAAACGTTATTGAATATAGCTGGTTTGACAGCTCACTTGAAAGGGTTAATATTGGAGATATAAACTCAATAAGCAGAAACAACTGGTGTTGGAACGAAATCTGCAACTGACGTGACACGGCGAATTGTGGTGAAAGTCATCCTATATTTTTGAAGGCTATTAGATAGGTTATTGTTTATAATAATTCTTAGTATGAATTTTATTCTGAACTTCAAATCTTACAAAGAGATGATATGAATAATGTAATTAACAATATTGAAATGAAAATTGATGATTAAATACATGCATTAAGAATATTACTTGACTTAACTTTGAATATATATATTTATTAAAATATTTACAACATTACATCAATAGGTCGGTACGTGAATAAACAATAAATAGTTATTTCCAAAAACACTCAACTTATCTATCTATTTTTCAATTAAGTCATTTAATTGCTTTTTAATTGAATTAAAGTTAAAGAGTTTTATCGTACTCAAAAAAATTACTGGGGAACATTATAAAATATATGGGTTATAGTTTTACATTTTTAGTTAGTCTCGGAAACTTGGATGACAAAATTATTTTCGTTAATTGTCTAGTTAATGCTAAGCCTGCGTTTGATATGAAAACTAGCTAAGTATTTCTAGCTCTTCTGCAGATTTTACAGTCCAATCTGCTAAAAATATGTGTCAGTTAAAATTTTTTGTAAATGATTGTTGAGTATCTGCCGATCGTGCTGTATTTAAAGCAACATTTTGCAGTCTTTGTTAAAGCAGTTGACTCAATGCGGGTTGAAAATTTTGAACGGTACACACTTTTCGGGTTTAAGGAGGCTTTTGTTGTGCAACGGTTTAATACAAAAGTGTCAAATGACGGCACATCTGCTAGCACAAAGGGTTATGCTTGGATAGATTATTTTTCGATCCACCCCCGCAAGATTGCTCGCGTATACAGATGTTCCAGGTTCTATTTTTGTTTATTTGTTGATATTGTTGAGAGATTAAGACATAATATTATAAGAGATTGACATGATCACATGAAATTTAACGTTAAGCGACGTTCATCACCATTATGAAAGGGAAGATTTAATTTTGGTTTTTTTTATGACAATAAGGGACAAGACGAGTAGGACGTTCAGCTGATCAGCCGCTCAGGATTCTTGAAAAACCCAAAAATTCTGAGCGGCACTACAATTGCGCTCTTCAACTTGAGTCATAAGATGAGATGTCTAAATTGCCTAGTAATTTCACTAGCCCTTAAGACAAAAACACAGTATTGTTTACACATTACTGCTTCACGGCAGTAATAGGCGCCGTTGTGGTACCCATAATCTAGCCGGCATCCTGTGCAAAGGAGCCTCCCACTGGTACTGGTAGTAGTTGCTTAAAAGGATCTAAATAATTTAGTTAGCAAACAATAATTAATTTATTTTATCATTATGATGGATTTCAACTTGCGAGAAATATGTATTTCTCGATGACTTGGATAATTCTTTTTCACCAAATTTTTTTGGATCGTATAATGTTATCATATACATACATACATTATAAATTCTGAAGCAGCACATGCGCAAACAACAATAATTTTCATTTAAAAAAAACTATCTTCACGTTTTGAAATCCATGACCATCTTAACAATTAAAAAATATATAATATGTTATATTTGACAGCCGGATAAAGAACACCCTGTACAGACACCGAAAGATTAACTCCGATCCGAAATATATGACAGTCCAGTGACGTAAGCATTTTCAATTGGTGACCAACATTGTTGTTGTGCAACATCTTGCACGTCTTGTGTTAAGTTAAAAGGATTAAGCGTAACGATAAAATTGTCTCCATATACAATAATATCTTTTGAAGTTGACAGCAATACGAAAGAATCATTAATAACAACTAAACTAGAGAAGTTTACAAACGACAGAGATTTGTCTTCGAAAGATAAAAGCTTGGAAGCTACTCATTTATTAATACTAAGCTTAATAACTGTTTAATTTTTAATATTAGTAATTATCCCATCAATAGTGGTTTTATCCGTACTACATATCATTACACAAAAATCGTCACCTTTTTGCTCTTAATAGTGATTTTCATTATTATAACACTAGAAATAAGGGATTGCTTGTAACTAATTCTAGTAGGCTTCATAAGATACATAGTAGCTTTAAGGATAAATGTATACCTACACTTCTATAATAAAGTCCCAACCATTGTTCAGGCATTATCTATAAATAAATTTAAATGTTTTATTAAAAAATGGCTCTTTCGTAAATCCTATTACTCCACTGCTGAATATCTAAATGATCGGACAGCCTGGGCTAGTCCCATTGTGATTATTTTATAGCGATAGAAATGACTGTACAATATTGTATATTTTTATTGAAAAGAGCGCAAAAAAAGAATGCTGGGAGAATTTCTTGCGCCGCTTCTTCTCTCTCAGAGCGCCATTTGTTTCCGAAGCGGTAGTAGTATCTAGTAGTTATTAGAAATTACATCAAAAAGAATTCTACAGGAATCAATTTTGAGAAAATATATGCCGTTTATGCCTTTTTACTAATATTATAAACGTGAATGTAAGTTAGGTTGTTAGGCTTTCGCGCCTAAACCACTGCACCGATTTTCATGAAATTTAGTACAGAGATACACAAGAGCTAGGGAAAGGACATAGGCTGCCTTAGCTATAGCCTTTTACGCGAATAAAAGGCTTGGCGGGGTTGAAATAGAGGGTGGAAATTCGTATCAAAGTTCGTCATTATGAAAATTTGTATTTAGGCACTTGATAAGAAATAAATAAATAAATATTTGTTCTAACTTTTTTTTAATTAAGACCTATTGGATGAAAAAGGGGGATGAAAGTTCTATAGTTGGTAGCTTATAAAAATATACTAACCACAGCAGTTTTAAGTGTATTATTTGTAAAGTAAGTATATTTAAAAAAAAATGCTGCTCAAAAGTAACTATTGCACGCGCACGAAGTCGCGGGAATACAAATACAATATAAATGTGAATGTAAGTTTGTTTCTTACGCTTTTACGCCGGAGCTACTGAACCGATGTTGATGACATTTGGTACAGCGATGGAATAGAGCTTAGGAAAGGACATAGGCTACATTTTATCCTGGAAAAATCCATGATTTCTGCGGCATTTGTGAAAAACTGAAATTCACGTCGACGAGCTATATATATATATACCAATAGTAGGTTTCAAATAGAGATTTTGCTTGTGATTGGTTTATTCGGACGTATAACGTTTCCCGCGTTTATTTACAAGGCGACTTGACATTCGGATAATTATCATTGTATTGACAGTTTTGTCAGGAATATAGTCAACATTTTGCATATTCTTGGTGTATTCTCAGGTTTAATTTTATACCAAGTTTATTTGTAAGGCCGTAAAAGTATCTATTAAACATAAGAATGTGAGTAATTTAACATGTTCTTACCACTATGCATAGTGTTGGACTCCGCGTCAGCAACTTCTGTCCTAGATTTCTTATGGTCGTCCGGAGACCCTGACGTATCCATATGCTCTTGTTTGATCTTGGGTTTGATATCTTCATCAGGTGAGCTGGAAGGCATCGGGGACGTTGATGCTCTCCTCTTTGGAGTAGATGCTCCAGCGTCTGCGTCTATTAAAAAAAATAAAGATCATTTTTTAATCTTTATTTTTAAAATTAGACTAAAAGTACTACATAAAAAGTGAAACGTACACTATGCTTTATAATTCTGTATTGTTTCTTATTGAATTTACCGCTACTTCGTAAAGGGTTGAGCTAATGAGAAGAAGTAGCAAGAAACTCATTGCCACTTTTTTAAGTCAATTTACATTTTAATTGTTTTACAAATCATTTCAATTACAATATATGCAAAGTGACGCAACAAAAATACTCAAATGTCAAAAACTTAAAGGCTTACACGAGTAAGTCAAAAAAGAAAAAAAAAAGTAAATTAATACTTAAGAGTTATTGAGTATAGTAGTTGCATCAATCAACACATACCGTAAATAAATAGAGGCATTATGTGAGCATTTCATAAAATAAAATAAATAATAACTTTAACTTTAAAGAAAATAATAATAATAAAAAAACACATCAAGCAGACCTCCCGGTAACAAGACCATCCAGCCACCACGAGTAGCACCCGTTCACGAGCATGACGCATGGACCAGCCATCGCCTCCCTCGACCATATTTTAGGGAAGGGAGTCCGTCCGTATACTACTACTTTAACGTTACACAAAATAAAATTTGAAAACAAAACTTTTCCGAGTTCTTCTTCTACGTCACTCGAACGGATGGCTCAGTTCGAAAAGCGGTCGCACGGAACGCGAGAGGTCGCGGGTTCGAGTCCCGCATTTTTCATAAATTTTCTTTTCAAATTTTATTTTGTGTAATTAATCACAGAAGTGAGGGTTTAAAACAACAAATTGTAATACACTTATTGAAAACTTACCATCTAACAATCTTTTAGGAGTACTTGAGGCACCGCCATCTTCCAATAAATCTGGAGGTGCTATCGATGGGCTTGCCAAAGGTGGAGTATGAATCCGACTATTAGGAGGTCTTCTCGCTGTCAGCAACGATGGTCTCCGTCCACTTGAATTGACATTACCAAGTTGCCCTGGCCTGGAACCGTCTTCAGGATCAGAGTTTGGACCTAAAAACGAGTTAAAATGTATCCGGTTAGTAATCGAAATGTTTAAATGACAATTCAGTATGCAATTACTTTTGGTTCGCGAAGGTCAGTGGAGGAAATTAGTTTTTGATAAAATTTTGTGTTGAATTTGTGTTGGATTTTTCAACGTTTTAATTGACTTTTTTGTTGGTAATTATAGATAATAACGTATGTAAGAATTACGTTGGGTTTTGGTCAACTGGAACAAATATTTATTATTTATTTAACTAAACAAATATATGTCATCATTATTGGAGATACTAAATTAATAACACATGAGGTAAACATTAACTGATTATTAGTATATTTTTAAATGTGTGGAATTTCACTATGATCTTCGTATCTTAATGATAAAGTCTTTCATAATAGAAAAAGCAATAAAATTATGTAAATACGTTAAACTTACATACATATAAATAAATGTAAACCATTGCCTCTAGAAACATCTAAATTGCATAGGTACAGTTGCATATAAATAATTTACTGTTTTGTTTTATTTCACAAAATGGAACGGGATAGCAAATGGCTAACTTTTAAGTTACAGTAATATTTGTTTGTATTCAAGCAGAAGAGCGTTGCCCACTACATTCTCTTTACACAAGAAGAGGCAATCGGGGAATTTCCCGCATAATAATAAGTGAACATAGCTGCACATAGACGTCAGTAACACCAGTTTTATATGACAACAAGGACGAGACGAGCAGGACGTTCAACTGATGGTAATTGATACGCCCTGCCCATTACAATGAAAAACCCAAAAATTCGAACGTCACTTCAATTTCACTAGCTACGGTGTCGTTTAGAATGAAACAAGGCAGAAAAAGGAGCGGTTGTGGTAACCATAATCTAGCCGGTATTCTCCCACTAGTATGGATGTACTGCAACTGTCTGTTACCAAGAGAAAGGCAAATTATTCGTGAGTGAGGAAAACTGAAAAGACTTTTTGGTGGTAGTCAGATTTGCAAAGTAAATCAGACAAAAAAAGTTCGAACGAAAACTTTTCTCACGAACGCTGTCTCAGCAATGATGATTACTTTGTGTATATTGAACACCTACTAATATAGTTACACTGTTAAATACTTAATATGTAGTAGGTTGTTACCTGTACTGTAGCAATGGTAGGAGGTGAGGTCTTTATCACAGGAGGATACTTTGTGCTGGATGAAGCGGACGATGTCTGAGAGTGCGAACGCTCTTCGACACGCTCCACACGTGAGCGTGTCCGCTGGCGTACCAGGTGTTGGTGACCCACCGCCTTCTGCCGCGCTGTCCGCATCCGCTGAAAATACACTACATTAGAACTCCATGTCCAAACATATATTAGTCACATAAGCTCTGAGACTTGATTTTGTCGGTGTCAATAGAACTTATAAGATACATAATAGCTTTAAGGGTAATCACTTTTATAATAAAGTCCCAGCCACTGTTCAGGAATTATCTATAAATATATTTAAATGTTTTATTAAGAAATGGCTGTGTCGTAAGTCCTACTACTCCACAGCTCCACGCACAGAATATCTTGTAATAGGATAAAATTTAACACAGAAACGGCTCGAAAGATATGAATGTAATTTGGCACACAAAAAGCGACAAATGAAAAACAATTTTTATTTTGGAGAATTAAATTACTTGAGAAGACTTATGTCAGAAAGGGCGAACTGGTCACCCTGGTTTTATAACACCAGAGGAGTTGCCAGCCCTTTAGAAAAGGTTACGCGCTTTTTTTTAATGTTTTTTTTTTGTAATTATGTACATATTTAAATAGTTATGTAAAATATTCTTAGATTTAAATAAACAGTTATATACGTAAACGTATTGAAAAGTATTTTTAATATTAAAATGTTAATTGAAAAAAAAATCCTGTATCTACCACACCAGCAATCTAAGCGAATGAGTTGAATTAGACTGATTTTATCAAATTAATGAGATCCTACAAAATTACTTACGCGATATTATTGTATTTATAGAGACAAAAGGTCGGGCTATAAGCAACAAAAGATATTTAAATATAAACTACCGAGTCGTAAATGTAACTTTAGGAACAAATAAAGCAGTGATTTGACTAAAAACCGTAAAAATATGCCATGAAAGCTGTACATCAAATTGCTCACCAAAATTACTCAAGTGACATATGGACGAGACTAAATTATATGTAATTTGAGTCACGGCTTCGAAGGTGTCAGTTGTGAGATTGACCACTTATCTCTGAATAGGACAATGGCTATAATAACTGTTTTAAATCTTATGGTACGCCTTTAGGGTCTTTTCATATGAAAGTTAAACGCCTTGAACAGATGCGACAGTGTTTTGACTTCAAATTGAATGCGTAATGCAACATGTAATTTCCGGTGGTAAAATTGAAAGATTAAAATTATCTGTAATTTACTTTTCGGTGTTACCTAAATATTTCAACGTTTGAATGAATTTTTGTGCAAAAATTAACTGTTTGAGTTTAATCGATGTTTCGCGATTAGTTTTTTATGGTTCTTTAGTCGATGCAAATATGTCAAAGTGAAATTGAAGTAATCGTTATTCAAAAAGGCTCATAAAAACACTTTGTAATTGTCAATTACATTTGTTATCAATACCTACGTTGGCGGGCGAGGATCGAACCGGGGAACGTGGAGATAGTTAACGGTTCTACCTTTTTATTGCGCCTCCGGTGCTTCTATATATTCTAACTCTTCTTATAATACGAATGTGAGTTTGTTTGTGTGTTTGTTATGATTTTACACCTAAACTAGTCAACACATTATCAGGGGTACAATACACATTGGAGACATTTTACCAAGAAAAATAAAATTAATTCCGACTGACAAAAAATTGTTCTATTTGACCGCGTGACATATTTACTTGGGTGCCCATGTCCAACAATTTATATTATGAACATTTCTTAGTAACGAATTAAATTACAAACAAGTGCTTGAATATCTTAATCAGGAAATAATGCAGCCAATGAAACCGGGGTCTAAATCACCCATGAAATAGGGTAAAGCTAATCTTTACAAAAATGATTATTACTATATAAAATAAATCTGGTATTTTTGTAAGAAAGTCGATATTGATACATTTTAAAGAAAATTACATTTTATGCTAATAAATGTATAAATATTAACTTTACAGATTCATTAGAATTGATTTAATAAAACAATAAATAAATGTTTTGACTAAAAATTGCGGCAAACTCTTTCGCAGCCCTAGATTTGACATCCCCAGTACATGCGGGGACTTAAGCAGATACTTAGCAAAGAATTTAATTGCCTAATAAATAAGCCGACATTGGTTTCGACGCTACGAAATTATAAAGGCGTTTTCACATTCAAGACTCGCACAATTGGTCGGCACATCAAAGAAGCTCGAGCTAATTTTACATAAGTACTATGCAGTCTCCCTAACATTCCTTTTTATTATTATTTCTCCTTCAATCTCTTTGTGTAGAAGTAGGCCGGTACTTTCTTAATATATACAAGGGGTCGATTGTAACCAGAGAACTAAATTAATATGGTGTAAAAACTACATGGTACACTCTCTGTTTACAATGTTACCTAGATTTGCTTAGGGGGGCTTATGTAAATATGTGATTGCAGTTTTTTAGGATTTACTCAGGCGTACGGTCTGGCGCGTGTTAAATTTTTTAGCGCTTCCGTTGTTTAAATTTCGTTGTGAACTATCCCTTATGTTAATTGACTCTATAATGAAAATTATGAATATGCTTTTTAGTAGAAAATGGCAGGGTCTAGAGAATCAATCTAAGAGCTGTCAAATCTAAAACATTACGGTGTGATGCCACTGGCGGATAGAAGAATAGTGTTAGATCTTTTTTTTTACACAATATTTTTAGCGGTGAAATAGATTCTCCTTACTTGCTATCAAAATAAACGTTCCTCTAAAATTAATAAAAGAAAAATGCCTATTCGTTGCTTGTAGTACCACAATCTAGGACTAATCTGGGTCAAAACGCAACTATTTCTAGGCTCTGTAGATCATATAACTCACTGGCCAAATCGCAGAACATTGATTGTATCATTTCGCTTGCTGAATATAAAAAAAAAATACTTAATTTACACACGTGACTTAGAAAACTTGTTTTCATATTTCATTTTTATTTTTCGATTATATATTATAATATTTATAAATTTTCGCTTTTAAATTGTTAAAATTACTGTCTTATAAGCGTAGTAAAATTTTTGGATGCTGTAGTGAATTAACTCTTATCCAAATTATTATTATACTTTAAGTTTAAGCATGTAAGGAGTGTAATTTGTTAGTTGCCCAAATAAATAAATAAATAAACTAATATTGGAATTTACGAGTTATCACTTTATCTGATCAACCCTATCACCACTCGTTCGGGTTCACCTAGCCACACCCCTAAATGGACAGTGGTCAAATCGACACATGCGCTCTACACTTCACTCCCACGTATTGGATTGACCAGTGATTTATCGGCGTTTACACTATAGATATTGCTCTACATTTGGGGAACTTTCAATGTTAGAACTTGATTCGGTTCTTAAATGCGATTGGTATTTCGTGAGGGTAGTTTTAGTTTGTTTTCTTTACATAAGTTTCACCTACATAGAAATCTATTTTATGTTTTATGATTGTCTAGGAGTTACCAACAATAAATGATGGTCCATTTCAGGTGAGCACTATATCGTACAGCAAAAAACGCACTGATTTTCCTTTGAATGAAAATTTAAATGAAATTTAAACTGTGCTCTGATAAATGACACGGTACTGGGAAACCATCCTTAATCGGTTCAATCAACAATAAAGTACTGGCTACTTTTTTTGAACTTCTAAATCTAGTACCGTAGCTAGTAAAATAACTGGTCAAATGAGACTTAACTTCTTATGTCTCAAGGTGACGAGCGCAATTGTAGTGCCACTCAGAACTTTGGAATTTTTCAATATTCCTAAGGGGCACTGCATTGTAATGGGAAGGGAGTGTCAATTACCATCACCTAAACGTCCAGCTCGCCTCGTCCTTTATTTTCATAAAAAAAATACAAAAAAAACTTGATTTTGTGATTTTATATTTCGTCAACGAACTAATTAAAAAAGAACTAAATCTGAACACCCGATTATCTATGCATTATTTTAATGTGTCCCCGAAAATGTTCAAAGCGTCGTCTGTCTATACACTATCTGTGATTTATTGTAAGTTCAGTCTAGCCGGAGCCGTCACCGCCTCAGGTGACGTAGGGAGTCACCCCTCGAAGTCACCAAAAAGTTTAAATTAGCTCGTTACCGCGTCGTGCCAGTTAAATCTGTGCATTGTTTTTTACACCGCAGAAAAGGTCAACTCTGTACGACTTGTATGATTGTAGAGACACTCTCACATTGTACAAATTTGAATTATATTTGCGACTAGCGAACTACATGGAGTACTTTATAATTAATGTAATATGCGATTAAATATAACTAGATGTTAGTTAGTTAGTTATTTAACTAAATATGATATTCGCATTTTATCGCCTTTATTTTCGTTTACTCGATTAGGTCAATTATTTGTACATCAGAATTCATTTAAAAGCCTGAAAAATGAAATACATATGCAGATACGTTATAATTTTGGACAGACATACATTTACGTAATACTCGTGCAAAGAGCTTGCTTAGTATTCAAATTATTAATTAATGAATCACTATACGGTTAGAAGTTATAATACCAAAGTAATTGCGAGATCATTGTTAATCTAAACAATTTGTTATGTTTTTAAAGTGATTACCCTCACTACTAGGATTTATACACAAATAAAATTTTGAAAACAAAATTTTGAAAACAAAATTTTATGTTCGATGCGGGACTCGAACCCACGACCTCTCGCGAGAAGTTGAGACATCACTGTTTTTTAAACACCTTATATAAGATCAGTTTTGACAGAACCTATAATACCGTAAGGGAACGTAAGAAAGTCCAGAATGTAGAATTCTGGATACAATACATATTAAATGAAATAAAAAAAATACAAAGTTCTGAGAGCATTCAATGTAACCTATCCGCTTACAATTCAGCATCAAACAAAAAAAAATATGTCTAATTTTGACACAATCGTGACCACCGTAGCCAATATTAATTGGCAGGGGATCTCAGCCCTATTGTAGCTTCCATGCGAATACATTTTAGCACCAAGCAAAAGTAATAACAATGAAAATTATGCGGGGGTTGATATTACAGCCGAAATCAATCAGAACATTGAAAATCGAACTATTAATAATATTGTTTTATAACTGAATTAGCATTTTAGTATTAATACAAGCTTGGATATTCAAATTTCAAGTCGTCCTTGTTTGTTTTCATTGAAAGCGACAATTCCATCATATTCTTTGATAAGTATTTGAATGGGCTAAGTTGTCGGAAATGGACATTGAGTTCAAAGGGCTTCACGAATAAAGCCTTATGTCGGCGAATTCCGATGAAGTACAAACGACGTTTTGTACCTTTTTATGAGCTGTTTTGGTATAATTGTTGCGATACTATTTTTTTTGTATTCATTAAGGCGTCACACACGAGCATATGCGGTGATATAGGTCTGCCTTATCAGCACCAAATTCAAATTACATTTGGTAAGATGTTAGTCTTATCTTATAAGACAACTATAACAATATTTCTTAAATAATGTTATAGTAAGTATAAGTGTGTTTATTTATATTAAGTCAAATTAAAAAAAATATATATTGATAAAGTTTGCAGCATAAACGAGTATTTGATGTTTTTATTTTGTATTTTATTGGAACGGGTTTATTTTTCATCAAAAAATGAAGTGATCACCTCCGCCCACACTCTCTTGCATCACCACAGGAACCACAAGAGTGTTTCCAATCTCACTAAACGAGTGGAGGCTCAAAGGAGCAATGGCACTGGATGCCGGTTAGATTTTGGGAACCACAACGGCGCCTATTTCTATCGCCGTAGCTAATGAAATTACTGGGCAAATGAGACTTGACATCTTATGTCTCAAGGTGACGCGCGCAATTGTTGTGCCGCTCAGATTTTTTGGGCTTTTCAATAATCCTGAGCGGCACTGCATTAAAAAAAAACGACTCTTGTGTTTTGTAGAACTATCAACACTAGAGAGTAATGTGAAGTAAAAGAGGTATACAGCCATGGAGACAAAAATCTTGCGGCATAAAAAGTATGTATGTACTAATAAATCAGTGTATATACATGAATAATATTTCGGTACATAATGGATTCTTCCTGGCACCGTTAAGATTTATAAAGCACGCTGTTTTAAAAGCAATTGTTGACAAGTAATACAAGCACGGTAAACACCACGCCCCGTACATTTGGCTATTCAAGCGAAAGGCGGACTGTGTCAACAAGTTTCTAATGACGTCACTGTTACCTACCCCTGTTCCAATAATTACAGGCTATATACAAGTTTATTTTAGTATATAATCGATGTGCGTGGATGGGGCGAGGCTGTGCTATTGTAAGTTTTAAGACGCCATTTTAAACTTTGATTGCCCATCGATTTTATGGGAAAGTATTGGCAGTTTGAATAATTGCATTTGCTTGTACTTATTTCATGTTGAGAAAATGACAATACAATATTATAAAAACAAAGGTAAGTCATCATTCTATGTTGGGATTCATTCTGTTAAGACAAAAGATAAATTTCTTAGAATCTTTTAGATATTGTTCTTTTAAATAGATATAATATTCTTGCAAGACTTAAAACTAGAAGTCTAGACATAGTAGTTCTATATTTCATGAAATTTAAATATTATTTTGAATGTATAATTTTGTTATAAAATTTATAACTAATATTTAAATTTATAGCATTTTTTTCCTAATCGTCCCTTAACTCTTTCGTCAACATTAAAATAAATATTTATTAATTTATGTCTATAAATCACACATATGAAACTCAAAGTTTTAAGACATACATTAATTCATCACGACTTCGAAAAAGTTGATCTTGAATGAGAAGAACTTTAAAGAAACTATTGACCACTCTTAAAGCTGTTTAAATTGATTTAAAACCGTGTATTCTGGGCGCAGCTGTAGATGTATTAAGATACATCTTTACTCTTACTCGTTCTACATTAACTCAGTGTAAATAATTAACTTTATTATTTTATGGAATAGGAGGACAAAAGCGTACGGATCACCTGTTGTTTAGTGATCACCTCCGCCCACAATCTTTTGCAACACCAGAGGAATCAAAGGAGCGTTGCCGGCCTTTAAGGAGGTGTACGCGCTTTTGTGAAGGTACCCATGTCGTATCGTCCCTGAAACACCGCACAAGGAAGCTCACTCCACAGCTTTGTACTACGTGGAAGAAAGCTCCTTGAAAACCGAACTGTGGAGGACCGCTACACATCCAGATGGTGGGGATGATGTCCTAACTTGTGGCGTGTCGTGCGAAGGTGGAATTCGGCGGAATTAGGAATCAGGTTAAACAGCTCTTCGGAACACTCCCCATGATAAATGTGGTAGACGACACACAAGAGTACACACTAAGTAAGAGTCGCACTATTACTAATAAGAGAGGAATTATTGATCGAGCAGACCATCCATCGCTTTAACCTTACCGCTAGGTATATAGCAACAATAATATATTCACTGCAAAGCATAGTAGCGATATGTCGTATAAAAAGTGTAGGTAATTCTATTACCGGGAGCAAACCTAATTTAGAGGGCCCACACAATAGACAGGCTAACGGACAAGCTTATTACGATTGGATCACGATAACCGAATTACCAGTTTGCCACGTTTTACCTGCTAGAGAAAAAATTTGCGACCGCAAATCAAATTAAGGTCGGGTCACACTAATCGTGTTATTGATATCTATGATATTGGCAAAGAAAACACGGGGAGTCTACTGAAGTGTTACGATGATCTTCTACTGCTAAATCGAGCATAAAAAATATAAATATATAATTTGCGCCTGTTCTTCACATATATTTTCAAATGAGTGGTAGTTATTGACGTTCGATTCTATCTTTAATAAAAATATTTGAATTTTAATCAAAAGTTTAAATACAAGACGTCTTAAAACAATTAGAATCAAACCTTGATGTAAAAGCCAGGGTTGCACAACTCACACCTTAATATCGCATCGAAAAAGATTTTTAAAGTTGTAGTAAAACGGTTTTTTGTGTGAAGACATCTTTAAGCGCACTGAGCACTGATGTGGGTATTGAATAACACTGAGCTGTCACACACGCCTATGTAACTCTCGTTCCGATCAGTGAGAGCAACATCTTATAGATTAGTTTATACTCAATATGTATTGTAAATGTTACTTTAGTCTACTACTAATTACAGTCTCGAAGGTAGAAGGGAAAATACCGAGAGGCCGTCCGAAGAGATGTTCGGATCAGATATCCAAATATCTGGATATTCCTATCAACGTAGCACTGTAAGAAGAAAAAGTAATGCTACCTTACGAATGAACAATAAAAAAATTTAGTTGTTTTTCGTATAACCTTTGCCTTGATGAAGTAATTGCTTATGTCGTGTGGCTTAAGCTTAAATCTTCTTTTCTGAGATTTAAGACCTAAAATTTAAGATCAAATACTACAGAGATATACATTAGACCACAACGTAAGAAAAACAGTGCCCTCCAGAGTATTGGCCTCTTCGTTAGACTGATTTGAATTTTTTCTCTTTTTTCGCTTTAGGTGTAAGTTGATACTGCGCCTGGGGAAATGGACAACCCTTAATAGAATTGGATATGAAATTGTAAATTTCTTTTTTTAGGTGGATTAGGCTCTCGTAATTTTTACGTAAGATGATATTTATTGAAAATTGTTTTTGGTCACTCTATGGGACACGGAATTGTATTTAGGGTGAAATTTGAGAGTGGACTTAAAAATGCAACAAAAATTTGAATTTTTGTCCTTAGCAGTTTTAATTTTTGCATTAAAATTTTTGACAGTGAGACATTTTTGACTTTGACTCGAAACTGTCCTTAATATTAGTTTTTAAGTGACTGTGTAAAATTTGTTACTTTTGGCTTTGTTTGAATGAATAGGTCAAAGCTCAACCCGGTAGATTAGTTTATTCTGTATAATAATTATAACTTTGGGTTAAGGTTACTGTGAGACAGTAATAGTTAAATACTATTTTTATTTGAAATTAAAAATAGTTAATACAGCATTAAGAAATCTTTGCGCTTTTCTGATCCAATTATTTTAGTAAAAAACAAATTATATATGTATTATTATATTAATGGCATTATTTAGCTTTTAGCAAGAAAATTCAGTTCCAACTGTCATTTGTCGATTCCAAACATAGAACAAATCTCACTCGACCTTATTCCAGCACTACATAATATACAGATTACTAAATGCTACGTTATATTGTGTGAGAAAATATTCTGTAGGAAAGAACTATAGGCTTTTATTCGTTGGGTATTTGTCACGGTACGAGTGTCAATAAAAACGACACCGGACGGTGTGCACAACGCTGTGAGACGTAGTGGTGTGCCCTTGTCGATGAAACAATTACTCCCATCTATTTACACCTCATTAAAGCCATACAGTCCATGTTATTTTTATGATTCTTATATGCGTAAATATTATTGCTATTTACCAACTAAAAATATCAAGTAAGGAAGGAAGGGTTAATGGTTAGGTGCCAATCAATGTGATACAAATTTGAATTTTATGTGCATAAGTGATTCAATCCAAAATTCTAAAATTTTATGTAAAAAAAAATTAATATCACTCATTGATCGTCAAAAACTACTACCCATTTAAAAGGGCATGTATTTATTTTCTCAAAATTGATACCTTTAGAATTCTTTTTGATGTCAATAAATTATTAATGTCTTAGCCCTGAGACCAACGAGCGCAAGGAAGACAATGGGTTTCTTCTTTTATCAATAAAATTTCGTCACAATATAATTAAATAATATAAAATAATAATATTAAATAGCCTGAGGGTGGTCACTCTTTTCACATGTATCAGAAAGTCAGCAGTTACATTGCAGTTACCTTTACCCTTACTTACTTACTTTATTCTTAAGAAAGTGTTAATAAACAACAATCAGAAAATCACAGCCGCCATAGTAGTTGATTTTTATACAAAATATATATATTTTACTTATATTATACACTATGTTGTTTTGTTTTCCGAAACAAATGGCTTACATGAATATCGACATCGATACCCAACATGTCACACCACTATACCCGTTAGAGCGGACACTTAACCCCTAATCCTCAGCACTTTCCTCCAAGTTTATGGCAAAAATCTTAATTCTGGTGCTGCCGTTAACTGCCCGACTCTAATTATTGGAAGCAATTGTTTCTATTACATCGAGGGCCGTATTAGTCGTCGCGATAAATATGAGTAATAATCTATAAACACATTAATTACTGACATATTTTTTTAAGTATTTAATATTAACTTATTGCGATACTCATACAGTTGAAGTGTCTTATTATTACTTATCTATGGTGCTATACATTTATGGTAATTTTTTGAATATTTTTTTGCAATATGAAAAAATCTTATATATTTAATGTCAATTTAAAGATAATACAAGCTTAACTTAAGTACCACTCTTTATCAGATACTTAGAAAAAAAATTAAAAGAGGATACATTCAAAATTCTTTTTTTTTTTCGATTCATAACATTTTTTACTTTCCTCATATCTTACATAAAATGTTGCTGTTTCAGTTAAAATAAAATAAATTAAAAAAAGATTCATTTAGGATTCCACAATGCTCTACTGACACTGCATTACGTCCAATGACGTTCTACAAAACGTCATTGATTACGTCAGTATTTAAATATAAATTTCATTTCTTAATTTCATAATTTATTTAAATTTCTAATTTCACTTCAAAGTGTAGAATTATTAAATAAATTTAAATGTTTTTCCTTATGGAAGTAAGAGGAAGTAAGAGTTAAGACTTAATTTACAAATAATTTTAGCACATCTTTTAAAACTATTCAGTTCTGACCACGCATGACATAATTCAGATCCTCTTCCACAAGCGTCTATATTTTCCTACACCCAAGATATAGTGTTCCCTGTGCAATAAAACTGGGGTCATAAAACTACGTCCGGTCGGAGTTCTGGCAACCCTTACACTGAAAACTGGCATAAATAATATACGAGTTGCAGATTTTCTTGGCTCGTCCACGTTTTTAAGTTTTAACGTATCATTCTAGCGATTATAATGAGATTTGGATGAATGAAGCTGCTATAAAACTGACATAATTAGCAGACGCATGTTCGTTTAATAAATGAGGGTAATATGAAGAAATTTTCGAATATGGTTTCTCATTGCAATGCATTTTTGATGTTACATCCGATTTTAATAACTTAGAATTAAAATTTTAAAAATATTTATTTTATGACAGTAAGGGACGAGATGAGCAGGACGTTCAGCTGATGGTAGTTAATAAGCCCTGCCCATTATTTTTATAAAAATAAGGGACGAGACAAGCCAGACGTTCAGTGGATGGTATTTGATACGTCCTGCCCATTACAATGCAGTGCCGCTCAGGATTCTTAAAAGACCCAAAAATTCTGAGCTGCACTACAACTGCGCACGTCACCTTGAGATGTTAAGTCTCATTTGCCCAGTAATTCACTAGCTACGGCGCCCTTCAGACCAAAACACATAATACTTCACGGCAGAAATAGTTACCACTCATAATCTTTCCGGCATCCTTTGCAAAGGAGCCTCCCACTGGTAGATGCAATCAACTAAAAAGATGATAGATAGATACATTATAGCGTACAAAGCGACATAAAAATAAAATTTATAACTATTTTATATATATTTTTAAGCTTATTACACAAATGTATAGGTACACATTGGGTGGTCTTATCTGGATACAAAAAGCTATTTAAACAGTTATTTTCAAATCAATATAAGCACATAATATAAATACTTATTTTGACATAAAAAATATACCTAGTACCATAGCATAATATTATGATGAATAATTTTTTTATGGTTTTTACTTAAGCTACTTATTGATAATAATTTGTGTATTTAATTCACATTAAACTCATAAGTACAGAGTTTTCGGAAATACCAGAGCTAAGTAAAAACTGTACTCACGATTACTAACAGCATAGTAATCTATACAATCAAGCATTACCAACAGATTCTCCTAAAACAATTTTAGTCTTCAACTTATGTCCACGACTATAAATAATAATCATTTCATTTTTATTTCGGACACTTTACATCCCTAAGTATTAGTAGTATAAGTTAGTAACAATTTTTCTTAGATTAGTCTAAGATTAGTAATGTTAGTGGTAGTATTAGTAATTGTATGTTAGTAACAATTTATCTTAAAAATTATATTTGTTAGGATAGTTATTTTTATATTTATAAAAAAACCATTAGTAATTATTGTTACACAAATAAGTTAAAAACACGTTCGCGTTATCTTCATAAGTGTACCAAGTTTTATTATTGATATTTTATGCAAATTATAACATTCTTTGTAGACAATAGAGTATTAAAGTACGTTCAAGCGGTCAACTTACAAATAAAATAAAATAACTGTTTAAATATAGTTTTATTGCCACAACGTTCAGTAAAATTTCTTGGCGAAACTTTTGGCTATTTGGCCAGTAAACATTTGATTTAGCATTATTTCTATCGTGTCTATTGATCAGGGAGAAATATTTGGTGTGTGCCTATTTAGTATGTTCTTTTATTAACGCGAGTGTTACACATTTAAATAAAACACTTTTAAAGGATTAAAACGCGTGTAATTGTAACTGTTTTTACATTAGATTTTTGCGTAAATGTTACATTTTTATTTGAGTTAACCCAACGTTTCAAGGCCTTTCCAGATCTAGTTTTCAGGGGGACTGCAGATGAAAAAAATAATCCAACACCCGGGATTCAATAGTCTCTAAATCATAACCCATATACACATACCAAAAAAGAAAAGGAAACTGTCAGTAAATTTTTCCAAAAACCATCTGTCTACAGCAAATACCACCCAGGCAATAAATGGCGTTAAACTTCATAATGACAACTATGACAAATACTATCTTTGACTCATTTCATCTGCAGTCTTGAAACGTCGGGTTAACTAAAATAAAAATGTAACTTTTACGCAAAAATGTAATGTAAAAACAGTTACAATTACACGCGTTTTAATCCTGTGAAAGTGTTTTATTTAAGTGTGTCTATTTTTAAATGAGAAAGTTTTAATCTGCGAAAAATTATAAAATCAATTCATTCACACTAATTAAAATTATCACCAAAAATGTTTTTAAATTAGGCAAATATATTTTTTGTTAATTTTAACTGCAATGGGTCTTATATTATTCTGTATTCTTATTTTTAATATTATATTGTAATTTATTGACAGTTTAATATGGTATGAGGTGTTAATTAATTTATTTATTTATTATGGTATGAGATGTTAATTAATTTCAGCAAGAAATAATTTTGGTCACGACACACGCTTGAGTGCTTTTTGAACTCCTAATCAATTTGCTTTTATCCTTATCATCAGACAAAACTAAATTAAAAGAAAATATGGAATATTCGATTGCGCAACAGAATTTATAAATGTTTAAAAAAGCAGAGTTTGACTTCATAAACTCATCAATTGTAGTTAATTCAATTCACCATATAAACAGTAGAACAGTCCACTAACTCACTCATTTATATGTTAATGTAAATGGCTTCTGATTCGTAGATTCATATAAAGATATCTTTGGGGCCAGATATCATTTTCACAGCCTTATTACTTTCCAATTTATCTTCTACATTGGTTATTGTCTCGTTTATGGCAACCCTCAATCTACATTAACGATGAATACAGATATAAATAAATATCAGAACAATCAAAACTGAACCTAATAAGAAACTAATATGGATTCCTTAATATACGTCTTTGATGTAAGATTTTATATATTACTGACAGATTGTTCTGTACATAATTAAAAATACTGTTTTATATGAATTTGTCATTAATATGAACTACATAACATCAAGAATTATTTCGCAAAATATGCTCCCTGTTGTTATACTGAAATTGATTTGCAGCAGAACTGTCAAAGCGTGCATCAATCAATTCTCTCACCGAAAATATAAGAAGCAAATATTGGAAATAAAAATAACTATGGGTCCCAAATCGAAATAAAAACTATCCTATCTCTCAAGTTGGACTAAACTGCACTCTATGAAATTAAATTCCGTTCATTAGTTTATGAGACTGGAAACAAACATCGGGACACTGGATTTATATATATTAAGATAAGATTACTTGAATTGCATAACTATCACAACAATATGTTTTATGATGATAAAAGTCAATACTTTAATCGAAGCAGATAGAATGTTAGAAATTTAAAAATAGAATTAAGTTCGATCACAAAAACATTTTATCAGTATCAGGCTATTTTCTACCAACAAAATCTTGTACAAGGATTAATGTTGTATTTCTTAGATCATATTTACATATTTAAAAAAAAATCCTAAATTTATTTCCAGATAATAGAATCATATCTTCAGGGAGACTGTTTTAAATGATCTTGAGAAATAGTATTAAATAGTACTACTATTTTCTTGACATACTCAATATTTAACTTTAAGTTTCGAAAGCATATGCGAACAAAAATAAATAAGCAAAAATTTAAAAACAAGTTGTAGATATTGAAACTCAAAGACTGAATAGTACCTTTTCGTCTTAAGTCGATGCCAGAGTCAAAAAATCTTGACTTACTCCGAGAAGACAAATCCATTTTTTCAAAACACAGAAAGTCTAAACACTGGACACACGCATATAAGATCTCATCTACTTAAAGTCAACATGTGATCATCTTGGGAGATCAACACAGACTGACTGGCGAGCGATCAAATTTGAGACCCAGAATTGTTATAAAAAAGACCCCCAGGTAAAAAAATCCCGTTTCCTAGTGACCCCGATCACTCGCATCTCATTGTTCACATTTTATTTATAATTTTTTTCACACAACCCCAAATGTGTGAGCGAATATGCGTTATACGTCACCCACGGTTTGCGCGGCGAAATGGTTCATAAAGAAAAAATACAACTGTCCCCTACCTATTTGAATAGCAAAAAGTGCACGTCACTCCGAATATGGCATTAGTGAATACGGATCTGCGTAAATGGATGGTTGCCTTGTAATTGTGTCGTGTTATCTAGCATGAATTATTGGTTTTATGTGGCGTTTATGAATCCACTACGAAATAATAACAGTACTGTATCGCAGTTCAGTTGAGAAATCCAACTGGCAAAATAGGATTAATAACTTGTTAAATTTTAAGTTTATTATTCATATGAAATGGTACCTACTTGAATAAAATATGTTAAATGATTCGAAACCTTATTCATGTATTGTATGTCCTAATTCATTTACCATACTCTAAGTAGCATACTATTTTTCCATCTATGCCACAAGAAGTCAGACCTTGAGTGTTGACTCTTGAAGTAGAGCAAAAATATGTACATGAGAAATAATTTATATAAAACACTTTTAAAGAATTAAAACACGTGTAATTGTAACTGTGTTTTTACATTAGATATTTGCGGAAAAGAAAGAATACTTTTTTATTTTTATTTTAGTTAACCCGATGTTTCAAGACCTTTCCAGATATCGTTTCAGGGGTACTGTAAAAACACAGTTACAATTACACGCGTTTTAATCCTTTAAAGGTGTTTTATTTAAATGTGTAACACTCGCGTTAGTCAAAGAAAATACCATAAGCAATATTATTTTTTTCGAAATTTTATCCTGGCAGTTGAGGTATAACAAAATTATGACTAACAAATGGGCTATCCGCAGTGACCCCATCGCAAGCAATGTTTACTATTTCTACGTAAATAAAACCAGAAAGATTGAAACAGACGTACATCTGGTGACCTGGCGCAAATAATAGGGGATGTGTTAAACAATACCATAATTCAATTTTCTTGCGGTCGCTCGCAACAAATTGCGCATGGCGTTTGCTAAGTGTATGTTGATTTTTGTTATTACCGCGACCTGTGATTTCTTATGCGGCAAGTAATTTGTTCTTTTGTATTTAATTGATATTTCCAAAAGAAAGCCAATTTCAAAGGATGGAGAAACTTATCATATCATGTGTTCTTTTTTGTTTGTTACCACAATTTTAATTTTTTTAGAAACATCAAAATGTTGCTAATTTTGTTTGCTAATTAGTTAGTTTACCTTGTTTGTTATCTGTAATAGCTTATTATATTTTAACTTTAATCCTACCTTTCTTAAAAAAAAAATATTTCTAGAATTTCCTAGTAAAGCTAGTATATTCACGTGCACCTATAATTATTACCTTTCAGTTTTCAAAACAAGATCTCGCAATAGGTAATATTGGCAGTCATTGAACAACAACTATGGTAAATGTTAACAACAAAATTATAATCATTACAATACTGGTAAAAAACTTAACTTAAACTTTAGAAGAAATTAAAATAAACAAAAGTATAAAATACCTATATATATAGTATACTTTAAAATGCACCAAAGAGCAACAGTTATATTATAATCGGAAGACCCATTCGGAACTTACCTGACGCGGGTCGTGTGAAAATAAAACAGGTGCGATGCCTCAGCAACCTGATAATTATAGATGGACAATGGACGCGTGATTTGAGACGAATTCGCGATCTCTTCGTCTATTTTGCAACCTATTATACGCCGTAAAGTAATAACTATAAGTCATATTTTGCTTTCTGTTTGCTTTCACCTAGATCATAGCGAAATTATTAATGAAGAAGTTATACGGCTATTAACATTTATAATTTAAGAGAATCATTTTACAAGGAAATTTAAAAAAAATGTGTTTTTAGTTCAACGGGAAGTTCATTTCTGTCGTTTTTATTATTGCTTATGGTAACATTAGTTGCTCGGATACTAAGCCCGTAATTGTCTCCAAAATGCATTGTTAAGTCGAAGACACAAGAGTTTACTGTACAGTAAAAAATACACAATCTTCAATAAGGTACTATTAGAAAACTGTTTTTCATCAGAATTTTTAGATTAATGGTACAGCTAATTTTAATTTACGGTAAGTTTCCAAAAATGATATTCAAAAATTTGCTCGGATATTATTAGGATAGAGTAGGTTTCGCCCAGAGTAAAGTTTGATTTGAAAACTATTGAAGCAATCGAACAAATACCTAGAAAGGTTCTTACTTAGAATAAATTTATTTTTAAATTATATATTTTTTGTTCACCGAAATCAGAAGGGTCTTACAGATTCCGCGGAGTCCAAATAACATCAACCGCACACCTGATATTTGATTCAAAATCAAATCACATTGAGTCAGGCGGAAGGGCCTTTGCAAAAACTCCACACATGTACCGATTCTGGTCAAGGAATCCTTTGTGGACACTATTGTGTTCCATTCCGAATTCCAAAGGGTTGGATGTCACCTTTAGTAGCACAAAAACATTGACAGCGTGGGAGTAGACATTAATTTTGGTGGTACTCGAAAAAAATAGGAAATTGTAATAGGGCTGGACCTATTAATCACATTTTTAAGTTTTTTTTTGTTTTTTTTTTTAAGTATTATGGAACGTTAGCTTATTCTGGATTAGAATAATCATTGGTCTTGCCGTCTGTATACAGGATGAATGGTTGATCAACTTATTTAAAAATAAGTTGGTTTTAAGTATCATTATTGGTCTTCCTTGGAAAAGAAGGAACACAACGGAGCTAAGCCATTCTCATTTAGTTTTCACTGTATTCTTAAGTTGTTACTTCATAAAAGTAAAGTCTCGACCTCTTGTTATTATAATCATTCATGGATAAACAGACAAAAGTTCTATAGTACTATTTTGGCTTCGGTATTGTTAATTAAGTATATTTTTTAAATATTCATCTAAAGTATATAAAACTTTAAAAAAGGAGGAGTTTCTCAATTCGTCGGTATGTTTTTTTTATGTATGTAACATACATAATAAAACTTTCAGAACTTTCGACTGGGTGAACCGATGTTGATAATTCTTTTTTTATTTTTTCTTTCATGAAATGAAACAATTATTTATATATAAATAAGGTACCGTTGTGTATATATTCTTTTGTTCTCATAGTCGCACAAAAATACAGTTAGGCTTAAAATTGTTTCTCTCAAACATTTAAAACATCAGATCTATATTATATAGTTATGAATATATTATTTTCGACGTGTTCACAGCTGTCACAGTCTATCACTATCTATATGAATAATAATTTATCTATGGCTATATGTAATTCGTATAGAAGTGTAACAATTATTTATGTAATTATTCATTCTGAAGGTAGTCGAGGCAAGCGATTAGAATTTGTATAAAACGAGTTGGAACTGACTTAATGTGGGATACACCTTAGCTTCTTGAAATCAGTAATTTCTAGACCAGCCACCGCGGGAACAATGCACGTTCAGGTCATTCCAAGTTATCTGTCGATCGGAGATTCACTGCCGAGTCCACCATCAAATTTATTGTACTATTCATATATACAGTTATTTGGTTACCTTGCGGTTTGCTGATATGAGTGCATTTAAGTTTATTTCAATGCGCTACGGGAATTGAACGATGGATTGTTAAGTCCGAATGCGGAAGTTATATAGTTTTATAATTAAAATGCATTATACTCAACCAAATAGTTCACTAAATATAGTTAGTATGGTTATACAAATTAAACTAAAATGAATAATATTTTGTTTAATAAAGCTTTGTCCAAGGAGGTAAATTGATGGATTCATAATAATAATATTTCTCAAAAAATAGGTTCAATAGATTTATGTCACTACATATTAAAAAAACAAAGTCCTCCGCTGTGTCTGTCTGTCTGTTCGCGATACACTCAAAACTACTGCACCTCTTTTCACCTATGGATAATGTGATTCTCGAGGAAGGCTTAAGCATACAATTTGTTAATTTTTTTTCTACGCTTTTGTATAAATTAACGATATTTGTTTGAGATTATTTGTCGGAAAATAATAAGCCGTCTGGGAGCTTTCAACGAAAACGTGGTGAGAGTCAACTGTTCTACCAACTGCGCCACCGACGCCTTTTTATATAGATGTACACCAATAAGGTTTTATATTGGATTTATTTATTTTTCGCATTATAAAATATAACAATAATCATATTAAAGTCTACCTATATATTAATAGAAATAAGAATAAGAATAATGAAGAATAATTTATTGGGGTACCATATTAGTTACATAGTTGTTACAAAATATCTGTTACAAAGTATACATTGGTACAGAGTATGTAACTTTGATTTTACACGTATTCTGGCCTCACACTAGGATTCCCTGTGTCATGAGGTCCAGTATCTTCCCCTATAATAGTACAAAATAAATTCGCGCGTGTGTGTGTGTATGGAAGTATGTGTTTGTGTGTGCTAAAATAAGGCAGTCAGGAAGCTATACTAAGAAACTCATTCAAGCACAAAAAAGAACTGCGGCGTTCGCATAACGCATTTCACCGCAGTCTGTTTACGGGAGATTGCGAAAAAAGTGCGCTTTGTTTACACATTTCACATGACCTCAATTAAGTAGTCATACATGTGCATAATCTGTAGTCGGGTCATAACAAGAACGCTCGCCGGTCACGCGGTGGTCGCGGTGAGAAACTCTCATAGTTGTTAACATCTGACTTACTGATTACCTACTTAGTGGAAAGAGAGAATTGAGACGACCAGTGGGAGGCTCCTTTGCACAGAATGCCGGCTAGATTATGGGTACCACAAGGAAGCCTATTTCTGCCGTGAAGCAGTAATGTGTAAGCATTACTATGTTTCGGTCTGAAGGGCGCCGTAGCTAGTATAATTACTGGGCAAATGAGACAATATCTTATGTCTCAAGGTGACGAGCGCAAGAATCTGAGGGGCACTGCATTGTTATGGATAGGGCGTATCAATTACTATCAGCTGAATGTCCTGCTCGTCTCGTCCCATATTATTATAAAAAAAGACGATGTACTAGATAGAATGGTCATTGAACAATTAAAAATAGTTAATACTATATACATCATATTTTGTAGTTTTTTATTAGTTGTGTATAAAAAATATAATCTATTTTTCAAAAAAAAAAAATTAAAAGTAGGTTATAGTAGGTTTAACAAAATATGGTTTTTATGTGGTCGAATTTCATTTAACATGCATTTAATATTAAAACTCAAGCATAGAGTGTCATTTAGTCTTAGATTCTTCGATGTATAAATGTATGAATAAAACATAAAATATAAATTAGTTTACTTTAGATCATACATGGTTGTCTTGCATTTAAATTATCCATTGAATCTTGTGAATACGTCTAAATATCGTACTTAGCCAGAGCTAAGGCTATATAAATCACGCGAACGCCCACGATCACTGGAACAATGAACAGACAGACGATACAACACAGCATAAATCATAACATGAACTATCGTACTCTATGACTTATATTTTTAACACCCACTTAATCAAAACATGAAATCAATCAAACCTCTAGCGGTGTAATTTAAAGTTTTGTAATTATTAACGAAGCAGTTACCTTGTTAATGTTTTAATGGATGTTAAAATGAACTGTTTCAGATATTCAAATTCAAATTTAAATATTTTTATTCAAAATAGGAATTAAAATCACATATTGAACGTCAAAAACTACCACCCATTTAAAAGAGACTGCCTCAGACCTGAGAAGAATGGGCGCAACAAAACTCAGCGGGCTTTTTTTTTAATATAAAATATGGATTACAATGTGATATCGTACAATAAACATTTATAATTAAAGAGCCTGAGGGTGTTCGCTTTATTCCCAGTCCGTGGTGTCATTAAGAAAATCGTTTATGCTATAATAACCTTTCCCACACAAACGTTTTTTAACAATTCTTTTAAATTTCGTAACACATTTGATTTGTACATTTTCTGGGATCATATTGTAGAAGCATATACATCATATATATAAATATTACACTGTTTCTATATTATTGGCCAGTGGTCTATTTATTAAATTAAGCGTTATTTTCCAGTAATCCATAATAGTACAAATGTTGTAATATTTATCGAGTGTAAATCCTACGAGTCTCGTGCCAGAATTTGGTGAGTCAACATCTCGTGAGGACGTCTCGTGTAGAGGCGAAACACATGTCGATTTAAAGTGAAAACTTAGCTGAATTTACGCTTAATAAAAATCACATCATTTGGATAAAAAATATAATTTTTTTTTTAAATATACGAAATTAATTATAACGCTTTGCTAATCGATCTTAGGCACAGAACATTTTTGCAGTAGATAGCCTCATTTAAACATCTACTGCTTTCGACTTTTTGGTACCAACCAAAACCAAAATAGTCTAATAATTTCACTCTGTCATTTTAACTTTAGCAAATGATACACGAAAATTAGGCTGTTTATGCAAAAAAAAGTAAACTACCGCTGCAAACACCCTAAAAACAGGTTGTAATTCAATACACTACAACCTTCTTGCTCTATGAAAGCTCGTTCAACTTGATGTGTAGCCACAGCGGATGATTAAAAAAAAAACCTCGTATCAAAAGCTTTGGACAATGGTCACGGGAACTCAACCGTATGGAGAATGGCCGATTTAAGTTCAGGTAGAATTTGATACACCACAATCTTTATGTCAATCAAATAAGTACTATAACAATGCGAGGTTTATATTCTGCTAGAGTAAAAATCAATCATATTGCGTTTAAAATGCTTATATTGCTTCAATACTCCGGGTATTTTGCCTTCGATATACATTTTTTTATGCATTTTTAAGACGAGATTGAAAGAATTTAAACAAAAACAATGGGAGGCTCCTTTGCACAGGATTCCGACTAGATTATGGGTACCGCAACTGCACCTATTTCTGCCGTGAAGCAATAATGCGTAAACATTATTGTGCAACACTCAGAATTATTAATATTTAATTTATATATTAGCGGCACTCCATTGTAATGGGCAGGGTGTATCAATTATCATCAGCTAAAATCACTTCAAACATCACATCACTTAAAAACATCTTATAAGTCTCATAAGGCACTTTTCACAATTTCATTCAACTTCTTCCTTCAAATCAAAAAACATTCATGCTTGAAAATTACCACTTACGTAATAAAAAGGCGCTAAAAATTATCTTTTAGTTGATTTATTTTAAAGGTTAAGCAAGATATTTGGACATGAATTGATAGGCTAAAATAGTGAAATGAAAAGTATTAACGAAATATTTTAATCCCTTTCATTATAAATTGACGAAAGGATGATATTATGAACAACAATAGATATTTTGCCCACAGGCAATAGAGCTCCTTTGCTTTGTCATATTATGTTTCACAATATAGGCGCAGCCTAAGTGTGTTTGCAAAAAAATCTCTTTGACCAAACACATTGTTTGATGAAGGCTGGCTTTGGTTTTGTTCAGGTGTTTATAGATGTTTGACCATGGGAAAATATTGGTCCATGTGGCTCTTTCGGGTTATTGTCAAACCTGTGATGATTATCTATTTGTTATCTGCACCTTTATGACGCTTTTATTAAACCCTTTTTATACTCTCAGGGAAATCTAAGCCAAAGTAATAACAAGAAAATCTACTATTCACATGGTGCTGGTTATAAAAAAATATCTCAATAATTTCCCATGTTTTTGTTAGTTAAATCGTAAATACAATACATGTATCTAGTGTAATTACTGGGCAAATGAGACTTGACATCTTATGTCTCAAAGTGACGAGCGCAGTTGTAGTACTGCCGCTCAGAACTTTTGGGTATTTCAATCATCCTGAGCAGCACTACATTGGGCGGGGCGTATCAATTACCATCAGCTGAACGCCCTGCTCGTCCCTTATCTTTTTATGAAAATATTTTAAGTTAACTTTATTTAAAGCTTATGTAAGATTGATTATAAGTGCTACAGATGACTAATTAGAAACTATAGGACTTGTGTCTCCTAAGTTATCATATTTAAGTAAGGAAAATCATAGCTGTTTGGTTCTTATACTAAATAAACCATTGCTTTAATAAATTACACGTTTAAACTAACCGGAGATGGGCTCAAATCAAGTTGAAATAAGCCCATTCATTGAAACCTCGACATTTACAAATTAGTATCAAAGCTTGATAAAGATGGACTCTTCCAAAAGTGTCCACCCACTCTAAACGTTACAATAAATTAATTCTTGTTATAATCGTTTTTTATTCTATTGTGCTTAAAACTAGGCCTAATGATCGGACTTTGGTCAAAGGGATTTTAATGAAACCGGGTTGAACTTATGAATAGAGCCTTAAAGGATGCTTTTGTTTGAATTTTTATTATAAAACGGCCGGTATGAATTTTTTAAATTCAAATATAACGGACAAAATGTTCGAAATGTACTATCGCTATTCGATTAGTTTTTTTTTAATTGTAGTGATTTGGTAGGGTTGAATTCGTGATAGAAAAAAGTCTTTGGAATGAAATCGTATTGAGGGCTTACGCTCATAATAATAAATAGATTACTAGTAATAGATATGTACAAACCCTTTGTATAACTAATCTGTACTTGTAAACACCTTTCACAATAGATTAGCTTCTGTATCCATGCAGTTGTATTTGTATTGTTAAAAATATAATCCTTTCTACAAGACACAGTGAAAAGATGTTGAAATAATTGTCTTCAGTATAGGATATTTGAAGGTCTAATAAATCCAATTTAATTCGAGACCTCCTTGATATAACATATGTAAATTCATACAAGTTTATCTTAAGAATCAAGAAAAAATAGAGGATTGAAAGCGGCCGTCTAAAAAACAGACGACTGTTCAAACGGGTGGCCGCCAGTGCAATCGTATTCTAAATACTAAATTAAGAGTATTCCCATACTTTAAATATTAATGTCCTGCTTTGAATGATGGTGACTGTTTTATGTGGATTAAAAAACATGGCACAGGTGAATGATAAGTGATTTTCGCGTCTAATACTGTGTGCAATTGTATTGATAAACAATTAGAAATCCTTCACTAATGTTATTAAAATTTGAATATTACTTTTAAAATAGTATACATTATACATATTGTCCATGTTTCTACTTTATGACTAAAAAATTTTTGTATTTCGTATTTTAATCTGGCCTTGTTGAAGTTTATATTTGTCATGTAATCGTAAGTACTCAGTTATTTATTTATTTATTATAAATTTGGCGGAAATGAATGTAAAACACTTCGAAATATATATACCGAATGAAAATCATTAGGTGAATTGCAATAGGGATGAAATTTTGTAATAATAACGTCTGGGCTACATCAGTAAAATAATTGACTTAATTAATTTAGATCTTACGTCACTATGACGTCATTAACATGGCGGCTTGTCCCTATATCAACGAGCGTAGATTATATAAACAAATATTTGATAATCAACCTGATGAGGAGGAGCATAATCTGCTCATAACAAAGCAAATATAATATGTTTTGAGTCAATATGTGAGAAAATATTAGCATATCATTATCAAATACTATGTCTGCGATCCCAGAGGCGATTGTTTTAAAATTGATCTGATTTTTACCAATTACGTTACGCTGTAATTGGCCAATGAGCATTCAGTAACTTGTACCCGCTTACGTCAGTTGGCTAACTGAAATGTTTGCATTGCGAATATATCGGACGTCGATGCCCCAATGTTAAAACTCTGCACTTGTCAGTCTTAGAATGAATATAGATTGCATCACATCTATATGCGTATCATTTTATGTCTCAGCTAATAGTGTAATAATATAATAAGACTTCTGTTTTATTGTTAAAGCGCTAAGCTTATTAAAGAAAAAGTAATGAGAGATCACCCTCATTAAAATAGCGTAGTTTTAAAAACTTGTTTGTACCATAATAAGGTTCTATTTTACGAGTAATCAGTCAGAGGTACGGCGACTAATTGTGTCCGACTTGCTTTGTAGACAGTTTTTTTTTTTCGTTTGCATTAATTCATTGACGCTAGTTTGTTCAAACTGTTTTATTATGTTATGTTTTCTTTGCTACAGACAGTAATATTAGATATTTAACGAATATTTTTTTGAAATGAGAACACTGAGAATTACTGAGAGTTGAATAAGACATACCAAGATTAAACGATTTACGGTCCATTCGTCACTCAGACGGTTGGCTCAGTTGGTAAGAGCGCTCGAACGGAACCTGAGAGGCGCGGATTCGAGTCCCGCACCGTCCATAAATTTCGGTAACACATTTAATTTGTCTATACACATATCTGGTTTCGTTTTACGTTTTCCTTTTATTTCTATATACAACTCATATTATAAGAAATACAACAAAAGTTATGGAATGAAGTTGATCGCTACTAAAAAGATAATGATATTACAATTTTATAAATAAGTAAACTTATTAAAACCCATACGATTTATTTGCTATATTGCAATTTTATCTACAGTACTACGTTAGTATTAAAAATAAATAGAAATAAAACTTACATGATGGTTTTTAAATTAATTATTTTAAACTCGGTTCAATCCCTTACTGTACAAATATCGATTACTAAATAATAATAAATATTAGTATTCAAGGATCAAAATCCAAATATGAAACAAATTAAAAACATATAATCTATAGCAACAAGAAATCGGTGCCATCTCAGAGTTATTATTCTTGGACAAGGATCAAGATTGAAAGTTCCGCTTCTGAATACGATGTTCCGATATTCCTTTAATGAAGACATATTGAATCGCTAACCGTCGACTTTAGCTACGTTTTAAATTGACAAGCGTTCCATTATGTGATACGTAAAACAAAATTAAACAATACTCTAATATACATCATACGGGTTCGAATCCCGGTAGGTGCAATCATTTATATGATGAATATGTATTTTTGTTTCCGAATCATGGATGATATGTATTTATATATGTTTAAGTAGGTATATTGTATTAAATATATCATTGTCTTGCAACCCATAACACAGGCTATATGCCTAATTTGGGGCAAGATTTTTTGGCGGGCAAGAGTTTCTTGCGCCGCTTCTTCTCTCTCAGAGCGCCATTTGTTTCCGAAGCGGTAGTAGTATCTAAATAGTATCAAAAAGAATTCTAAAGAAATCAATTTTGAAAAATTTATTATTTGTGTAAAAAGTGTGTCAATATTATTATTACTATTATACATTTTGAGACATGATTTTGTGAACTGTTTCTGGTATCTGTAAGGAATACCATGTTGTGATGATTTCTGTTTGAATAAACTTTATTGTAACTTACACAAGACATGGCAAATTACAGGTTAAATGTTTACGTTAGCACCAATAAGGTTAGGTAAGTTATTTTTAATACATTATGTTCCGTTTGCTACACACAGTATCACTACTTGGTTAAGGAATATTTTATTGAAAGAACAGAAGCTTATTGTTTTTATTTTTTATATTATAAATGTTATTGGGGAAAAAATATATAAGTTAAACAGTGCAAACTCTTTTTGGACAGGATTCCATCTTTATGAAGTCTCACCAGTGAAAGTTACTGGCCTATTGAGAATAAAGATCTTATATCTCATGTTGATAAGCGCAATAATGTATAGGTACTCATCTAACCCTCTCTTCCATATAAAAAATATGTATGGTGCTACATCGAAAATCTATAAATGTAGGTATCGCGCGGCTACCAAACCTGCACCTTAGTACGCAGATAACTACAAGGTTCAACTAAAATTTGAAAACAAAATTTCTTATGACCGATGCGGGACTCGAACCTCTGGCGTTCGGTGCCAATGCTCTAACGCCAGACGTCAAAGGTTCGAGTCCCGCATCGTTCATACAATTTTGTTTTCAGATTTTATTTGTGTTGGTATTAATCCTAGAAGTGAAGGTTGTCACTTTAGAAACATAACAAACTCCAATGTTGTCATTATGAATACATCTTACACTCTAAAATCATTTTCTTCAAATATAGAATTTTATAAATGACCAAAAAACCTACGTAAATTCTAATAAAATACCTAAATATATTGTGCCAGAATGAGCGATTTTATGCTGCCCTACTTCCTAAACAATTAAAGATATACTAGCTGACATTGTCACTAGCAAAAAGAAATGTAATGATAATCTAAAAAGAACCAATAATATGGAAACTGTGAAGCTAAATAAAAAAAATTATATGGACGCAACATTTAAAAAAAAAGAAAAAAAGTTTAAACATGCTTAAGCAATGAGTGAAACCCTTGTCAAACAAAAACAAATTTGTCGTGTTAATATTTTATCTCGGTCGTGCTAAAGTTAACTTAGATTTTTAAAAGTTAGCAACTTCAATCAACGTGTACCCTCAGTGGCCGACTAGGTTGGCACCTGATAAAGTAATTTAATGATCCCCTAATTCACACCTTTGAAGAGGGTTTTTAAATCTAATAGAACGGATACTTTTTAGAGATGTTTTTAACTTTCCGTGGGATTAGATTGCTTTGTTTTTACCTTACTTGCTCCGAGAGTCCATTGTGTGACTTTTAGAAGCTATCGTGGGTTCAATCTCCTATATTTTTTTAATATCGTTATTACGTTATGATGATTTTTTTATGGAATAGGAGGACAAACGAGCGTATGGGTCACCTGGTGTTCTCACCTCTGTTCGCCGCAACACCAGAGGAATCACACGAGCGTTGCCGGCCATTAAGGAACGTGTACGCGCTTTTTTTGAAAGTACCCATGTCGTATCGTCCCGGAAACACCGCACAAGGAAGCTCATTCGACAGCTTCGTAGTACGAGGAAGAAAGCTCCTGTGGAAAGGAAAAAACCGCACTTTGGAGGACCGCCACACATCCAGAGGGTGGGGATGATATCCTAACTTGTGGCGTGTCGTGCGAAGGTGGAATTCGGTGGCAGGAATCAGGTTAAACAACTCTTCGGAACACTCCCCGTGATAGATGCGGTAGAAGACACACAATGAAGAATTGGAACCTTGAGCTGTGTGCTTATTGCTATTAAGTGCGAAAAGAGTGCGGGACAGATGTCACTCAGTCTACACTAAATGTCGTACCTTAGTGTGTAATTCAATATATCTATAAGTAGTTTCTCTCACTGCTAAAGATCTATAAAATTCTGTTTAAAAACTTTCACAAATCTCCTATAGTTTTATATATTTTATTAGATATATTATCGATTAAATATTTAGTAAATATCTTCAACGCATAAATTAAAAAAATATTCCGTTGACAAAGAATCAGTGATGTGGTTGACCACCTATTATCAAGTGAACGCTTTCTTTATAAAAATAAGGGACAAGACGAGCAGGACGTTCAGCTGATGGTATTTGACACGCCCTGCCCATTACAATGCAGTGCCGCTCAGGATTCTTGAAAAAACCCCAAAAATTCTGAATGGCACTGCGCTCGTCACCTTGAGGCATAAGATGTTAAGTCTCGTTCGCCCAGTAATTTCACTAGCTACAGCGCCCTTCAGACCGAAACATAGTAATACTTACACATTAGTGCTTCACGGCAGAAATAGGCGCGGTTGTGGTACCCTTAATCTAGCCGGCATCCTGTGCAAAGGAGCCTCCCACTGGTATCCTATCCCTATGCATATCTACCGGCAGTAATTTTTAAAAACATACGAATGCCAACTCAGATTTATTGTAGGAATCATTGTATTATTATTCCTTTGTTCTCATAAGTCTTTGCAGTTAATCAAGCATATGAAGGGGGAAATTACAACAATGTATGAACCACAAAACCTCTTACGTTCAAAATAAGAACGAACGTGTCATCGACGAAATGATGCATGTCGACCAATGGGGCGCGAAGGCCACAGACGTCGGTGACGTCACGGAGCCGTCGACCAATCAGACCGCCTTGTCGCCTCCGGTCAACTTGGACTAATTGCCCATGTGTGCGATAACGTTCGTGAGTTTATGCGTACGCGCAAGTTACCACGAAATCTACGCTATTCATACTTACCTTAAACAATAACTTATAACTTCTAGTATTTTTATGTAACACATGATTAATTAATTATTATTACTTTTGTGTACAAGAGCAGTTACCACAAAGTGAGCCTGATGTTTGTACATTAATTACAATAAAATATACTATAACACACCTGCGGGCAACTGAAGTGTAATTAGTTCTTTTTACATACTATACTATGTTATATCACAAAAACCATTAGCAGTTTTTTATTTTCCGAAGAGGTTTCACATTTTGCATAGATGTGATTATGACGTGGGGTGCTTTTTAAATATATTTTTTTTTATAATATTGACACAATTTTTACACAAATTATCTTGCCCCAAGTTAAGCATATATAGCCTGTGTTATGGGTTACAAGACAATGGTATATTTAATACAATATACTTACTTAAACATACATAAATTCATATAAATATACATAAATACATTTTAACATCCATGACTCGGAAACAAACATCCACATTCATCATATAAATGCTTGCACCTACCGGGATTCGAACCCGGGACCTCTAGCTTAGTAGGTAGGATCGCTAACCACTCGGCTATACAGGTCGTCGTTGATTATAAAATGTCTTAGTTTATACTAACCAAGCAAACGTTGTTTTGCCATTGACTTGACTGAATTATTTGTACTTCAAACATATTAAGTATTTTAGTTCCAGATAAGTAATCAACAACATATTAAGACCTTCTCCGAAACACGCTGCATCTTATAGTATAAGTATTATTCCGATCGGTTCAGTAGTTTTTGCAGTATAAGCGAAAAGAAACATATAGATGTTTAGATAATAAATGTGACCAATATAAATTATTGCGAACAGTGCCTTCTAGAGAAAACGACGGGTGGCCTGAACGCTGGGGTAGGAATTCTCCGATTCTTCTGGAGTTGATGGGGTCCATCTGGGGTAAAATCTCTTTGAGAACCACTAGTAGCACAATAGTGGAGAAGGATGGGCGAATAAGCGTCGCAATAAGTAATTTAGATCGAATTGGGATGGAAGTAAACTGACTAAAACTTTCGTGAGACATTGTCCACTATTTCGTATTATACACTTCAAACAGTGCAAGACAGAGCGTGCCCGCGAACTTAACTCTTTCTCGGATAAAGGACCTCTGAAATTAGTCGGTACTAACACCGATTGGATGTGTATGAAGTCGTTTTTTTTATATTGGATGGAAGTGTTGAGATAGATCGACTGAGGCAGGTATTCCAGCGCCAGGTAATAAGACCCACAGATAGAGGCTGCATAAAATGGTTGAAGAAATTAGACGAAGAGAGCATATCTGGACCATGACTAAGGCAAGTTCATACCTAATGTACTCTTTTACCAGTGGGAGGCTTCTTTCCACAGGATAGGCTAGATTATGCTAGATATTTCTGCCGTGAAGCAGTAATGTGTAAAACTACTGTGTTTCAGTGTGAAGGGCGACGTAGTTATTGAAATTACTGGGCAAATGAGACTTAACATCTTCTGTCTTAAGGTGACGAGCGCAATTGTAGTGCTGCTCAGAATTTTTGGGCTATTAAAGAACCCTGAGCGGCACTGCATTGTAATGGGCAGGGCGTATCAATTACCATCAGCTGAACATCCATTACTGCTTCACGTCAGGCAAGGTGCCGTTGTGGTACCTACCCATAATCTAGCCGACATCCAAAATCCAAAATCTATGCCTCTTACATTTGTTTCAATCTTAAAACCATTGCAAATAGTAAATTTAATCTCAACTAAATTTAAGACTCAAGATGTGGAGGTTAAGAATTGTAGTCTGTTGTAAGATCATAGGAATTTTAATTATGTATGCCTAATTGCAAATAGCTGTTGGCTAGTGGGAACGGAATTAAACAATAGCAACTAATGATATTATTTCCGTATTTTTATATAGTGAATCAAAGTATATAATTTTCATATAAATAATATAAAATAACAAATTTCCAGTATAGGCGGACGGAAGGCCTGTTAAAGCCATGTAATATTAAGCCTATTGCCATCCATATGTGTAAAGAACCCTATGAAAGTTAATTTAATTTGATTGAGGTTGAGGTAATGGGTAAAACATTATGTTCAACAAGCTAGCTACCTTGTGACATCAAAGGGATCACAGGATCTTTTAGGTACACTCTGTTTTTAAATAAACCTTTTCTGAATATCTACTGTACCTACTGGAAATATTGAGATCTAAGGATATTCATCCCGCTGTCGCGATGTAGAAACTGTCATAACCATAATGTTAGTTAGGAACAAACATAAACTTATAATGCCTACTACTCGGCTAAGTCGAGTTTATAAGTCTTTATGGTTTTACAGCAAGATCGTAGAAAATGTTCAAAACAAATGTATTACAAAATTATAAGGTTTCTATAACATAAATGACTTTCTTAATGATACCACAGATTGGAAATGGAGCGACCGCCCTATTAAACTACATGAAACTATTAAATAATAAAATTTAGATTGTAACCATATTTTTATAAAAAAAAGAAGCCCGCTGTGTTTGTTGCGCCCGTTCTTCTCAGATCTGAGGCGTACCTTTTGAAATGGGTGGTAGTTTTTGTGTTTCAATAGGTGATAATATATCCTAATTGAATTGAAATTTGAATGATTCGAATTAGAAAATCGTCCACTTACAAATAATATCAACAGTCTTTTACATAAGCGAACCGAAAAAAATATTGTTACAATGGTAATAATTCAAATGGGCTGAAATTTAGATATCATTATGAATTATATATTTAGATGTATTATTAGCATATTAGAATCAATAATAAAATTTATATTAAATTTTCATTAGTCAGTAGTCGTGATATTATTATATATTAAAATAAAATGCGTTGACGTTATAACTTTTAATGATAGTGCTTGACGCATATACATATAATCACGGAATATATTTTATTAAAAGTAAGATAAAGAATTGATAGGGACAATGACTGTAACATATTCCTGTAATGTTTTACAGGAAACAAACAAACATTGACGTTGTATTTAGCTAATATAATTTATTTAAAAAACTCAAAAAAAAAATCCTCTGTTGTTACTTAAAAAGAAACTCAATGACATATTTTCTCGATAAAATATTATTGGTTTCATAAAGTACAGTTTTCATAATATTTTTGCAAAACAATTTGAACTGATTACATCTAAATAAACTTTTATCGACTTACATCCTGATAATATTATCAGGATGCAGTCTGTAGCATAACAGATATCTGTTAGCTAGGCTTTTACGCAAAGAAAAGCCTTGCTTAAAGATAACATTAAAACTACAATAAAAATGTGACCAAGCTGCCTTCTTATAAACATCTGGTATTTAAAGTATGTACGAGTTACATTTTTAATAACAAATTTTATTAAAATTATTTTATAAAATGTGGTTTATATTATTATTATAACCTCATTATGGAAATTTATATCACATGAACAGCATGATTCAGTGATAAAATATCTTTCAATATTTTTCCGTAAATATTCTTTTATTACGGTGCTATTCACTGGAACCCTTAAGGTAAACCCCTTTGGTCAGCTGCTGATGACCAGGGAGTAAATATTTACTGTAACCGCTTTCAGGATTTCTTCGTCATGAATAGAGCGGGTAATTTGAGCGCTACTTTTGCTCTGTTCTGTTTTTTTATCAAAATACCTTAACAACATACTTCAAGAAAAGAATATTAAAATCGAAATTACAATTGGAATGATTTCACTAAAATTTTAATGTTGTACATTATAATTTTGTCAAAAACTGTTATGGGTGAAGTGAAATAGGACGATTCATTTTTTTTTAATATAAGGAAACGAAAAGTTAATATTTTCTCGTAATATGGAAGTGATAAGGTAAGTTTTTTTTTTAAAGTTCAATTAAGAGTACAAACCTTGCGCGATACGAGTAGCAGGCATTTTGATTCTCATCTTGATTTGGTCACCTATTTTTAGATTTTCAATAACTTCTTGATCTCCAGAAAAAAATATCTTAAGACTCTGTTATCAAACGATAATTCAGAGCACAACAAACGCGCCGTCGGTCAAGTCCTTTTAGATAAACTCACTTTAACTCTTCTAAGTCCGAAAGTATACCAAAAATTTATTTCTAATCATTTTGATACTTGGAAATTTTCTTTTTCCTTTCCATGGTGACAGTGTTAATACATTAAACTGGACACGATCTTATCAAACACTCAGATGAACGTCTTTTTATCGTATCTAATCATCTACAGCTGATTATTTTACATTATTTTTGTACACTTCGCGAATCTCACTAAAAATTAAAACACAATGATTTAATAGTCTATAAAGTTTTTATGTGAAAATAAATATTTGTACTGTACGATTGGAGTTTGTGAATTTCGTATCGCGATATAGTCGCGTGCGAAGCCGGGCGGACAGGTGCACGGTCGCCCGCTCTCGCCCGATGTCCGAGTTCGTCTGTCCTGTGTCCCTTAACTCCAGTACTCGTGTCCACGTATCGCTATCTCGCTCTAGCGGCCGACTGTGGCGCGTGCGAGTCCGTAGTAGCCAGGGGTTACTCGCGGTCGCCACTCGGTCGGAGAACAGAGAGAGACCGCTCGCCATACACTTGTGAGTGCGTGGGTGTGAATGAGATGAGCTGAATTCATGAGTGCCGTGCGTCGGTGTGCGTACGGGAGGGGCAAGATGCAGCGACAAAAGAAAAGGGATAATATTTGCTTGCATATTTCATGACTCGATTATGAAATGGAATTTTTAATTGAATGGACTTTACTCGTGCGGTCAGCCTACCTACTTCACCTGTTAGCATTCATAATAATAAAACATTTAGAATATTTTATTAGTTAATCTTTGATTTACACTGCTAAATTGTATAAATCTTTACTAAATCTTTAGTTTCGTAACTTATTTTTAATAAAAATATGTTCTTTTTATTTTGATTGAGGCTATTAATTTTTTTTTCTATACTTAATTAAAATTTCAATATTGTTATCATACTCTGCTGATTTGTAATTTTTTCAACAATTCTGAAATACATGAAGACGTGTTGTTAAGATTAGAGTCAAGTGAATTTAAAAGACTGGCACAGTATAAGTAGTGTCTTTTAAAAACTAACTTTTTTTTTGGTATGTCATCGTAGCGCGCTACGTTGCTACGAAACGTAGAGTCGAAACGATTAAACTTTTATACGATGCATTGATTTGTAAGATGTTTTAATAAATTTCTCCCTAACTTAGCTTAGCGTTAAATTATTTGATTAAAATAATCTCGAAAGTAATCAACGTATGATTCCTTGTCCATTTTATTTTAATGTATTGTAACATATGAACGTAGCTTCACACCCATCGAATTCTACTCAAATATTGGCAGTTGATAAATAAGTTAACATTACGAAGCGCAACACGTAAACAAGTCGTTTAGAAGCTCGTCATCATTCACTCTCACTCTTTCCAACTTTCTGCATTTTTTCCCAACGTTATTTTACTTAAGACGCCACGGAACTTATCTTGCTCGGTCCTTGACTTTAATAAGTTTTATGAGTGTCAGTCGAGACTTAACTGCCGCGCGAACGGCGAATAACTTTTTCATAATTGTTTCTCAACCGACTTCACGAAGTTTGCGTGTTCGATTATTGAAATCTTCAACTTCTATTCTTTATTTAAAAATTGAATTTTAACTTTTTTACTGTAGCAACTAGGTCTTGTGTGCGCTTGCAATAGAAACTAAATTGAGTTAATGGTCGAAATTTGAAATAGTAGGTAACTCCAAAAATGTACTATTTTTATATTTAGTTAAGATTTTTATAGATATTTAATTAGCAGTCCCAGGCTTGTTGTTAATTTTTTGAGCCAAATAGAATCGCTTAAGATTATTACTAGTAATCTACTAAAGTATGTAGAAACATATTTTGTAGATGTTTACATTAAATTCGAACTTATTAATGGTAATAAGTAGAGTTAAGTTTGATTAAAATCTATTAATTTAAGAAGATGTTTGCAAGTTATAATTTTGTCTTTTTAATTGGACGATTCACAAGAGGTGGTCGATTGCAACTCTTATAATTTTTATGACCAAATAAAAGGGTGTTTTGGTCAACGAATGTCCACTTTAGAAATCAAATACCAGCGTCTCTTTCTAAACAGTCCAATCGCAAGGAGAAAATAGAGACGTCTCTACAAGTACAGGGTTGTTAGTTTTCCCGCTTTTCCAACGTGATGTGTGACCGATATATGTTCATCTCCTTCACGTGTAGGTGTGTGGGAGAAAATTGAAAGGGATAGATGGAAGCCGTATGTGGGCTTATCCGCTACTCACCGCTAGGCTGCGCGAAGGTCGACAAAGGGTTGTGTACTTGGTTGGGTGGAAATGTTCGAGCGTCTTTTAAAAACGAAGCTAGTAAAATTGTTATGAATATAATCAAAAGTCTTGTTTCAATTTACGTGGACATATTCATGTATTAAGTACGTTATTTTTAATGTTACAATTAAAAGTTATTATTTAAGAGTAGTTTTTATGGGTTTTCCGTACAGTGTAATTATATGATTTTTGACATTTTTGTTAGATCATATCGAATTTCTTCATATCTCAAAAATGATATTTTTCTTTTCATTTTGTAGCTGTCACACGTATTGAGTACGTTATTTTTAATGTTACAATTAAAAGTTATTATTTAAGAGTAGTTTTTTATGGGTTTTCCGTACAGTGTTATTATATAGTTTTTGACATTTTTGTTAGATCATATCGAATTTCTTCATATCTCAAAAATGATATTTTTCTTTTCATTTTATAGCTGTCACAGACAATTGATGAATATGGAGCTTTGATGATTCAAAAGAGACGATTTTAATGAAACGATCAGAACGTTATTAACATGTGGCGTTATTACGGAAAACTGTTGTGGAATAAGTAGATCTTATCTACTTAGAAGCCTATACATATATGTCTTCCAATGAATATTATTATACTTTTCTGAGTCGAGATTAAATAATGCATGGTTTATAAAACATGTTATTGAAAATTTCTTATTTTATTTTCCAGTATAACAGTTAAATAATATGATAAATTTATTGCTATTTTAGTATTCTCTGTTAATTAGTTATCTTCTTGGTAGAGTTCTGAAATTGCAATTGAAAAGAGGTCTTAAAGACTAGACTATTGAATAAAGAATATTATAGTTAAGGAATACGATTTTAATTAAATTGCTTGACAAAGTTTCAAATAGTTTCAATATTTGGTAAGTAACAGTCTATAATTATACATTTCAACGGATACTTTTTTGTGTCCCTGTTCGACAGATGTGGGACAGGATATAGAGAAATTGCTCAAGTTGAGACGTTGCTTTGGGAAAGTATCAAGTTCACTTTGTCGTCTCATTTATATGAAATACAGGTTCAAGATTTAGACAGATATTTTTATATGTTAGTTATGATGTGGCAATCGCTTGTTAGTAATTTAAAACCTCAAATCTCAGAGTTACCTAAGTACATTTTAATGACAGCAGTATAATAATAATAGGCTTCCATTCTGATCAGATAAAAATATAAATATTAAAATAATCTATTTAGATCATTTATGCGACTAGATAGATTATGACAGTTGTGAAAACGTCGAAAAAAATTAAGTAAATTGTTAACCTCTAATTTGAGCAATTAACACACTACAACAAAGTGTCATACAAATCTCGTGTGTAAAACGTAGCCGGTCGCGCACACTAAAGTATAAAGCCTGGCCTGTTTTTACCAATAGCAAGATACTCTATCTAGACGTATAAATCTTTCATTCCAGGTTGTCATTTGCGCACAGCAGTATAAGCCTTTTAAAAATAATTATATAGATTCAAAGATTTACAGTCTCGTATACATAATGCAGAGGGCAGGGCACATAGTTTGACAGACAGATGGCCTGTGGGGCAGAAAAGTCCTCTAATTGCGACCACGTACCGGAAGACGCAGTGTTGGTAGACAACATGGACCGACGTCCACGTTGAAATTCAGCAAACCAGCGATAAATTGTGGTTATGGATGGGGCTTCATCACCAAATGCAGAAATCATCCGGTTAACACGCTGTTTTTGTGTTAAACCAGTTCGAAAGTCATAACAAATCATCGCTCTAGAATTTTCTCGAGTCAATTCCATTTTCTTAACGACTAAACAAGTTTGACAAGAGCGAGAATCTTTTTTTAAATAAATAAATGGTATTCGATTTTTAAAACCAAGGAGTTTTCAATTAAAAAGATTTCAATATGACAGGAACAGTGGAAATATTCCATTCCCGATACTTTTAGTGCAGCCTATGTATATGCGCTCATTCTTGACCGTTTTTTTTCATTAACTGTGTCACTTCGGTTAAGACAGAAATAGTCAATGTTAGGGTGGGTCGCGGCATTCTAAATATAGAACGGTCATAACTTTAAGGGACTACGGTACGTGAGTGGATATAAATATTGGGACTCGTAAAATACCTATAATTACACGTAAAATGGAGTTCAAACACAGTATCAAATAATTAAGTCGTTGTTATTACCGACACAAAATCTTTTGTTACAAAACTCTGTGAATCAAATCGATTAGCGGTTGAATTTTTTTTAAGTATAATCTAATTTTTCTTCCTAATGTTCCTTATGTTAATCTTAAATAACAAGGATTGAAATGGGTTTTGCGGATCACCTCAGCAAGAGCGGTGATCACTTAGCAACATCAGATGAAATATAAATAAATGATATTTCGGAATGATTCACATGCTTTTCGAAGGTTAAATAATCCTGGGAACACCGTGGATGGATATTTGCATACTTCTGATAGACTAGTGGAAAACTTCTTTGCACTTTTGTCGACAATGACGTAGAGTGCAAACACTTTTTATGTCTGAAGATTAAAAGTACAATCGGGGTGTCGCTCAGTATTTTGTTTTTCTATAATCCTAAGCGGCAATCCATTGTAATTGGCTGGCCGTATCACTAACCATAAGCCTTGCTAAAGACTTCCTCATCTTGTCTCTTTAAAAGAAAAATCGAAAGGACTTCGAAATTTGAGTGACACTAAAATTTAAAGCGTGGTAAGAGACAGACTTTTTTGCCCTCCATGATGTTTTCCATACGGGTCCTGGGTCGCGAAAGTCGTACCTTGAGTGTAGGCTCATGGGCCCCTTACTATGTACATCAGTATTCAACCTCACAGTTTGGATTGGTCTCCCTGCCTAGTTAGTAGAATCGTGTTACTCTAGCAAATACACCAGTATACACGACAAGCGAAGTCATCATGGCCCTTAAGCAGATTGTAGAGAGATATTGCTGACATACCTATATATATATATATATATATATATATACATAGGTCGATATCAGAGTGGCGCTCTTTTCTGCTATCAAACAGTAGTGTGCAGCTGTGAACACGTCGAAAAAAATAGCAGTTAACTGTTAACCTATATTTTCAGCAGCGTATGCACACTAAAACAAAGTGACGTAATAAGACGTAGCTGTCATGTAACGTAAAAAGATGACATAAAAAACTCTCACCATATACATTAAATTGCTTTAAAGTTTAACGTCAATTAATTTTACCTATTATTCAAATTATCGATAGCGTTTATAGTATAATCTAATATTATACATACAATATATTATATGATTATGCAATAAATTTCTTTAATTTTATAATAAATGGGTTACCTTTTTGTTTAATTTGTAAAAATAATCTTCCATTGAAATTAATTATAACACTTAATATCGATAAACTAGAGGAACAACACTAATAATAAACTTTTACCTCTGTCTCTAGGTAAAGCGAGATGCAGCGTCCGCCAACGTAAGTAATAAATTGTTATGAGCTACTGCTTGTGCTTACAATTACATAAACAGATTGTTGTTACCTTGAATATGATTCACACGTATTCCCTTATTTTTCTTAAGACAAGTTATTATACCGAATAATTTTGACAATCTTCAAACCAAATGCATAATTTATCGATTTTAACCCAAATGCTGATGATGATGATTTCGGCTAAATTTGTCTACACGAGGCATCCACAGGAGATGTTGACTCGCCCAATTCTGAAACTGCGATACACGATATCTTTTGGATAGGTTTGGATTTCAGCAGAATAATGCTTAATTAAAATAATCATAATTTATTATGTAGGTACGTAAGTAACTGTAAAGTTACAACAATAATGACAGCAAAATTTTTCTCGTTTCTTTAAACAAATGATAAAAGTTTAAACTGATTCGGAAAACATTACAAAAACAATCGCTCGTCGTCTTTTAATTAAGTGAGATGTAGGCTACAAACATATCATATCATATATAGCCTATTTAAGTATTGAATTATTACTTACGAGAACCCATCAGTAAACTTTAAGATTACAATCAATTTTTATATGTGGAACCTCCTTTTTTTTTGGAAGAAAAGCAACCTAGCTTATTCAGTGACCAGCTACCGTAAACAAACAGGGGAGTCAAAAAGTACTTAATATGGTACATAATTTTATTTACCTATATATTTTAATTTCTTAAGAGTTCCAGAGATCTTGATTTAGACCGCACGATAAAGTCAAAATTACACACACAAATTAGTATATCTAGATAGGTGTTTAGATAGATTATGACAGCTGTGAAAACATCGAAAATATTTGAGTTCTGAACTAACCTCTATTTTGAGCGAATCACGCGCACAAGCACAAAGTGTCATACAAATCGCGAGTGTAAGGCGTAGCTTGTCACGCACACATAAGTATTCCTTGCCTGTTTTTATCGGTTCTCTAACACCAAGACTCTATCTAGACATATTAATTATCTAAGGTAAATATCTATCACAAAATGACCCTCACTATAATTCTGACAGTTAAATGTCAAATTACAACAGTAAATTTGCAATATTTATTACACTTCACACAGGTTAAAATAAACATAGCGTTTGTTGTTGCCGCTGGAAATCAGATATAAATAATAAAAATAATTCAATAATTCACTCAATCAACGCAGTCTTGTCTGTGTACTTTTTAATACAAAAATAATGAAATATGAAGCTTGTGTAATATTTAAAGCAAGAAAAAATCGAAGTTACCTAGTTTTTTTCTTTGATGAACGCGAGATTTACACATTTAAATAACTAACGTATAAATATTAACGTCGGGTTAACTAAAATAATAATAAAAATGTAACTTTTACGCAAAAATGTAATGTTAAAACACAGTTAGGTACAATTACACGCGTTTAAATCCTTTTAAAAAAGTGTTTTATTTAAACGAAGATTTCTGAGAATTGAATCCGAATTTCAATTCACAATTTTTTTAATTACCAAGTTACTCCTTCCAATATCTTCTATCTAAATGTCTAATGAAACATGGCTATACGTGCGGCGTCTTCGCGTATGTCTGAAGACCCCTTAATAACCTACGCCCAAACAGTTCCCACTGACTCATCTGTGAGTATGAAATACGTTTCTTAATGAAACATTACTGTGAATCGATCTAACTAGTACCACCATTGTTAGTTAGAGCTATAAATAATGCCAGCTGAGCCTATTATATATTGGCGCATTGGTGTCACCAATCATCAGGTTTACTCGTCTAACCTGCTCTGCCAGAAAAAAAAATTGCCAAGTAAATGAAACTTACACACGCAATGGCGCGGGCAAATGAATGTTACATAAGCTTCTCTCGAAGTTCAAAAGCTGAAGCTGGCGAGCTTTTTGGATTTAAGCTCGTTCATATTTATTTTAAAAGAAAAAACGGTATGTATTTAAGACCGAGATGTGAAAAATAATACCAAATAAGTCCATTTTTTATTCCATGTTCTTAAAGTTAATGAAGTCCTGGTACATGTCGTCAGCATGACATGCGATCTCCATCGTTAAAATTATCAGTCTAATTACTGTCACTGTCTTTTTTTTATTAGGTAAAACAAGCAACTATAACTAACAGAGGACATAAAGAAATTACATATCAAACTAATAAAAAAGACTACAATAGTCAGATACGCTATCCACAACTTATTATGTAAAACTTTGAGGTATACAATGCTAAGTACATAGATAATGTGTTTATACAATACTAATTGAAATTAGTTAGGAAAGGAGTTACCTCAATTTACAACAGTTAAACAATTATTATTAAAACACATAAACACCTGATTCCTGCCGCCGAATTCCACCTTCGCACGACACGCCACAAGTTAGGATATCATCCCCACCATCTGGATGTGTGGCGGTCCTCTTCAGAGCGGTTTTCAAGGAGCTTTCTTCCTCGTACTACAACGCTGTGGAATGAGCTTCCTTGTGCGACGGAAACATCGATAGATGATACGACATGGGTACCTTCAAAAAAAGCGCGTACACCTTCCTTAAAGGCCGGTAACGCTCTTGTGATTCCTCTGGTGTTGCAGGAGAATGAGGGCGGCGGTGATCACTTAACACCAGGTGACCCGTACGCTCGTTTGTGCTCCTGTTCCATAAAAAAAAAACAAAAGAACACACAAACTACTCTACAGAAACGTAAACTAAATTCATATTTTAGTGGCTTGCGTGTGTGTGTGTCTTGATATGATATACTTACGTATAGACGACGGGAAAGCCCGATAACGCGTGACAAATTACAATATGTCAATGTGTGCGTTAGCTAGTTAAATGATACTCAAAATACTATAGAGCTTATGCCAAGTGTGGTTGACTGTTTACGACTTGTCAGTCAATATTGGTTACAGTAACAAGAGGTTCGCTTTCCATTTCTATCTTATCTTATGTAATATTCCAATTTAAGTGCTAGGTTGACGGCCGCAGTAAGGTATGATCGGGGTCGTATTGCATTACGCTATATCACACATCTTTTTAACCGACCTCAAAAAAGGAGGAGATTCTCAATTCGACGGTATGTTTTTTTATGTTTGTTACCTCAGAACTTTCCACTGGGTGATTTTGATAATTCTTTTTTTATTTGAAAGCTGGTGCTTTCCGTGTGTATTAGGTGTCACCCAAAGTAGGTTTCTAACTATATACATAGGTCAGATGTGCTTGAGTCGCTCGCGCGACATGAGGAGGCGAGAGGCGAGAGCAGGGTCGCGGCGAGAGGACACCGATTCCAAAAATAACAATAATAGTAACTAGAATTAGATTAATTAATTAGATTGGTTAAACAGACGCAATTATTTTTGTTTTGGCATAGTATTTTTCAAGTCAGTTGTTTTTTTGTAAAAAAAAATGATATCGCTTGTATCGATGAAATGCTTGTAAATGATATCGATATATCTATGGGGCAGTTGATATCGCTTTTAAAAACAGTATAACTTTTAATTCGTTTCTTTATTATCATATCAAAGAAATCTGATTTCCGAGATGAAGGTACACTTTCAGAAAATACAAGCTCTTTAACGTTACCTACTCAGTTCATTTAAATACTTTGTGGTTGATATAAGACCGTACTGCTTGGCCAAAGTTATCGGTCAATACTTGGTGCCAGGCACAGCGATCTTGTTATTTTTATAGGGTGGCCGGTTACTAGCTGTTTCCATGGTAACATGATCACAATTATGATTAAATACAAACAATTTATCGGGTACCAAATGCTTGGTTAATACCACAGGCGTTTGCAAAATCATCAACTGTTATTCAAGGATTTTTTGAGAGTCTCTGAATTTTCAACGATGATTCAAACGGAAGTTATTGCCAGTTATTCTGATGTACCTCCTTTTTGTTATTTTTGTGATGGCCACTAATAACTTCCTATATACTATTAGTCTTTCCAAGGCAATGCTATCTGTACGCATTTAAAAGACTATATTAGCAAGCAAACAAGGGAGATTTAAGGCGAGGAATTTGCATTCATTACCAGAGGAAACACAAGAGCGATGCTAGCCCTTTATAAAAGTGTACGCGCTTTTTTGAAGTTTGATGTCGTATCGCACATCACAAGGAAGCATTCCACAGCTTTGTCGTACGTGGAATAAAGTTCCTTGAATACCGCACTGTGGAAGAATACCACGTGTGTGTGGCGTTCTGGATAAATGGTGGGGATGACATACTAATTTATGGCGTGTCGTACGAAGATGGAATACGGCTACAGGAATCAAGAGCAACAGCTCTTCGGAATACTCCCCTTGATAAATGCAGTAGAAGACATACAATGAAAGTTTTTCCGTTTACAAAGCACTGGGTCCCCGAAATTCAAGCAGCTCTGCGTTACACGCGATCAAATGGCGCGTTTGAATAGCCGAAATATATTGCCCGAAAGAACTTCTACGTAACTTAACTTTTACTTTTTTTGAAGTTACTTTTAATTTAATAAGAATGTTTTCATCAATAATTTGTCTGATAACTTTTAGGATGTAAGTAATTAATTTCAAGTATTTTTAGAAATCATGTATATTCATTTATGCACCCTATTCTTGCTCGTCCTAACTTTGTTCATTCTGCTATATTGTTTAAAGTAGTTGAGCAGTTATCTACGAGTCTTAACAAGTTTGGTCTCAGTCTATATCACACAGGGCAGCCTGACTATCTGTGTGGATGTAGGTACACTGGCCGACGCTGCTTTTATTTAAGATGGTACCGCACAATCGCTTGAAAGACAGAAGCAGGGTCCCGAATTAACATTACTGCCAAATTTGGGCCTCTTTATAAATTCCATAGCGAACTTCATATCCTTACTTATCAGTATAGCATTTATGGCTCCTATTTTTCCAAACAATTTGTTTATTTAACCTTTTAGATGCCTTTCAAGAAATTCATGAATTATTAATTTTATTTTGCTATATAAATACTATGAAGGTACAAAATGAAGTCACCTCGAGACACAACATGTTAAGTCTCATTCGCCCAGTAATTTCACTAGCTACGGCGCCCTTCAGCCTGAAACGCAATAATGTTTACACATTACTGCTTCACGGCAGAAATGGGTGCCGTTCTGGTACCCATAATCTAGCCGGCATCCATAGTTAACCAAAGCTATAGCTCTATAGTCTATAGCAATTGTATAAATAAGCTAAATATAGCAAACGTTTGTAGTTTTTATAATATATAATATTTGTACGTAAATCAATTGTCACAATGGCATTATCGTCAGTGTCAATCATATGTGACCATTGATCTGACCCCTTGGTCAAGTTCGCATCCTGGCTCCAAGGTTGTGGAATAGGAACTGAAATAGACGGAGCTGTATAAATTAAAACATTACTTATTCCTATCTGGTTTAGTATATATACATATGGATTTTTCTTAAGTATCACTTTTTATAGGCTCCTGATGCTCATAGATTTAAGCCCTGAAGAATTCATTTTATAGCATCAATTAATCTTTGATCATTTATTGATTTGCATTTGGAGTGAGTGTTAGGTCATTATGGCCGATGACGGATTTGTATTACAAAATTTCCATTAATTATTTAATTATTGGTTTTGGAATGGAATGAGGATCATTCCGTCCATTTTGGGTTTTCAAGCATCCTGAACGGAACTAAATTATTTTCGCCACAATTCTATATCCATATAGATCTAGATCCCCATAGTCGTAACTTAAAAATGTAAAATAAAAATAGTATGTGATTCCTTTGAAAGAAAGCACAAGCAGAGTTGATAATTATTCTTTACATTTTTAAGTACAACCTTAATTTTTTTTAAATCTCAGATTGACAGACTTGCTGTACTACTCATAATTTAACTACCTTTTTTTGAAATTGAATTTAGCATTTTTGAACATTTTCAACATTAAATAGTGCCAGTATTTGTCTAATTGTTGATAGATCTATGTGCACAGCGAGTACAGCCTAGATTTACATACAAACACGTTGACTAATGACCGGCTATTGTATGAGGTCAGCTTTTTGTTGCCTCCTAGATTACTGTGATTGTCATAACAATAATTAACTGTAATTTCAATAGCATAATGTATACTTATTTATTTATAATAAAGTTTTTGTAGATGTATTTTACATAATTTTAATAATGATTTAAAATTTGAAAAGCAAAATAATTTAAAGTAAGCGACTCGTCTTGTGTAATTTTTAATTAAATTAATTAATATTTCCCGTGAATTTCTTTATCAAATCAAATCAAAAATATTTTATTTCATAGGATCCTTACACTTGAAATATGTCATTTTTCATACAGCTCATTCGAAGACAGATTTCTCTAGAGAAGAACGAGCAAGAAACTCTAAGGTTGCTCTTTTCAAAACAGATTAGGTATTGCAATTTCATATTTTCAATTAAATTTACAAATGTAAGATAATATAAACATTTTCGTGGTTTGATCGCCACTAGGTTGTTCGATGCATAGTTTTGAAGTGAGAACTTGTTTAACCGCGCTAAGCACTATATTTTGTCAATCAATCATGCTCGGTTATGTAACGCTCGTTAGTTATGCGATAGTTAGTTAATGTGTTGTAGTGTAATAAACTATTTTTAATTTATTTTATTTTTTGACGATTATGATTCGCTCAACGCTCAATTCATGCCTTAACGTAATCAAATCACATGCAAAAGACTCACTTTGCCAACTTCCATTTGTCCGTAATTCGAATATTGAATTAATCGTTGTTATTCGATACATCGGTGTTATCTCGATATCTGACGACATTCGAGTGACAGACTTCCATAATAGCCTCTTTTAACAGCTGATAAGCTTCCTTCAATGGGATTTAACTATTGTGCGAGTCTTCAAATGTAAATATTTTGACAAGAATACTAAAGATACTTACCCGAGGACAATGCGTCTTGAATGACACGCTGCAGGAGCGATTGTCCTTTTAAATTCTATTGTTAGCTAATTTCTACGACTTTAAAAGACTCTTATACATATTTAAATACTATAGTGCTGTTATCGAATAGCCTCGATAGTTTGAAATACTAAAAAGTTGGAGCTTTATTTACTTAGCTATATGTATAGTCGGGCTATAAATATAGTCACAACTTAAATACTTCTAACTATTATACCATCGAATTCAAATTTGTTGCACGTTTGTTATATTTTCCAACTTTTTCCTGGCATTTCGCACATTTTTTCGAGCCTAATTTCATTCATTTTTATTCATTCATTCATAATTAATCACAATTATGTGATGGGGTGTCACTGATAATAAAATTGTAATTATTGAACGATGTGGGTAAGATTTGAGCAGAAACTCATTTTCAAGATACTTTATAATTCCATTTAGTGCTTAACGATCTTTGGATATTAATTATTATATATTATTATTTGTTTGTTCTAAACTGAAGTGGAACGGGCTGGTTATCTATATCAACGGCGAATACATCACTCACCTTCGATTTGCAGACGATATCGTATTCATGGCAGAAACCATGGAAGAGGTAAGCCATATGCTCGATAGCCTCAATACAGCTTACCAAGGAGTAGGTCTCAAAATAAATATGGGCAAGACGAGGGTCATCTTTAATGCCCATGTCGGACCTACTCCCGTAACAGTTGGGAACTGTTCTCTCGAAGTTCGACATTATTGATTCAGTTGGGCAGGTCCAATTTCGGGAAAGAGGTCACTTGTCGAATCCAACTCGGATGGTCAGCGTTCGGGAAGCTCTGTCAAAGCTTTTCGTCCAAAATACGGTGTCTGAAGACGAAGGTTTTTTAACCAGTGTGTGTTGCCAATGATGACATACGGAACACAGACGTGGTCACTAACTATGGGCCTTAAGAGGAAGCTCAGAGGGCAAGGGAAAGGGCTATGCCCGGAGTTTCCCTGCGAGATCGAATCAGAACTGAGGAGATCCGTAGGAGAACTGATATGGCAGTGGGCAGGGCACATAGCTCGACGGACAAACGGCCGTTGGGGCAGTAAAGTCCTCGAATGGCGACCACGTACCGGAAGACGTAGTGTAGTAGTGTGGTAGGCGCCCCACAAGATGGACCGATGATCTGGTCAAGATCGCCGGAATACGTTGGAGGAGGGCAGCGCAGAGCCGATAGTCATGGCGATCTTTAGGGGAGGCCTTTGTCTAGCAGGGAATGTCTTCCGGCTGAAGTGAGATTTGTTCTAAATTATTTGACCAGGGTCTTAAAGACTATATAAATGTAGATTTGCGATGTTTTGTTCCAGAAAAAAAATACAAATAAGGTAAAAATCTAAAAATAATTCTTTCTTAATAGTAGTGTATCACTTAAAATCATATTAACAATTAGTATAAAATTATGAAAAAAAAAAACAAAAGAGCTGTGAAACAACCCACATAAATGTAGGCGTTTTAAAATAAAAAAATTGAATTACATTTATTTACCATAGGCAGTGATAAGAACATAATATATTGCTACAACACTTGGTAACAACGTCATGATGCTACATCAGTTTACCAGTGGGAGGCTCCTTTGCTCCGGATGCCGGTGAGGTTATGGGTACCACAACGGCGCCTATTTCTGCCGTGAAGCAGTAATGTGTAATCATAACTGTGTTTCGGCCTGAAGGGCGCCGTAGCTAATAAAATTACTTGGCAAATGAGATTGAACATCTTATGTATCAAGATGACGAGTGCAATTGTAGTGCCGCCCAGGCTTTTGGGTTTTTTAATAATCTTGAGCGACACCTACATTGTAATGGACAGGGCGTATCAATTACCATCAGCTAAATGTCCTGCTCGTCTCGTCCCTGATTATCATAAATGATTAAAAATAAAAAGGTGCTTTGACACGGGGAGAAGAACTGATAAGTACTAATAATACAATTTCGGATTGCGCAGAACCAGTAAAATTATCAAAGAAAATAAATCCCAAGCTTATCCCATGATTATGATCAAAAATTCCACAATTATCATGGCTTATCATGCAAAAAATTAATTACTTTAAAATTCTAGCGCTCCATAAAAATCTTAATTTTCCACGTACGGAGAGTTATTGTTCTTATTTCTGATCACTCCAGTATCAGCTACAACTATTAATTTTAACTTTCCTTTAGTAATTTATATACGGTCTTTAAAAAGCAACGTTTAATGTTATTAAAAATTTCAGAAGTGTTAAAGTGCTTATTATAATACAGTAGATGTGATTATTAATTATTGGAAGTTTTTTGTTCATAACATTTTTAATAGCTTGACTAGTTATAAACCTGACTTTGAGTACAATGCCAGTTGTAACAATGTCGGTGCCTTTTCCAAAACCGCATCGCTACTACATAATGATACTTTTGACAACTTTCATTGTAACACTTTGTCTCGCAACATACAATAGTTTCATTTTGGCATTACACCAACTATATATGACCAGACAGAAACAGTTCTTGAACTTTCATTTACACATAACATCGGGAATAACAATTTGTTATGTTGTAATTGTACTGGACCTCACATCCTGGTTATTGAGAATACCAAAAGTGGTTTGCTGCCAAGAATAAAGTTGTGATGTTAATTTTACATTAAATAGGAGGACAATGGATCGTATGGGTCTTCCAATGGTGCTAATTTTTCGCCGGTTATACTCCCTTGTGAAAAGGATACTGAAGAACTACGAACACATTTGGAGATAACCTTGAATTCGGACTGGCCATCAACAGAGATAAGACCAAGATGATGGTAAATTGAACACAACGCCAATTGTGAGGTGGTGCCAACCTGCATCTAACTTGGTTCTTCTATCTCCAATACCGGGGGTTGTGAGCTGGATATCCGGAGGAGATGTGCTATAACCAGGTTTACGGAAGAGAAGCTCAATAAGTAACTGTAAGGACAGAAGGATCACCAAAACCACTAAGGTTCGACTAATGAGGTGCCTTGTGTTTTCAATCTTCCTCTACAGGGCTGAAGCCTGGTCCCCTAGACTGCAAGCCTACCGCAAAATTGATGCCTTAAAGATGTGGTGACTCCTGAAGTTCCCTTGGACCGGCTTTCCAAACCAACAATTTCATCTGAAGAAAGGCATCATAGATTGTGCAATTACGAATTCTGAAGTTCTTTGACCCCATTTCCAGAAATGAAGAATTGATTGAGCGGTCGGTAGTGCAGAGCCAGGTAATGGGGAAAAGAGCGAGAGGAAATTTTAAATTGAAGAAGAGTCCGAAACATAATTGTCTTAATATAATAATAAATAGTCTTCGTGCAGACTTACAGTTCACCGTCAAGGATGGTGAGTATTCTGAACAAGGGTCTATTTTTGAATTGAAAACTGCTTTAGGCACGATCATCATTTTATTTTGTACGCATTAAATGAGACCTAGCTGCCACGCTATCTAAAGTTTAAGGTATAAGTCGACTTAGGTCGACAAAGGGGGCGTGATCAGTCAGAGCAAAATGTACCAGAATTTGTTCATTATAATTGATTGCAAGTGTTATCTCTTTATAAATGCCGATAAAATGATCATATTTCGTATTATAAGCCACTCTTTGATTAAGTTTTCACTTCTATTGTTTGATTTTAAGCATACGATCGCACATGTCAGATTTCTGTAAGTTTGATACCATATTTATTTATCTGCTGAGATAAGAAGCAAAATAGCTACAGGTACATTTACTTGATGTGGAGTATTATAAAGTTTTATTTAAAAAAATGATTTTTTTTAATTCAACACATAACATAATATTTATGTAGCTATGAAAAAGTAAAACCAGTGAGAATAACATAGAAGAAATACACTACCAAACATTTTTCAACTGTTTGAACAATTACTTAGCTATATATTAACATTATATTCTTTTGGTGTTGCATAAAAGAAGAATCCAAATGATTATTTCGATGCTTGGTGCTCATTGGTGTGCGAGTTTACCTAATTAATTGATGAATAAATTAATCTAATTAATGAATGTTTGTTTCCGAGTCATGCATGTTTATAAGTATTTATGTATGTGTATTTAAGTATTTTGTATTAAATATATCGTTGTCTTGTTACCATGTATGTATGTACTCATAGTACAGGCCATGCCTAGTTTGGGGCGAGATAATTTATGTAAGAGTGTGTCAGGATTATTATTATTTATTATTATAAAACCTATCTGTAGAACAGTAAATCTAAATTTTATCTCTGGGGTTGGTCACTCATGTCTCGTCTCGCCTCAGGATCGTGGTCAGCACTAAGCATCTGTAGCCAACTGTCTGGCTCCGCTGGTTTCTGTTCAGCGTATCTCATACAACCGTGATGAATTTGGATGACGAGTTTTAAATTGGTTGGTCACTCTTGTTGAACACCAACCGCGCGATCTTTTTGCCTTCGTATTTCCGACCACAATTAGTTTTTCCAAACTTTCGTCCGTCGTTTTTTCGCCGACTTTGTGTGGCCAAATACGAAAGAATACGTTGTGTATTGTATAACACAAGCAAAAAAAAATTTGGCAATTGCATGATGAATACCGTTATAAAATCGATTCAAATAATATGAACTAAGACAATGGTTATGCGGCCCGAATTATAATGAGTATCTGCCTACATCCAGCCATGTGGGCTGGAGGTCAAACGTCATTCTGAATTGCAATTTTAGAAATTAGAGGTAGTCCTCGGTTGGGAAATTGTGTTGGCATACTCATCAATCATTTTGATTAGAACTCATTGTGAAATAATATAGCTCCTTAACGATAGTAGTTTATCTTAATAATTTTATAACGCATATTTTTTTTGCAAACTATAAGGTAGAAGTTTCTTCTTATTTAATCGCAACCAATTTCACAATGCTATTAATATATGGTTATGTGTGCTACGGTATGTGTAGGTACATGAAACACCATTGTACTGTCTTTAAGGTGAAAATCATCTCAGCCTTTTTAAGCATTTCGGAGTTCACTGATCTATAAAGCTTTATTTTAATGTGTGCTTGTCATACTTTTGATGTTTGTCAAAAATACAACATAGACATAGACAGCCACAACTGTCAAGGAGTCTTGTAACCAGAGGCAGATTTTATTCGCATCACAATTTTTGTCATCTCTCTCTGTAAGAGTCCATAGTTCAGTTCAGTTTAATTTAATTGATTTGTTGACGCACAAAGTCTCTTGATTGGGCTATTGTGCGCGTCAGTTAATCGTCTTGCTCCAATAATCGCAAGCCGTTCCAGAACGATAGCAGCCTTTTCAGACAGCTGCAGGCATCTGGGAGGGATAATGGAGATTGGAGAATTTATGCTCGTTTTTGGCCGTAATCCTGCACTTTGTAAGCACATGCATTGGCGTTTCTTTTGCCTGCGTGGATCATGTAAGAGCTCATTCGAATGCACTCATGTACAGGACTCTAAGTGACCTTCCCCTTACCATGTCTTGCTGGCAAAATTATTTGTGCAAATTTCGGTGCATGGTACTCAGATAAATCTTTCTCTAGCACCATATTTTCAGAGAATCTGTCTATCGTCTTCTTTTCAACCTCTTGCAATCTTCACGTTTCGGCAGCATACAAAAATATGGGAAAGATTAGTTAGCGTTTACATGTCTAAGTAGATTTTGTAATGTTACTCTTTCTCTATAAATTATTCGTTTTGACTACAGTCTTTTTTAGCCACAACTTTAGTATAGTAAAAATAGACGAATTCATAACTACTATGGCTACTGGCTTAAGCATATTTCCGAAGGACATTATTTTAAAGTATTAAGTTTGAAAAAATTTCAACAATAACACGTCGAGCTGCAAGTAGTGAGTGTTGAACAAAAGGCATTCCACTTTCGCGGTTTAACCAAATGTTGTCGGAAGAACAAAAATCTGTGGAGATAAGATTAATAATAATATTTATTCGCATAAATTTGTTAGGTACTCTTATGTTAACAAAATATAGAGTTTATACTGAAAAAATAAAATAAAATATATTATCACTTACATTTGCTAGCAGGACATTATAATTACTTATCAAAGAACTATAAGTATCACATAAAACTTTTTTAGCTATTAAATATTGTATTATAGATACAATTATTTTAAATGTGTCTTAGTGTAAAAAATATGTATTTATTTTAGTAATCTAAATCGTTCATCCAATTTTTCAGAAATTCTTCTTGTATTGTATTTTGTAATTCCATACCAGTCACCATATTATGTACCAATAACTTGTATGGACTTTTTAAAGTTTACCCTAGCCGCTCCACAGTTTTTCTGTTAAAATTATGCACTGACCAAGTATATATTTTGTATTGTCAATAGAGTGATTACCGGTATGTCCGCGACAGCCGGCCGCGATAATAATACAACAATGTTTCCTTAAATTATGACATAATATACACCGCAATTACTATTTAATTGCAATATATCAACTCAATCTTGAATAAAAAGGTTGACGATTGCCTTTATAGAGCTCCGGCTTGCGGAATTGCGAAAAATATTAAATAAGTTTGCATATTGTGTCGGTATTTCTTAAATTATTTGAATAATTTTACCGAAAATGTTTCTTTTGTTTTTCTAGTGTTGTAATAATATGTTGATGCAGCGGTCTTCATCATTTATCATAAGATGTCAGATGACCCATCAGTTCGTTTGTCTTCCTAATCTCATACCATTTAGAATTGTCCGTTCAATCTCCTAATACTCAATATGAAAGGAATCTGGAATAAGCTTGGGCGTCATATATCGTCAACCGATTTGAGATGCACATACAAATCTGTTGAGTGTTGATATGTTTCCTCACTTACGTAGTGCTATTTCTTTCTGAAGTAGTGGTAGTGTATTATTTGACATCAAAATCATTCTGAAGGTACAAATTTTATGAAGTAGATAAATGACTATGGAATTTTCTTTATGTTGACGAAGCTATAAATTATTCTGTTACCGTTTTAGCTACGACAATTCTATTACACCTTTTTATATACTACAATGGGTACCTACGTTATAATAATATGTATTTGTAGCCAATATGTTAACCCAGATTATGATCATGAAAGAATACATCGATTCGGTCATGCAGCATAATACGAGCGCGTTTGATAGCTAGGCTGATCCGCTGGTCAAAATAGCTGCCAGACTATGCCGCCTCTGGGCCCCACAAGCCACGTGTCTCGACAGCAAGAAACTCACTGAGACTGACATATTTGTGACAACATATTTCAGGCAGGATAGCCCGTGATATCCTAGAGCATCTATTTGCACATATCATTGTAGAATTAATAGGTATTTATGATTTAATACAGTTCATTTGGATTTTAGAACAAATTTCCCTATCAGATAAATAAGTATGGTAACATACACAACAAATTGCAAATGGGTGAAGAATGATTGATCCACGCGCATTAAGCAGATGTGTTTTTTTCAAATTGCTTAGACATTTACGTGCACCCATTATTTTGGCATGACGGCATGTTTTATGCTAATTTCTAAGACGCTAAGCCAACCAACTGTTGTCGCGAGTCTAAACCACAACAGGTGAAAGCGACTGACCCAAGCACAGAGTTGATATATACAAAGTAATATTAGCACGAAATTTCAAGGAGGAAACATGAGATTTCATTTGATAACACTACTATATGATTGCATTAGATTTAAATATATTAAATAACTTAACTGAAGTTCTATACACAATCGATCCCAAAAATAAAAATTCGAAAAAGTTGTACGTAAGCTATAATGGCTGGTAATAACTGCTCATGATATTTATGTTTACTAGTTTTTTTTTCATGTTTTGTTATTTAACAGTATACTATCTTGTGTATAAAAATAAAATATTGATATAAATACATTTTAAGTACAGTCGTTGTGAGCGAAGTGATGCATTTGCACCACACATAGGTTACTGTGGCGCATCTTACTCTTAATTTTTCATTGTACTCTTTTTAATATGAATAAAACAAAAAAAAATAACAATAATTGTTGAATTTTAGTCAGTATTCCGTCTAGCAATCTCATTTATGATACTGCTACGACAATATACGATTTATTCCGATTTTATTATTGATATAATAAATAAAATTCACAATTTATTTTACATTATTATTGTATAATATTATTTTTTAGTTCTCTGGTCAGTTTCAACTCCCGATTCCTAAATGTTTGTTATCATGTAGACCGCAAAGCTCACCAATTTTTGTGTAAAGGCTAAACGGCAATCGATGCCACGCGGACATACGGCTAATAACAGCTATAGTAAGTCAAAATATATCATTTTGAGGTAATGACTTCCTTAGAATGATGGTCCGACTATAGTCAATTTTGCTACTTTGTATATTCATTAGTTTTGTTATATTTACGCTCTCGCAACTTAGTAACATAACCTCAAGCATAATATCTAATGATAACAGTTTAAAAGTATTATTAGTATTAGTATTGTAAGATGTACCGATGATCCGGTCAAGATAATAACAATAATATTGACACACTTTTTCACAAATTATCTTGCCCCAAACTAGGCATAGCCTGTGGCATGGGTGCAAGAGGATATATTTAATACAATATACTTACTTAAACATACATAAATACATATAAACATCCATGACTCGGAAACAAACATTCATATTCAACATATAAATTATTGCACCTATCCCGGGATTCGAACCGGATTCAAGATTCAAGATCGCCGGTATATGGTGGATAAGGGCAGCGCAGCACCGATCGTCGTGGAGACCTTTGTCCAGCACTGGACGTCTTCTGGCTAATGTGATGATAATATTAATAGTCTTATATTTAATTAATATGTAAGTTAAGGCTTCAGTGATTCGGATAATACAGATAAATATAGTTCAAGATTCAGTGGATAAAGTAAATGCTTACGTCTAGATTAAGAAGTAAGTAAATTACTTTTGTAATTTTTTGACAGTTAACTTATATATTATCTAATATATAAAATTCTCATGTCGCGGTGTTTGTAGTTAAACTCCCTCGAAACGGCTTGACGGATTCTCATGAAATTTTGAGTGCATATTGGGTAGGTCTGAGGATCGGATAACATCTATTTTTCATCCCCCAAAATGTTAAGGCTGGTCCACGCCAAATATTTTATTTAAATTTTGATATTTTTTATTAAATTTGTTTGATTATGAGTCAACATTATAAAATACATACATCTTTGAATTTTCACCCATCTACGATCAACAATTACTTTTGTATTGCGATTTTAATATCGGCAATACAACGTTTGCTGGGTCAGCTAGTATTATTATAATATGAAATACCTTCAGTCAAAGGCAAAAACTGTTGAACCTATATATTGCAAGTCCGAAGATCATCCGACTAATACATTCATACTCGACATTCATACTCTAACCAAAAAACTAATTAACCAACTAATTAAACGTTACAAATAAAATGTGGTAGTCGACAACCATAAAGAAAACTATTATCTTTAAGAGTTATTATTAAAAGTTCTATAGCTCGTAAGTGTTCATCAATCATTAATAGTTTGATTTGATTGGTTTTGACTATCATAATGAGCGTAATGACATATAATTAATGAACTTTGAAACCATTCAACGAGTAGGCTCTTATTCTGAACTGTTCGCAATGGCTTGTCGAAATGTCAAAATTTATGTGTTTTTTTTTCTCAATTTATTATAGTATTTGCACAAAAAATATTGTTTTGTACAAAGTTACGTAAAATTTATAATCTACCGAAACTAATATTATAAAGAGGAAACATTTGTGTTTTTGTATGTATGTTTGTAATAGTTTACACAGAAACTCCTGGAGCAATTTCAAAAATTCTTTCATCATTAGAAAACGGCATCTTCACTGAGTGACATAGGCTGAATTACATTTTCATAAGAAAAGGGATCTAAGAAAATTTTAATAGGTAATAATATAACCAAAGGTAAAATCAGTCATTCCGTTCATAAGAAATAACGAATTTTAAAATGTCAATAAAAAGAAAATAATGCAATAATAAAATAATAACTAAGTGATATAAAACTTTTATGTTAACAAAAATAAATCTATAGTCTCCCACTTAGTAGACTTTGTACTACCATGAGATTGATATCTAAGCGAGTGAAACCGTTGGGCATTGCTAGTAATGTATATTTTTACATTTTTCATAGGATACCCCATATGACACGGTGAACTCAATTCAAGATTTGGACCACCGTTTCTTATAAAATATCCTATTTTTTTATGATTTACAATTACAAATATATAGTTTTCAAACTTTTACCTACACTTGTAGTATAACGGCCGTTTTCAATAACCTATATATCTTTAGTTTAAGTTACTAGAGGTAGACAAATCCATCCTTATATGCTTACTTACATTTCAATTACCTATGGACATAAAGCTTTCGGCTATAATTATATTGGATATAAATATGGACAGATAAGATCTTGTCATTAAACGGTGACAGCAATGTATCCGTAACTAGAGATACGTTATTGAAAACGGCCGTAAGACGGTATCTTCAAGTGCGTAGAGAGGTTTATAATATTTGTACAGATTATTATTTATTACCTATAGAAGAGGTGCCCAAGAAATAGACAGAAGAATAGCGATCACCTGGAAGAAGTACTGGACTCATAAAGAAATATTCAAATCATAGCTTCCGATGCCTACCAAGAAAATAGTTATGTACACTGAAATTCTTCCATGCCTCACCTATGGCTGGCAAACCTGGACGTTCGATCTAAATACGAGAAACAAAATACAGACTACTCAAAGGAGAATGGAGAGAAGTTGTCTAGATTTAAAAATTATAGACAGGGTGAGAAACGCAGACATCCGAAGCAAAACTAAAATAGCCGATGCACTTATATTCTCCCTCAAAAGAAAATGGAAGTGGGCGGGGCACGTGGCCAGATACTCTGACGACACATGGACACACAGAATAATTAAATTGTCCGGCCCTCGAGGCATTAGAAAGAGAGGCAGGCCTTGTGGTAGGTGGACAGATGAAATAGTGGCGGTGGAGCGGCAAAGTTGGATAGAGACTGCAAAAACCAAAACTAAATGGAGTTCTTTGGAGGAGGTTTTTACCCAAAAGGAGTCCATATAAAACCAGAGATAGAGACAGTAACTTAGAGTAATATTAAACAATTGTTATTTTTGCATGAAATCAAATAAAGCCTCATTATTATCATAATTATTATTTAAGATTTATTTAAGAGTCGACCCACTAAATGGGTCAATATTTATGTCAAGTCACCAACGGTCGAGGGTGGGTTGACACCAAACCAGTCAACAATCATGACAAAGCCCTGACATTTCGTATTGCCACGATTAGCATAAAGTCCAGCGTGGACGAGGCACGCATTTGCATATCGCTGTATTCATTATTATAATTTTGTTTCCTGTCATTATATAAGAACGATTATTGAAATCTTGTTGGATCAACATCCCACATTATTGTATTTTGACAAAGTCATCCGATGGTAAGTATTCACAGTCGTGTCAGTTCTATCTCAGGACCAGGTCTTCAAGCAATTAGGCCGTTAGTATCACCTATTAAGCTGACTTCAATAAAAGAGTAAGAAATCAAAGTTTTGCGACCAAATTCTTGCCTCGCACAAGCATTTTGTGGAATCATTTACCGGTTGCAGGAATTTTCTTCGATAGGAGGAAAATACATTTACCGTCTCATTTTGGCCCTGAAGCAAGGCCCATATGCCGGGATCAGATGTCCCCATATGTGGCCATCACCTACCAAAAAAAACCTCCTTTACGCTGGTAGCTTAATAGCCTATTCCATGGAAAAGACCGTGGCCAAGGAGTGCAAAAATATGATAAGCAGTAGCGGAGAGTTACCCGACGGGACTCAAATCAAATACTAGCAGTGTGCTGAAGTGGCTACGTAATAGTCATTAAATATATGCGTGTCTGTCCGTATGGCTGTCAACTGTCGGTGTTGTATGTTTGTATATGCACCTGTATTTGTGTATGCAACAATGTGGCTTAGGTAGCCTTATGCAAGACGGGAGTGTCTCGTCGGGAAGGTGGCTGGACATTAAAACAATAAGCGCGTTATAAGTCCTTATACCATCTGCAGGATTAGTAAAACGATGAAGCTAGAAATGTTGACGTAACAGAGTGGCAATGAGTTTCTCGCCACTTCTTCTCATAAAAGCTATAACTTTTTCGAAGTGATAGTAATGTAAAAAATTACATTCATGAGTGTCATTTCCTTTACCAACATGAATAAAGTGATTTTATTTTGATTTGGATGGACAGTGTGGATAGCTGCCAATAGTAATCTGCAATATCACAAATCTACAGATGTGTTGCCGGCCTTTTAAATATGCTCTTAGTCTAAAGATCCCTAAGTCGTATCAGTATAGGACCTGCAGGGGACAGGTAATACCAAAAAAAAAAGCTAAATGAGGCAAAATATTTAATACGAATCGCGTGGCTGTGGAGTGTTGTATCGCAACGTGGACATACGATAGAGAAATCTCTTACGTATAAATTTTAACTTATCTGGTCGTAAATTTATCTCCTTTATATTACACTAGGTAATATAACTAACTATTTTTAACTATATAATATAATAACTATAACCTTTAAGAAAACCCCACGTTGTTCATGCAATTAACATTATAAAATATAAGGGAAACATCATATTATTATTGATATTAGAGTCCAGTTTGACCCCACAAAACAAAGCGTCAATTTAACATACGATTACACTATAAGCGTTAGTCAATGATAAAGCAATTTGCCATCGATTTGTACGTACAATAAAACAAAACATCTGCCCACTCAACTTTAAACAATAAAAAATTTACAATATTCATAACCAGAGTAAGGTTTAACAAGCTATTCTCCTCAATTTCGCAATATAAGGAGTTCATTGACGGTTCGATTGATGATTATGTTGTAAACAATGAGTAGATGCAGTAATGTACGTTGCTTCAAGCGTTTTCTTGGTTTGCTGCTTTAATGGTATGGTAAGTGATTAGAATGAAGTTGCGCGTGGGCAGTCGTGTTGTCGTCACACACGGGTCATTGTGTATGAAATAGAGGGTACAGTCACACTTAAAATACGCATTTTTTCTTTTTTAATTTTTTATTTTGTAATGTTTTTTTAAATTATTAAAGTATATATTTGTATAATTTCTGTAAGAGGCTCCTACAGTGTTGTCATGTTAATAATTTGGATATAGTTAGTTGGAATTGTGCAGATATTATATAAACATTAAAATCTACACAATTCCAACTATTATCATGTTTGTTTTCGTTAATTAAAATTATTGGAAAATAAAATATTTGGGCATGCCTATTTCATTCCTCTTTTTTATATCATCATTTTTAACTTTTATGGCCCAAAAATAATTCCAATGTCCATTTCTGAAAACTTTTTATTTGTTTATGACACTAATAAATAAATTTTGAAAATAGGTAAATTATAATAATAATAAACAATATGCTTTTCTACACAAGTGTACACTCTCAGCATCGGAGCTTGTGCTCTGAATGTATTTGCATAGAATGAAGACGGGCTGGACACAATCGAAGTCTGTCATTAGTGGACGGTTACGATATGTCACCCCTCCCTGCACCAGTCACAAATTAACGTGTTTGTTACATGACGTTATATTTGTACACGAGTGTACTTTCGAATTATCTTTCATGTTATTATTAAAGGAAAGTAACGTTTATGATACTAATATTATATAAAGACCATCGTCTTGGGTCTGAGAATAGTGGGGAAAAGAAATATATGAATCTTTTAATAAAATAATAACATCCTTTAAAAGCGATGTGGATTTAATAGAACCATTAAACAAGCAATAATTGGGGTTCGGAAGCAGCTGAAACAGTTCGCAATATCGCTGTGCTGTATTTGGAAAGCTTCGGCTAACGATTGCACCGTGGCTTTTGCACTTTCGTGCACCAAATTTCGACTTGACGTATGAAACCCGAGGAAGACCACCCTCTAAGGTAAAAACTGATAAATTGAATGCGATGGTAGATGCGCATCAAACTAACCAGGAGTTGAAGAGCACAAGAAGTAATGTCAAAGTGTACGCTCAGAGCTATAAAAAAGTTTCACTAGAGTTCGGTATGATTACTTTCTTGATTAAAGCTACCTACAGATTGCACATCAGGTATAAAACATGTGAGAACGCTCAAAAAACCGTCCAAGAAACAGGCCTTTGTCCATATTTTTTACGTGCATTTTTTGCGATAAAAAGTGTTTCTATAAAATCACAAAGCAAACGACGCGAATAATTCCTCGTTTCATGTTTCTTAATTTTTTATTTAGTTTCGAACGCCTAAAGGCTTTGTTGGTATCAATTTGATCTCCTTTTGATAGACCCCTGATGGACTCTCGGGTATTGTCCGTTTTTCATACAATCAACGGCGTTCACATGATTGATCGTCTTCAGATGTTGCTTCAATGTTCTGTGTGAAGTTTGTAGGGCTAGTTTATGTTTCTTAATTAATTTAAACTCTTTCGGCAACCGCTGGACATGTAAGTTATTTTATCTGTCGTGATCCTGAGTGGCACTGCATTGTAAAGGGCAGGGCATAGCATCAGCTGAACGTCCTGCTCGTCTCGTCCCTTAAGACCATATTTACAATTGCCCATTGACTTGATAAGTCGCTCTTTTTAATCTTATCAAAAATATTAAACTCCTCCAAAAGTGCACATATGATTGTTTTATTAAGATTATAGCGTAGATGATATTGATATATTTTCTGAATCCCTAGCCAAATTCCGCAAGACCATTTGCAGCATCATTGGTAATCTTTAATAATGTTATAATTGGAAAATTAATGTAACTGTGTATAATTATGTAACCTACTCAGTTATTAATTTAAAAAAAATGTTTAATTCGTAAGTTATTCTACATAATACATAAAATTGATTATTTCTCTGCATGGTGTGTTTATTTGTAAGTAATCACTACATTTAGTTCCTAGTTTTTAGTTCTACTTTTTATATTTGTGTGTATTATTGTAAGTGATTGTAAATAAACCTAATAAATAAATAAATAAATTATATTACATAAAAATATGCTGACAGTTATATAATTTAATGAAGCAGTAATATTTTTGAATTAAGTGAAAATTCACCGATATTTTCTAGGTGACACGTGTATTCATTGATAATTATGTAATCATACAAGACTTAAATAGATAAAAGTTAAAGAAAAGGTTAACAGTACCCTTCAAATGTTTTAATAATAAATTAGGGATGTATTTGTTAAGATTACAATCGCTGTCCTCTACGAATAGCTTAATGACCGTTTACCGTTTCAGATAGCGCGACACATGTTTGGAGAATTCATTAAGTACTTTTTTTTTCTCAAAATTAATCTTGTATTTTCGTCGGAATTAATGATTTGGTGATTGTATTAAGTTTATAATGTAATGTCAAATATTTTTATAGTATCATCTGTACATTTTTATTTTATTAGGGTTGACAACAGCTTAATACAAAATAATCAGTTATTATTAAATACAAAAACATAGCCAATTATAGTCTACCATGGTTTATCTAATAGACAGAACAGCAGTGTTTAGAATAGTAAAGAAAAAATGAAAATAAATAATTTTAAAACTAATTTTAGTCATTAAAGATTTCTGTGAGCCGTGGTAGAACAAATACTGCACCCTTCCACTACCTATACTTATTATTATTATTTACTATTGAAATAAAATCATTGTATGTACCTTACCAGTGGGAGGCTCCTTTGCACATGATGCCGGCTAGATTATGGGTACGACAACGGTGCCTATTTCTGCTGTGAAGCAGTTATGTGTAAGCATTATTGTGTTTCGGACTGGAGGTCGCCGTAGCTAGTGAAATTACTGGGCAAATGAGTCTTAACATCTTATGTTTCAAGGTGACAATCGCAACTGTCGTGCCGCTCAGAATTTTTGAGTTTTTCTAGAATCCTGAGCGACATTGCATTTTATCAGGCAGGGCGTATCAATTATCATCAGCTGAACATGCTACTTGTCTCGTTCCTAATTGTCACAAAAAAGTAGTAAAAGTTAAAGTTATTATTTACATCTGAAGACCCCCTTATTCATAATAGTCTGCTAACTTAAAGTATTGCTAATTCTAACTCTGTCTTCTTCTATTGACCTAAGTCAGAATGAGAAAAAACACTCCTAAGCGGCTGTTCAAAGTTAGCGGACCATTATGAATAAGGGGGTTAATATATATATACTCGTATTCTAAGAGCAGAGCTTATGCATAATTATTACATAACTACAGACGTTGTTTTGTATATAATAAATAAAATAATGTTTTTATATGAATTTGTCAATAATATATCATAACATCAAAAATTACTTCGTAAAATATGCACCCTGCTGTAGTAATGAAATTGTTTCACAGCAGAACTGTTAAACCGTGCGTCAATAATTTCTCTCATAGAAATTATGTATGGACACATCAAAGGAAAAACAAATTTGTTGTTTTATTTAATTCAGCAGCATTTTCCTATTTATTCACCTTTTAAACCTTCTCTGGACTTCCACAAATAATTCAAGACCTAAATTTCCCAAATCGGTCCAGCCGTTCTCGAGTTTTAGCTAGACTAACGAACAGCAATTCATTTTTATATATATAGATGAAAGTTATTCTAAATAAAATATAGACTGAACTAACAATCATATCCTATTTCAAAATTCACGTAATACTTCAAAAACTCTCCGATTTAAAATTCGTAACGGGATACGTCGGCAAGTCAAATAACATAAGTTACAGATAAAAATTAAAAGCTCACCTATTCCTCACCACAAGTTGCCACTTGACATGATTTACGCAAACTGCGTCCATAACGGCATTTGTTTTTATGTCAACGGGACAAAAACGTTTCAAATGCGTGTCAGAGAAATGGGCAAGACTGTGATGGTTTTTGAATCAGATTATAATTACATATAAGACGTAAGTTTTATAATAAAAGATCCGTATAAGCTTTTATCTACATCCATGCTTTAAATCCTCTAATATTTTGAAACAGTTAGCTTATTGCCAACATTAAAACACCCGATGTCCTAATAACCATTAGGTACATCATCCAAATGAGTGTTGTAATGTTGTACTGTTTCATAACAACACTCTAATGTTTTTTTTCGATCTCTTCATGCGCGAAGGTTTTCAACAGACAGCCACATTCTTACTGCTCGATGCATGGTATCTGTATGAATATCAAAAAAATAACATTTTAGTTTACGCGCGTTCCACACTACCAGAACGTCCGCGTCGCGCGCCTTAAAAAAAAGTAGGTTATTCGAACCCCCACCATTTTTCTTCAATCTTTTTTTTTTGGTTTACGAAAAGTGAGTGATACGAAATTTGACAGCACACCGCCAGATATTTTAAACGCTGCAAAAGAACATAATATTCAAGTGAATTTTAATAATTGCACTATACAAAATGTAAATTACTAGTAAAATAATTAATTCTTTAATTAATACTTAGTTTATTTGTATATAATTAGTAATGGATGATATAAGGTTACTACTAGAACTGGCTGTTTTAATGTTAGCAGTAAGCTAACTGTTTTAGAATCCTTTAGAGGATTCATATTATGGGTGTAGATAAAGTCTTGTATGCAACTGTTGGTAATTAGGTATTAAAACAGTCATGTGATACTATTATCACGCTCGGCTTCGCCTCTTGTGATAAACCCACATTCGTGTTTTAATATTCCTTATTACACAATATTTGCATAAATAACTATAAAGCACCACACAACTGCTGAAGTGATAACTTGATGAAGGAATTGACATTCAAGAAAAGTCATCACATTTGGTTTTATCCATTCATATATATAATTATATTTAATTAAAACTGTATATAGAATACTAAAACTCCGTGGCCTTTTGTATTAAATAAATAATTAAAAGGCATTATTTCAGGCATAATAAAACACATAGTTACAAAAAATTTAGACACTGTATAGGGGTGCCATCGTAAAAGTAAAATTAAATTAACTAAAACTATATATTGCACATATTAGTGCAGTCATATTTTGTCCTTGTCCATGTGAATAAAAATGTGAAAAGAGATCCAGCGCTTAAGCACTGGATCCCTGATGTCGTCAGAGACAGCCACGAGTATTTTGTTGTCGGAACTTCGCAGTCTCTTCCAGAAAGTGGCAACGCAAGACCAACCGAAGGATTATCGCGAAAAAGTCGGGGATCCCAGCGTCTGCGAACATGCCCGAAGCGCTGCAGCACCGCGGGAGCCGAATAAGGGCCCGGAACGCGTCAGCTTAGCTTAGTTAAAAAAAATTCTACATTTCATGCTTTACAAATTTGTGCACGATTTTTGGGGTTCCATAGCCAAATGGAAAAAGACGGAACCGGTCACCTTGACACATAGGATGTTAAGTCTCATTTGCCCAGTAATTTAACTAGCTACGGCGCCCTTCACACCGAAACACAGTAAAGCTTACACATTACTGCTTCACGGTAGAAATAAGCGCCGTTGTGGTACCCATAATCTAGCCGGCATCCTGTGCAAAGGAGCCTCCCACTGGTGATTTGATAACATCATAATTTCAGTAGCTAATGCATACAAGAGTAATTCGACCGTAATAATCTTAAGAGTGGATGTCATGTTTACGATGTGTGTTGCACACGTGACGACCAGACCCACATGTGTCCTCATACCGCCATATGTGACCAGCGACCGGTCTCTGGACATTGGGAATATTCTTTATTTGTTACATATCACTATTAAAACAGGACGTTGGATATTTTCTTCACTTCTGGGATTCAATACTATAGCATCCTACCTTTCTTCCCTCTGGGTCTCTTCCTTCAGTACTAAATGTTAATACTTACAACAAATGTATGGATATATTGAAATAAATTATTAAATATAACTTATCCTTGTACCCTCAAGCTTTTTTTATTATATAAGAGGAGGCAAACGGGGGCAAGAGGCTCATGGGATCGGGAGTGATGAGGCAACCGCATGGAAATCCGGAACAAGAGGTGTCAAGAGATGCGTTGCCGGCCTTTAAGGTAATAAAGGAGTAGGTATGCTCGTTTCTTGAAGGTCCCTAAGTCGTAACAGTTCAGGAAAACAACAGCCGGTAATTGATTCCATAAAGTGGATGTGTGAGGTAACAAATTTCTTATATAACGCGAGGTTGTGGATAGCAGATTCACATCTCTACGCAACGCCAAAGAATCGAAAGCCGATCGGGGATGACTTGATCGTCGATGATTCGAGCCGCTCTTCGTTGTATGCGGTCAAATGGATGAAGCTGGAACTGGGAAGTACCCGCCCAGAGGTGAGAACAGTACGAACAGTAGTTCGTTTGACCTTTAATGAGTAAATTCTTATTGTTGCTATCGTAGAATAATACAAAAGTGTACCATAAAACTTTTTGGTTAAAAAAAAATTGATATTTTAACAATTATTTACATTAACATCATTCAGGGATGAAACTATCAAACACAGGTTTACTCCGAGCACGTAAGTCAAAACTGTACCCAAAAACGACCACAGTAATGCGAGGAATGGACAAAAAATGATCGCGGTGAAATACCGCTATCCACATCTGGAAGTCGTTGCATCCTTACCGTTACGATTTGACCTGACAGACAGACCGTAGGTGTGTACCTTTGTTCGTCATAATAATTATTATGTATAATTATGTTCGCTTGCGGCTGGAGATGAGATTAAACCGAAATTATTACAACTTTCTTTTGTTAGTTTAATACAATTACAAAATATATTATGTTTTGCTAAATAAAAAATTAGAAATTTCAGAGAGTTACATTTTCACATTGAGACAAGAATAAAGAACATACATATCTAGTCGATATTTATGTAAATAAATCTCCATAATAATAGTATATTCGATAGAATTTTTTACTTTCTCCTACATAGATCAGCCATAGGTAATTCTAAAAAAACGCGTTTAAGTTTTGAAGTGTTTAAACCATAGTTAATAAAACTTAAGCATGCCGAAACAATTGCGTACTAAACAAGAAATTAACATAACTATATAAGAATAAGCCGTTTATGACTTCGTTACAGACTATTTAATCGATGGCCAGGAATATAGATTCCTTTCTACTTTACATTTTTTTTTACTTTACTTTTTTCCATGGGAAAGTAAACCACTGCTTTCTATAGAGAAATAAAAAATCAAATAGTTTTTATCCTGTTACAATATTAATGGCACAACTAGTTATTTCATAATCATACATATTAAGGGTCGAGACAAATAAAAATCCCTAATAATATTATATGTAAATGTCAATGTAAGTTTGTTTGTTAGGCTTTCACGCCTACACCACTGAACTGATTTTGCTGAAATTTAGTACAGAGATAGACTAGAGCTTGAAAAAGGACATAGGCTACTTTTATATTGCGAAAAAATAAGTGGAGGGTTTGAGATAGAAGATGGAAGTTTGTGTGCAAGTTCGTCATTCTAGTCGTCATATAGTTCGTCATTATAATTTATAAGTGTTTGTTCGAGTATTTTCGAAACTGTGGCCTACATGGGTATAAAATAGGAGATTAAAGTTCGCAGGAAAATACTATTAAAGAGACTGTCCACATGGACAAGGAATATCCACTTTATCGTAGAAGAGCGCCGCCAGCAGCGGAAGAGCAGTTTGTATGTGTATTATTTGCAAAGTATCCCAAAAAATCTGCCCAAAGTAACTATATCACGCGGACAAGGTCGCGGCTAAAAGCAGTACAAAATAAATCTGAGTGAACATACTCAATAAGAAAACTGCTTTTTAATATCTTAAATATATGTATCTTGAAATATCGTCAAAAGTATAGCAACCTGTATAAGCCTAAGATAAATATCCGGCGGGTAAGGGTCAAAACCCATATTGCGCTAGTTTGGCCCACATGAGACGCGTTTGGTGTTTTTTGTCCACCCGTGGGCTATATTTATAACCACGGCGTGGTCTACGATCAATGAATCAATATGTGCCTGATTGATATACAAACTGAATATCTTTAAGATACAATAGCTTAAATAAATAGAGCTCATTGCTGCTTAGACAACCGATGAAAACAGGCCAGGTTTATTACTTTAGCGTGCATGATAAGCTACGTCTTATTCTTGCGTTTTGTATATCAGTATGTGTTAGTGTGTAGCATTGCCCAAAATAGAGGTTAACTATCAACCCCAATTTTTTTCAACGTTTTCACAACTGCCACAGTCTATTTAGACGTATAAATGATCTAAGAATAAAAGCATGATTTAATAATGCCCAATACAGGTTAATGGAAAGGCCTATTAGGTAGAAAGACGAGAACAAAATAGAGAGAGATAAAGAGAAGAATATACAGAAATTGTCAAACAAGCAAATCTGGAAAAAAAGGACATAGATTTCGTTTATTTAGCAATCTGATATTGGAACTCGGCGATAAAAAATTCACAGGTTTTGTAATTAATACCGCGGAATTTTGATTCAATTCAAGTAAAAGGTCCATCTGAAATAAACAGTAAGGACAAACAAAATTTCTAAAGGTAACTGAAATAAATCATACTCGTAAAAGTATGTGATTTTGACATGACAGACATGTGATTCAAATCTTTTTATATGTATCTGTTAATAACGTTTACATACCTATGTATCTATGTACATAAGATGTACACACGTATAAGGATATATCATTCGCAGGCTCATAGCGGAACGGAAAAAGTGTGCTTAAAGACAATGTAAGCACACTTATCTCCTTAGTTGTGTTTCAATTGTCACCAGCCGAATCAAATCTGAACTGAATAAATGCTTTACAGTGCTGCTTATTGACCAAGAATATTTTAAACAACTGGAGTAATGCGGCAATGTAAAACATGTGGAGTAATAAATTAATAATAATAATAAAGCCATTTTATTCCGTACTAAAATACAATTAACATTTGCAAAACCAAGAACCTTAAGCTATGAACCTTAAGCTATGAACTATAAAATGTCTCTTAGTTCGGCGTGACTATTTGCAAAGGCCTCCTCCAACGATTTCCACTGTTTTCTGTTTTGGGCAATTCTTCTCCAGTTAAGTCCTGCTGTAAAATTTATTCCATCTTCCCACCTTGTCAGAAAACGAGGAAGGCAGCACTTCCTCGTTTTCTTTTCCATCTATTGGGTACCATTCTGTATTTTTTTTGCGCCATTTTCCCACTTTATCTCGCATCATGTGCCCTGCCCATCTCCACTTTTGTTGGTCGATTCGTTTGAGTATGCCGGTAATTTAGTTAGGAGTAATAAATTAATATGATTTAAAAAAATTCATACAGAAAAGTTTAATAATGGATTTAAGTGATTATAGGTATTAAAATTCGATTAATAACGGGTTTATTAATATAAATTATAAACCACTAGATTTTAATTACCAAAAAAAATATTTGAGGCTGTGTAGTCTAGTTAAGAAATCGTAAATATGCACGAAAATAACGGAATGAATTCCAATTTAAACCATCATTATAAACAAATAAAATTTTATGAACGATGCGGTACGCGAACCCACGACCTATCGCGTTCCGTGCGAGTGCTCTTCCAACTGAGCTAACCGTTCAAGTGACGTATCGGTATAAAATCTTGTATGCTTTGTTCAACTTCTAGGTTGTGGCGTCATGAGAGGTCTCACATCGTTCATAAAATTTTGTTTTCAAATTTTATTTGTGTTTTAATCCTAGAAGTGAGGATTATCACTTTATAAAACAAATTGTTCATAATTATTCGTTTCTAATATTCTATATAAAATTATGGATACCTACTCATACTCACCATATAATATTTATTTATTTATTACTACGTGCTCAAATCAATTTAAGTGTATCAATGTGGGAACCACACCAGTAACGGGGCGTGATAAGAACAGGACTCGAAGCGGGATACGGAACGCGAGACTGACGTGAGTTATCCTACCGAGTTGTGAATGAAATTGTAATGTCGCTGAATTTGGTTGATAATTTTCTGTTCGAATGAGATAATATATGATGTTTTTTTTTCGTAAATATGTAAAACAGCAACAGATAAACCATTTGGTTATGGTTTAATAAAAATGACAAATTCGATGTCTACGAATTATTTTGTGAGAAGCTTTTTATAAATCCCTTGTAAATATTCCCGATTCCTGACCGTTATGATTTTCACACGCACTAAATCAAAAGCTTCCTTCGGGATTGTCGTACAAATATTAGCGTTTGTTTTAGCACCGGGACACCGTTAGATAGACGAGCACCTTGCGTTAGACCTGCGACCTATTTATCCGCCGTGAAAAAAACTAAACAAACTTTCAAAACATTCAATCACGTAAAATCAAGCGATTTTAGCCTCTATTAACTTTGGGTAAAGACTAGGTAAAATAAATTGGCGGTTTATCACTTTGCATAGATAACCACATGTGGAGGATTTGGCTTTTTTGCTAGACTAAGTTCTGCGACGGATGTTTGGTCGCTTTAAGTTATTAATTAGTTTGTCATACTCTCACGTTGTAGTATTGTTCGTTTTATCAACAAAATTTTGTAGACCAATTATTTAAAAAATATATATTTCTAATGACCACTTGGTTCGTGAAAAATTTTTCATAATTAGTTAATTTTTTATATCCTTGGTATTGTATATTTTTATGGGCAAATGTAGATTTTTTTTCCATAGAGATAATTCAGTTTTTGAAGAAATAATTTACTAGCCAATCACTTTTCTCTACATTAACGTGTAAACGGAAAATAAATAATCTCTTATATATCACATTGACACAAACAGTGACTTTTAAGCGCGGCTGCATGCTTTCGTTTTCCGATTCGGTTTTCCGACCGCAAGCTTCGACAATCAAATCAAACATCAGGAATCATATTCGAAAGAAATTTGAATGTATTAGATTAGAACATTTATATGAAATGCGTGCATTATGAAACCCGAATACGTAAAACGAATATCTCTACGACTGCGCTAAATTAAGTTAATTTTCAAACAAAATAGTATTGAACGTGAGTTTATTATTTTGTTAAGAAAATAATACAGTTCAAATTTTGTTAATCAGCTCTTATACTAGAAACTTGATACTCTGGCATTACCTAGAGATGTGAGTTTTTTCTGCATCTTCTACCTACCATATAATCTGGGGTGGTCAAAGGATAAGTTCGAATTGACACCATTTGCCAAATTCCACCACCGGACTTTACGTCAAAAAGCAAAATTTTACCTGCATCAAGTTGACGTCTGGCATTCTACAACCACGTATTGGAAGGAACTTCTTGTGGTGCCGCTTTGTGGAATCAATTACTGGCTGCAGTTTTCCCTACCTGATACGAATTGAGGGACCTTCAATCTTAGAGCATACTCCCAACTTTAAAGCTGGCATCGCATCTCTTAACTCCTTGTATTGTAAAAGTCGATGAGCGGCTGCTTCAACATTTCTCACCACTTGAGATTCTTCCCACTATTATATAAAAAGTACTCTAAAAACCTACTTTACAAGTAATAAAAGTATTATTATTAATTTGCTCACTTAAATTCGGCTAATCATCATCATATCAGCTAGAAGACGCCCACAGCTGGACAAAGGCCTCCCCCATAGATCCTCGACGATCGGTCCTGCGCTACTCTCATCCAAACTACTCCGGCGATCTTGACCAGATTATCGGTCCATCTTGTGCCTACCAACATTGTGTTTTCCGAAATTCGGCTAATATTCCTGAATAATTCATTTGTTTATTTAAAAAGCATTAGGTACTCTAATTTTCAACAGCATCATAGTTTTTCAAATTCATCAAATCTAGCAATTTATTATTAGCCTTCATTTTAGTTTGGTATTTAGTAACTTTTCTTTAGTTGGTTCGTATTTCAATGCCTAAATCATAATTGTAAGAATGCGCTATGACGGATCGCGATTTATTTATATAAATTCGACCCGTTGTTTGTTTTGTAATTTACGCTCCTTAAAACTTTATAATTTGTGATTGGTAAATCGTTTATTTGTCATATATTACTACTTTACATTCCTAATACGTTAAAATTTGTAACATGTATTGTGGGGTAATTATATTTTTCTCGTAACAATATATTTCATTTATAATACAAGAGAACGTTTATAAAAGATAATAAGTGGAAATCCAATTCCTAGAAGAAAAATATTGAATAAAAGTAACTCATTACTTAAGTGCCGAAAGACGTCCACTGCTGGACATAGGCCTGTCCCAAAAATATCCACGACGATCGGTTCTGCGCTGCCTTCATCCAACATATTCCTGCGATCTTGACCAGATCATCAATCCATTTTGTAGGAGGCCTACCAACACTGGGTCTTCCGTACGTGGACGCGATTCGAGGACTTTACTGCCCCAATGGCTAACTGTCCTTCGAGCTATGAGCCCTGCCCACTGCCACTCAAGTTTCGCAATTCGCGACTTTGGTTCTCGTACGGATCAAATCTCCAACCTTGCCCTCTCATAAGGCTCTTCTTCTAAACCTTCTCTAAGATCGACTAAACAATAATATATATTTTTGATTTAATAAAAATGATATTAAATGTCACGTATCGTTCCCTTGTCGTGTCGGTCACGTCTCACCTCGTCCCTCGTAAAGTGGTCCCGATTTATTGTAATGTTCGCACCACAAGCTGAATGTATGATATATTGTAGAAAGTTGCGTGGTTTAAGCTTCCTGGTAATACAACCTACTAATACAATTCCGTTCTATTGCTTAGCATACTTCCTTTTGCTTGATGTTACCCATAAATATAATAGTTTTTGATATTAAATAAAAAAAAATTAAGACTGTTTATTCTCTGTAGGTATCATTATGAAGATTGGATTAGGAAGTTTAACGAACTTTACTAAGTTTAAATAATACACTTTTAATGGATTAAAACGCGTGCAATTGTAACTGTGTTTTAGCATTAGATTTTTGAGTAAAAGTTACATTTTTATTTCAGTTAACCCGACGTTTCAAGACCTTTCCAGATCTCGTTTTCAAGGGGACTGCCGATGGAAACACGTTTTAATCCTTTAAAAGTGTTATATTTGAATGTCTAACACTCGCATTAATCGCAAAATTTATAAATAAAATACCACAACTATAACTATATAGCTTCAAAAAATACAACATAGTTTCAGGAGTTAATGCATGCATTACAACTTGTATAATAGTGTGAACCTATGTTCAAAAATTGTCTCAAAATAAACTTAAATTTCTATAAAAAAAGTGCTCTACTTGTAATAATCTATAAGTCATCTTCAGATGAAATTAGCTAATGATTTTATTGAACAATTACTTATATGCAATATTATATGGTATCACTTGTATAAGGAGATTTTATTGCACCATTTCTTCTCCCCCATGACGTTCGTTTCATTAGTTCATTCGACTCATTAGTTTTGAAAAATTAAAAAGAAAATTTATAACTTTTACGCTTACTAATATTAATTTATATTTGTTTTTATATTTTTTTTATTCATATAATTCTCACGAGGCAAAAAAATATATTAAAAATATATTAGTGTTAAGAAAATTTCGTAACAGTCATCAGAAATGTGCGTCACGTAGGTGAAGGTATACAGTATAAAGGTGTGTTTACACTGGCCGAGGTGTGCAGTGATCAATCACCATCACCATCGTATCACTTCACATCCGTAACCGCCCTTATAATATTTGAGACATGACTCGTTCCTGTTTTAAATTAATTTTTTTTGTCATTTATAAAATTTTCTTATTTAGTAGCCTAAGGGCGGTCGCTCCATTAACAATCTGTGTCATCAAGAAAGACGCTTATGGTATAGTAAACCTTAAAGGCAAAAAGTTTTTTAATAAGTTTTGAATTGCATAATTGTAACCACATTTATTTTGTACATTGTCTGGTATCATAAAAGAATATACATCGCCCAACAAAAGACTTAATAACTCGACTTAAGTAACCGATTAGTTGGCATAACAAGTTTATGTTTGTTCCTAGTGTTAACAAGTTAATTATCAAGAATATATTGAGATGCTACTGTTGAAATATTTTTCTCGTTAGGACCTAGGTTGGAAGTAGCCAGAATAGATTTAAATATATAAAATGAAGTGAACATAAAATAAAAGCACACCTATTTCTCTTTATATTTAAACTAGCTGATGTCCGTGACTTCGTCCGAGTAGATAAACGGTTTCTAAAAATAATAAGCAAATTTGGAACTGAAGATTATCTCATGTCCTATTTTTTCCGGGATAAAATGTAGCCTATATCAAGCTCTAGTCTATCGCTATTACTTTACCTAATTTATTCAAAATCGGTTCAGCAGCTCCAGCGTAAAAGCGTAACAAACAAACTTACATTTACAGAGTTAAACTATAACGAGACTACAGAATAATTTTTAAACGTTTTATTGACAAACGTGAGTTTACTTATTTTTATCACTAAATTTATGTACTTATTTTTTGACATTCATTAGTGTCATTTCCGTGACCTACATGAATAAAGTGATTTTGATTTGTTTTATCAAAATGCTGTAAAAAACGGAAAGGCACGTCTATTTGTTCGTAATACTGTGTGAGAATGTATAAGATCGTCCATCACTGTTATCAGTAGTAACACTATCTCCACACAAATACGATAACAATGAAATTATTGTTGCACGCACTGGCTTTACGTGAGTGTCAAATCTTCACTTAAATATTTTAGTTACACAATATGTACATTGTACATATTTTTATAAAAATCCTGGCTATTTATTTATTTTATTTATTTATTTAGATAGTTACACCAACAACACATCATTATAAAATTTAAATTTTAGCAAGTACACAAGGGATAGTACAATATGATATGTCTTTACAGGTGTAAACAACATTTACAATAGCGCGAAAACAGTAACAAAGTTGAACAATTAAAATTAAAGAAATGAAGAGTTAAACAAAAATGATGATATTAAATGACTTAAATACATTACTACTTTCAAAAAAGAGATTTATAAAATTTTATAACTATACAACAATACATTAAATTATTACTTATATTTAACTTACATAACTATGATCTTAATATCTTAATGCAGTCGGTTTTAAATTTATTGATATTAGTCTTATGAAAAATATCTATACTACCATTTTCTGCAGTGATATCGTTATAAGAGCTCATAATTCTGTTTAAGGTTTTTACCTATATTAGTTCTGCTGATTGTTGGGCTGAAAATATTTTTAATAGGGAATCTTGGTCTATTTCTAGGAACTGTAAGATTTATATTTATAAAACATTCTGGGGATATGATTCTACCATGTATAATTTTATGTAAAGTAGACAAATCAGTTATTTTTTTTTTCGTCTTATCTCCAACGAATTCATATTGAAATGGTCCAGTCTTGTTTTATAGTCTATGGAACCATCGGGATTGAATTAACATTTGACAAACACCTCAACACTCAATAATATTTATTGCCTTCTACAATGAAGAAGCGTTTCTTGTATGATGGTCTGCCATCGGCAAGTTAATCGTTCATCATCGTGTAAGCATCCACACGATCATCCGTGATCATTTATTGAGCTGCAGTCCTTCAAGATGGACGTAGCATTTATAGGTGCTGCTATGCTAATACTGCCATTCATTTAATTTCCGTATACAATATTTATGTTTGGGATTCTATCTAAAACAAAACAATGCCGCGACGAACGCGACGACGCGAAGTACGTACGGCTTTTCTCACTGTCTAGTGTCCTCCAGTGAATCAAGGACCGGCGATCGTGTGGGAACTTGCATGCAAGCACTTTGATGCGTTCCCGAAAAACCGACAAGTCACCAATCGCCGCGATCACTATGACTATTATAGGCGATGATCGGCAAATAAGCCCTCCACATGATCGTGCTCGGATGTAATCGCCGATTGTGAAGAGGCGCCATGATATCATATTATGGTAGTTACATCTTAAGTAGTATTGACATTGAAGACCCTATTATATTAACACTTATACACTTTCATATTATTATAACTTATTTACTACTTTATATATATTATATTTATCAACAGAATAGTAAGATTTTAGAAGCAATATCTGTTTTACCTGGTTTATGAATATGAGTTGGAAGTTGAGGAGCATATTTAATGTCTTGTTCTGTTCCGTTTTATCGGTGATGGGGACGTTTCCAAGAAGCTGATAGCCACCCTTCATGAAGGAAGAGGCATTCAAAGAAAGAGATAATATTCATTTAAAATAATGGTAGACTTTACTAAGAAATTTGACCATTTTACCAGCGAGCCTTCTTTGACACAGGATGCAGGTTAGATCGCTACCACCGCGGAAGCTTTACCTGCCGTCAAACAGAATTGAGTTTCGGTTTAAAGGGAGCCGTAGCTGTTAGTACTAACGAGTAGTAAAGACTAGATATAATTAAAATAAGTATTCATAAATGCATGTGTAATTCAGTTATTTTCACAGCATCATGACTAACGGTTTTTTACTGTGGGGTCATGCTGCTGACATTATTATATTAATGTCATGTTGTTGTTTGCTCTGCAAAAGAGAGCTGTTTGTGCTATATATCAGCTTATATACAATCTCTCAAAGAAAAATTAAAGAAATAAATATTATGACTGTTCATTCTCAGTGAATTTATGAAAATATAATATACGTTCACAAAAACTTTTTTCTCTTAATAGTGATTTTCATTATTATAACACTAGAAATAAGGAATCCCTTACAAGCAATCGCTTGTAATGAATTCTAATAGGCTTCATAAGAGACATAATAGCTTAAAGGGTAAATGTATACACTTTTGTAATAAAGTTCCAGCCACTGTTCAGGTTATCTATAAATAAATTTAAATGTTGAATTAAAAAATGGCTCCGTCGTAAATCCTACTACTCCACAGCTGAATATCTAAGTGATGCGACAGCCTGGGACTAGATTATGATTATTTTATAGCAATAGCAATGAAAGTACAATATTGTATATTTCATTAAAAAGAGCGCAAAAATAGAAAGCTGGGAAAGTTTTTTGCGCCACTTCTTCTCTCTCAGAGCGCCATTTGTTTCCAAAGCGAAGTTTGTAGTAGTATCTAGTATATTAGAAATGACATCAAAAAGAATTCTAAAGGAATCAAACTTGAAAAAAATAATGTATTTTATGCCTGTTAAATACCAAATACTTGCGCATACGGCAAACTTTCAACGGCAATGTGTATTATAACTGACGCAACTTTCACGCAATAATTCACTCTTATTTTCAAACGAATACAATCTATTCACAAGTGACATATAAAAACAACTATAATAACTTATAATAAGCCTCTTTGATTCAAATTAGGTCGTTTGTAATACAAAAGGTTTAGCGTAATGATTCACAAAGCTACTTTGTATGATTAATTTGGCTTAATACACTAATCGTGGCTGGAGGTTTGCATGTATATATATATAGTAGTATAGTCTGTAAGTAAAGTGACAAATTTATAACATCATTGCGATAAATACGCGATACAAGAGGGAAAAGGCCATCGCGCCCCGCGTTTGCTTAATCCGTAAGCAAGCGCGGGGCCCGTAGCAAATTTTGTTAAGGTTTTGTCCCTTGGTATGCTATGAGATTAAAGTGTTACAAACATAAGCAATACTTCTTGTTTTGCCTTTTTTGGGTTAATTTTTTTTAAGTTAACTATATACTTAGTCTAAGTCTTAACCGAGGTTCCCGATATATTCCAAATGATTGCGAAATTGAAGTGACAGTGGGCACGGCACATAGTTCGACGGACAGATGGCCGTTGGGGCAGTAAAATTCTCGAATGGCGATACGTACGCGTACTGGAAGACCCAGTGTTGGTAACCCCCATAAGATGGACCGACGATCTGGTCAAGATCGCCGAAATACGTTGGATCTGGGCAGCATAGGACCGATCGTCGTGGAAATCTTTGGGGGAGGCCTTTGTCCAGAAGTGGACGTCTTCCGGCTGATGATGATGATACTTAGTCTGGCCATAGATACTGTTACAATTAAAAATATACAAAATATGATTGTTCATTGAGTGTTCCCATTTTGCCGCGAATTCATTGTAAAATATTTTGCGATATTAAAATGGAGTGGGGTGATAAAGAGAACCGAATCGCTGTGATTGCATTAAACAATGTAGGTATGGAGCAAAATGCAATTTTTACAACTCTCCATTCGCTTGGTATTAGTAAAATGTTTGTATACCGGGCTATTAATAGGTACAATAAGACCTCCTCTGTTTGTGACAGAAAAAATCTGGCTGTCCACGTAGTATCGTACGAAAAAGGTGGTCAAAGCAGTAAGGAAAATAATTAGAAGAAATCCTGTCCAAAAGCAAAAGGTTTTATCTAGGGAGATGAAGATAGCACCTAGAACCATGTCGCGTATTTTAAAAGATCACTTAGGACTTGCAGCCTATAAAATACGTACTGGTCATTTCATAACTGATAATTTAAAAAAAGATTAGGGTGGTAAAATCGAACCAACTACTTAGGTCACAGAACAGTTTTGCGTACGGATGAGATTTTTTTTTACAATTGAGCAAAATTTTTACAAATAAAATGACCGTATTTATGCTCAAAATTCAAAGGAAGTTTCCCTCCCAATTAGACGACAGAGTGCAACGTGGGCAGTATTCGACTTCAGTGGTGGTTTGGTGGGATATTAACTATGAAGGAGTGACTGTGCCATACTTTTGTGAAAAAGGTATCAAAACAACTATTTTTTTCTTTGGTTCAGTATTTATGGCAACACTAAGTAGATTTGATTTAGCGAAACTTCGAACAAACAATGTCTACTTAGACTCTAGAAATGAATCTTTTAGACTGAGTTTTTTTTAGCCAAACTTCAGATACTAAAGACCAAGACGTAAGTTTAAATTAAAGATATTGAGTCAATTATTGTTTTAAAAACAGAATTTATATATTATTAGTGTAGGTCATTTAAATAGATAGAGAATAGATTGAATTGTTATTCATTATATTATCAATTCATTATTAGAACGGAGATCTTTTATTTTTATCTCTTATTATAATAAAAAAATAATGTCAAATTTCTATTTATAATTTCAATAAGAAATTGCAGTGAAATTATACTAAACATAATTTCCAGGAAAATTATGCCAAACCATGGTATAGTAGGTACCATTGTAATGATTTAGTGAAAAGTATAATTAAATCAGAATGTATTAATTTATATTATGTACAAAAAAGAACCCGTAGCATGCGATGGAAGCATAAATCAATGAAAAACATTTACTGCGATGCCAAAACCAGAATTAGTGTCATTAATATCCACAAACCATAATTTCGTAGAATGACCTTCCAAAAGATTGAAAACAAAGATAAAATAGGACATGTTTTGACAATGCCTCTAATAATTTGCTACTTCTAAAAACTATAAAAATGTCCCAAAGTTGTTATCACAAACGTGGTATCGCTACATGACAGGCGAAACCAAATGACCACCTGTTTCAGGATCCTGTTATAACCAAAAATCATTTTTGGCTTCTATTAATTTAAAGAAATTTATATGTAGGGACACGCGGTTCTTATATGTTCCTGGTTAGCAGTAGCGTTAGAATAAAAAACTACAAAGAAAAGGATGTAAAATTAAAACAATTTGTTATTTTTTTTTAAATTATAACCCTCACTTCTGGGATCATTACACAAATTACAAATGAAAAAAATATTTATGAACGATGCGGGACATGAACCCACAACCTCTCCCGTTCCGTTTGAGCGCTCTTTCCACTGAGCCAACCGTCCGAGTGTCGTATCGCTGATAAATCTTGTATGTCTTGTGCAACTCTCATGTTGTGGCTGCATCTACAGTATCTACTATACGGTTGACAATCTGCTCAACCCCAATATTTGGATATTAGGAAATTGACTTGAGACGTCGCCCTTTCAAATCTATTATTACTATATTATTCGACGGGTCGCGGGTTCGAGTCCAGCATCATTCATGATTTTTTATTAAATTTAATTTGTGTAAAAGTATTATGAAATGCGCTATTATAAACCTTAAATTATGTTCCTCTACTGATCTTTTCTGAAAGTAAAACATAAAATGATCAGTTTTCAATTTTGGTCAAGCACCATGTAATAATTTAAATGAGTAAATGATTTCAATTATTCCAATATGGTCCAGTACTCTTCCAATGGAAACTGCATTGTTAACAGTTGTAATTGTGAAAACTAATATTTTTTTTTGTAATTATAAATCATACTTCATACCTACTTTAATATTTGACTGTTTTGCTGTCTGTCCTTGCTCAAAACTTAGGCACGCACTGTTTTTTGTCGCTAAACGCTCGGGCCATCTGGTAAGGATTTTTTCAACACAAAAAACGCCTGACCCTTTCTTACCTTTTGTGCTAGCCCTCGTTTTTTTCAAACTACCCTACAATATGTTGAATTAGCGTATTAGTAATTTCAAAAGGTTTGATGAAATTTTTGATTGAACCTAGTAACGGATTGAGTCAACGGTTTCAAAGTTGAGGTGATTAAATACCGAACAATGGTTGTCCAATTTGGCTTAAAAGTGCGATCATCTTGAAGGATCCTAAATATTCTTTTTTTTTAAAGGCCAAAATATAATGTCGGAAGTCAGAGTTTTAAAAAATCTTTTTAAAAACGGAGCTCACTATTCAATTAAAATATTTTTATTCAGCTCTCAGGTTTTGGCTTCATCTACAGGATCTACTTTACAGTTGATAACCTGCTCAACCCCAATATTTGCATATTAGGAAATTGACTTGAGATGTAGCCCTTGTAAATCTAAACAATTAGTTATGTTTTTTTTAAAGTGATAACACTCACTTTATTAATACACAAACAAAATTTTATGAATTAATATTTTTATTTCAAGTTTGCTGAATTTTGAATATTAAATCACGTATTGAGCGTAAAAACCCATTCGAAAAACGGGCGCGAGAAACTCAGCGGGCTTTCCTTTTTTAATAAAATTTATTATTAAGTAGCCTGACGGCGGTCGCTCCATTATCAATCTATAGTATCATTAAGAAAGTCAAACCTTTACCACATGAACTTTTTTAAATTCTTTTAAATTTCGTTTTACTTATTTTTGTTGCATGAATATAAACATAATCGAGTATAAATTCCTCTAGTAATTTATTTCTGATTGATCGCGCTGCGCTTACGTCAAGTGCGTGTCACGTGCGTTACATATCCGAGAACGACGGCTTAGTCTCATTCAATATCCAAAAAATAGTGCTCAGCGCGGTTATAGTGGTTTTTACTTTCAAAACTCTATTCTCTCTCCCGTTGATCCATATACCAATACGTTTGTAAGGCTTAAAGTTTTAATGTAAATCAATCATCTTGAATATGGTGTTAGTAAATTGAATTAAAATATTTCGTTAGTAAAATTAATATCATATTGTAGTTAAAATAGGTAACATTGCAGAAATATTTGGCGACACTCTTGACTCAAGAGGCGCGCAATCTGTCCCAATAATCAATTAAGCATCGCAGCCGAGCTTTCGTCATTCTTAAGTTCAAAAGCTCGCCGACGAAGCCAATCGAAGTGCTTGAACGAAAAAAATTTGTCCCGGTTCACGACCGAATAAGAACGATCGATTGAATGAATGAATGTAATATCGCTCCTCAGATCTCTGTTTATTGTATTAAATACTCCACAATGGGTAATACAGCTTTGTATGCGTGCGGGGGTTGAGTGCATTACACAATCTGCATCGGTATTCGCGAGGGTTACAGTTTTGATTCAATAGGCCGGCTCACAATTGTTATATGATAATATTGATTTTTGATTTCCTTTAATTCGATCGCATATTGTGGTATGAGTATTTAATACATGAGGGTAACAGAAATGTAGCTAATAGCCTATACTCGAAAATATTTTTGACGGCAAGGAGCGTTCTGCTGATTAGAAAGACACATACATTCGAGACTGTGTCCTCAAGGTTAAGCCGATGCTACGTATATACATTAGTCAGGGTCCTGACCGTAGAAATTTAAATGAGAAGGAAATTTAAATGTTTTTATTGCTAATTCCTTGAGGAAATACATACATTACACTGCTGCGTACGTTTGCAACGCAACAGAAATTGAGGGAATTCAAAAGCAATGGTGATCAAAATGCAATTAAACCCGTGCCAATGAAGGAACGAATCTAAAATGGCGGTCACTAATGATTCGCTCTCACTCGCACATGTAACATCACCTATCTGTCATACTTACCTGTATCGCCGTCTTTTAGATACGCTTCATAACCGGGACGGGTTATACGAATAAATTAAGAATGTTATAGGTCAAACCGATTGGCATATTATGTTTTATTTAAAAAAATCGTCACACACTAAATCATTTAGATTTTTATGATTCTGATATATTCTTTTCTAAATCTCTTATTCTCCTTACTCTCATCCACCTAACTCTTCGTCTCTTATTCATATTATTTACCATATTATTACTTATCCACCGCGGGCGCAGCGAAATTAGTCGCGCCGCCGTCACGGTGAAATATAGCCCTTAATACGGCTCACTTTCAGTACATTCTCGATATGATTGTAGAATGTAAGCTCTAGAATATTGGATTTGAGTTTTCTGTGTAAATTTTCGACGAATCATTCAATAAACTTAATAGATTATTACTTAAAGACCGTTGGTTACGTGGTGCACCACCGCCTATAGAGCAACAGATTTCAACCTAGTTCTATCCCCTGTGACAATGCAAATTATGCCACGTTCTCACATTTAACATCAAGGGTATTTTGAACAAAACCACCAGTGTTGCGTGAGGTAATGAAAAATAAACTCAACAATTTTTTCAATACCCAAAAAGAATCTGAATTTCTGGTAATTTAAAGTCTTAATTTTTTGCCTTTAAAATGACTTCGCCTAAAAGACGGGCAACGCTCCCCTGATTCCCTTGGTGTTGAGTCGCTCTTGCTATACAAGATTTCCACATCAATTAAATCATGAGGAAAGTGAGCTCATTACCTCTATTTCCTCAAAAAAAAAAAACTCCAAAACGTTGAACGAGTATTTGAACAGTATTTTGTAGTATGACTTAAAGTTACTTTAACTCATCATTTACACGTTCCTCCCAACGGAAGCACCATATAACTTGGGTTTAGTGGTAACGATCACTATCATCACCATTATCCCCACCATCTGGATGTGAGGAGTTCTTCCACAGTGCGGTTTTCAAGGAACCAGTTTTACCAGTGGGAGGCTCCTTTGCACAGGATGCCGGCTAGATTATGGTTACCACAACGGCGCCTATTTCTGCCGTGAAGCAGTAATGTATAAGCATTAAGCGGTCTGAAGGGTGCCGTAGCTAGTGAAATTACTGGGCAAATGAGAATTAACTTCTTATGTCTCAAGGTGACGAGCGCATTTGTAGTGCCACTCAGAATTTTTGAGGTTTTTCAAGAATCCTGAGCGGTACTGTATTGTAATGGGGAGGGCGTATCAATTAACATCAGCTGAACGTTCTGCTCGTCTCGTCCCTTATTTTCATAAAAAAAAAACTTTCTTCCACGTACAACAAAGCAGTGGAATGAGCTTCCTTGTACAGTGTTTCCGGGAAGATTCGACAGGTACACTCCTGTGATTCCTCTGGTGTTCCAAGAGTTTGTGGGCGGCGGTGATCACTTAACATCACGTGACCCGTACGCTCGTTTGTCCTCCTATTCCATAAAAAAAAAAACAGAATTTTCTCTATAGAAAAAGAACACCAATACAAATACCCTTTGCGCAACGATGTGCAGCTTTTTATTACTAGTTAAAGCAATATGTTAATTGTAAATTGGTTTGAGACTACCCATAAGTTTACAACAACAGATTTGCACATGAAACATACTCTTGACGATTTTGAATGCTGGCTATCCCTTTTGGGTCTTGTTAGAAGAAACATGGAATAATATGCGATGAAGTATTTATTTTGTATATACTTTTGCCTTTAAATATTATAAGCAACCAAGAGTTGGAAAAAAACAGCGCCAATTTCTAATATTCTGAATTCGGAAAAATTATAGCATTTACCACGGGGAGTAATCCGAAGAGCTGTTTCACCTGATTCCTGGCGAAGAATTCCACCTTCGCACGACACGCCACAAATTAGGATATCATCCCCAACAACGTGTGACGTTCCTCCACAGTGCGAATTTTTTTCCACGAACGACCAAGCTGTGGAATGAGCTTCCTTGTAAGGTGTTTCTAGGACGATACGACATGGGATAAAAAGCGAGTACACTTTTTAAAGGGCTTCTTCTGGTATTGCAAGAGACTCTCGTTTGTCCTCTCTTCCAAAAAAAATTAAAGGGATGAAGTACATTACAGATGTTAAGGGAGTTGTTATATTTCTTTATAGGTCACAAATACAGGGTTTAATATTAAAGTTTTATAAAAGACGTGACCTCATTGAGGTCGCATGGTGAACATCCTTGTAGCGTGCGTGATTCGCCCGCCATTTTGATGTTGTATTCATCGAGACATTCCGTGTGACATACCGCAGTCGCCAATGTACTACGCTCGACTGGTACTAGTGCAATAAACAATTGTTTTTTTTAGATTGATATCCCTCACTTCTAGGAATAATTATACAAATTTAATTTGCAATCAAAATGAATGTACCATGTGGTTTGAACTCGTGTCCTATCGGGTTCCGTCCGAGCGCTATTCTCAGCTGAGCCAACCGTTCGAGTGACGCATGGTTCGTAAATATTGGTATGTCTTGTTCCACTCATAGATTGTGGCTCCATCTAGAGGATCTTTCTACTTTACAGTAATTGACAACCTGCTCAACGCCAATAATTAGGAAAATAACTCCATCTACAGGAGCCACAGATTTCTCTTAAACTTAAAAAATACTTAATAAATAATACTTATAAATTTTTTGATGAAAACTTTGTCGTATCGACGAAATTATTCGGGATATTCGACTAAAATGAGACAAAAATAAGGTGATATGGTTACATTGCACTGTTTGTTGATGAATGCAGGTTGAGTTGGGCAGAGGCCACAGGTCACGCGGAGTGGTACCACCGTCACCGCCCCGCCCTCGGACGCGATGGTCTGTCTGTCTGTACCGACAGCAAAAAAACACCACAAATTAAGTCTTACAATTAGGCAATTTACAGTTAAGTTAAAAGTTACTGTCCACGGAGGTCCACCACTTCACCTTATTAAAAATAGGCTCTACTGTAAGCACTTAACAAAACAAAAAACACAATTTTCCGTTAAACTGAGTAGTGTGTTCGTACCTTTATTTATATTCTTATTATTATTTTATAGTATAACTGTCAATATTGGTGGTAGGATTAGTAACCATAAGTCATATTATTATTAGGCTGACTATGGCATGAAACATGCTCATCATTTCAGCCGTAAGACGTCCATTGCTGGACAAAGGCCTCCCCCAAAGAGCGCCAGACGATCAGTTCTGTGCTGACCTCATCGTCGTTGACAAGATCGTTGTTCCATCTTATAGGGGCCTACATGCCCAACGGCCATCTGTTCGTCATGCTATGTGCCCTGCCCACTGCCACTTCAGTTTCGCAACAATCTGGGCTATGTCGGTGACTTTGGTTCTCCTGAAACATGTTGTTAATTTTTATTTTATAATTTATGCATTATTTTTGATATGGGAAGTCAAACGAAACAGTCGAAAAAAAATTGAAGAGAAGTGAAAATTAAAATTATTGATTTATGTTAAAAGAGAATATAATAAATAAGATAAATAAAGATAATATTCCAAGTTTCAGATAATATTGAAACAAATTTCAGTTTTCAAGCTAAAACCCAAATTAAATTCAAACCATTTTGCTATCCTTACGCCAAATACTTAATCCCATTTTTTCCACCCTTGTTAGGGTAGGATGTCGTACAAGGCGGGGATGGTACGCCGTGGCCTCTGGCTATCAGCCCAGGGCCAACTCACGGACCTGCGCATAGATGGTCTAACCAGGTATAGCACGACATCCAAACTTACGTCACCTTGCCTATGCTTACGGCAACATTTTTCATCATGAAGGTAAATACATTTCATCAACTGTATTTTTCTTTTATGTTACTAGTTTCAGAATCTTCTATATATAAGTATAGACACAGAAGCTGACCCGACAGACGTTGTTCTGTACATAATAAATAAAGTACAATTTTTTTTATGAATTCGCCAATAATATTTCATAACATCTAGAATTATTTCGAAAAATATGCTCACTGTTGTTATAATTAAATCGTTTTAAAGCAGAACTGTCAAACCGTGCGTCAATAGGTAAATTCTCTCATAGAAAATATGTCCTTACAAAACAAATATTGGAAATAAAAATAATTATGCGTCCTAAGTCGAAATAAAAACTATCCTATCTCTCAAGATGGACAAAACTGCACTCCATGAAGTAATCTCCATTAAAATCCGTTCATTAGTTAAGGAGTTCACTAGAAACAAACAGGACAACGGATTTATATATATTTAGATAGCTCAGGTTATATTATGGCGACTTTAATCTTTTAATTTATTAAGGAAACTAACTTCAATAAATAGATAAATTTTGGACACGAAAAGCAAAAGTACGCAGACAAAGTCGCGTAGGACCGCTTGTGTGTCATACGAGAGCTCGACATGAAGCCCAAATGTCTTTGACCGTGACATTTGTCATGGTGTGTTAGGTTCGGCCGTCTCCATGGGTCATATAGGAAGTCATTTATCGCCATGTCTATGTTTGCTATTGTCTTACCATAAGTTGTTTACTGAACCCTTCAATTGCATATTGTTTTTGAATACATTTTATGATTTCTTATAAAAATAAATTAAAATACCATACACATATCTATGTATTTAGTAATTATTAACATATACTCACAAAACGGGTATTTAGTATATTAGAAAAGACATCAAAAAGAATTCTAAAGGAATCAATTTTGAGAAAATAAATGCCTTTTATGCCTTTGAAATGGGTCACACATTATCGGACTATCAAGTTGTTTATACATAAATCTACATATATTAAGACTACAGTATTTTACAACATAAATAATATGTCTAAAATAAAATACAAAACCTAACTAAAAGTCAATAGATGTCTTTTGAAATATTGGAAAGTCTATAATCAGCAGCATATCTTGGGTCAGAGGCACAAGCAAATTTCGTAGCGGAACAACATAATGACGTGATGTCATGTACGCGGAAGCGCCGCGACGGACAGAGAACCGTTGCTGTCATGGCACAAGCGCAGCCCGAGAGCAATTTGAGCATCAGAGCATTGAGATCATTAGCCATACGCGTGTCGTTTGGATCACTTTGATTCATATCGTCTTAGCGTATTTCAATTACGACACGCTTTAAGGACTTCCACGTTTTTTTATAGAATTGGAGAACAATTGTGGCGGTAGGTACTCAACAGTGCAGTTTTCAAGGAACTTTCGTCCACGTACTACAAAGCTGTGGAATTAGCTTCCTTGTGCGGTGTCCGGGACGAAACGACATGGGTAACTTCAAAAAAACGCGTACACCTTTCTTAAAGGCGGACAACTGTCCTGTGATTCCTCTGATGTTGCAAGAGAATGTAGGCGATAGTGTTCACTTAGCACCAGGTGACCCGTACGCTCGTTTATCCTCCTTTTGTATAAAAAAAAAACAAATGAAAGGGTAACCTGAGACTATGTAGCCACCACCGAGTACAGTACCTGAAGAATTACAGAAAAATTACGGGCCTTATAGGTAGGAGTAGATTTTTTCAGTTACTCTTGTCGAATCGTCATTGAAACACTATGGGAACCGTGCTGTGGAGGATCGTCACACATCCAGGTCGTGAGCATGAAAGGTATGAATATGGCTGCGGGAATCAGGTAAGAAAGCTCTTGAAGTAAACTCACCGTAATAAATGAGGTAGAAGAGTATATCTGACGAATAAGATATTAAGTGTTAAATCCACCAATATTTATTGTTGGTCTACAAGCAGAATATTTATTGAAGTAGGCGTTACTTTGCGGAAATCCATAACTATCCAAAAAATTTGAGTTTTCTTTAGTGTTAATTCCGCTAATATTTGTCTTTAAAGGGTCTCGTGCCAGATTTTGGCGAGACAGCACGTCCTGAGGCGGCCTCGTGTAGAGGAGAAAAACGTGTCGAATTGTTTAAAGACAAATATTAGCGGAATTACCACTAAAGAAAACTCAAATCATTTGGGTATACAAGCAGAATGCACAAAAGTCCAACGGAACGGCTTAACGTTTTAGGGGTTGTATGCGAACTCCACCGAAGAATCAGCCCACGCTGAAACCCCGACCGAACAACCGGGTTAATCTGCAACGTAAAACTCTGCTTCTACAAATTCGCCGATACACGATGTGTCCTCAGATGCCGACTCGCCGAATTTTACAACGAGAGAATGAGACACTCCACCCTGCGAAAAACAGGAAGTCGACCGAGATGACAGGACTTAACATTTAGATTTAAGACTTTAACAGACACGACACCTAAAAATGAAGTAAATATGAGGGCATGGCTTTTTGTAGTTGCGAAATCGAAATAGGCTAACTATATAAAGCAATTACGAGATGATTATTTGTATCTTTGAACATAAATTATTCTTTACTGCCAATATACATTAAGGAATAAGAAACTGCCAAAAAACAACTATATAAAACATCTACCATGCACAATTTTACTTCAAAATGTGAGGATATTTTACGATATTTTTGTTTAAGTTCATAAAAATCTAAAGTTATTACTACCTACTCCAATTTGCAAGCAAACCATTGTCAGCTGTCCTAAAATATCCGCTATAAAACAAAAGAGAAAAATAATATTAAGTTTACCTTATCAATCGTACTAGCTCACACGATCAATGCAGACGATAATTGAAGTGCCAACAGAGGGCGGTTAATCACTTATAAAAATTAGGGATAAACCAAACAAGGAGTAAAACAAATAACGGCGTCTTCTTTGACCACGGGAACCTGCCGCAGTCCTATCAGATTATAAACAGGCAATTGTTTGCCTTATCGTAGACAGGTAGATAAATATTTAATTTATCCGAATTAACGGTGGTCTTGTGATTTGTCAAATTAGCTTTATTTCTAACTAAGAAAGATTCCTGCTGATAGTTTTTGTATTTCAATATTAGCGAATTGGTTTTATTTTTAAATTAAATTATTTTTTAGGATTTTGAAACTAGACCACTATGACTAACGGCCGTTCCCAATATTCAGTCTATTTTTTACTTGAGATAAAAATCGTAAGTATCTTTGACTTTTCTGTCCCAATAAACTTATCGGCGGTAACTCACCTTATCCGTACACGCTGTCTGTCAATGGGACGACGTATAGCTTACCAGCGATAGAAGTTTGTATGGAAATTGTAATTGACGCGTCCAAATATAAGGCGATAAGAATGACTTATCGGGTATATTGGGACAGCTTCAGATTATTAACAGCTAATTACTGACAGTAGAAGGTAGTAAAATATCTCTATCTGTAGTATATTGGGAACGGTCGTAAGTGAGCTAGCATAAAAACGTTCGAAGAAGCGAGACAAGCAGTTTATGGTCACCTCACTTGGCGATAGGCCTGATCATACCTGTGAATCATATTGAGTCTACATTTAATTTTTTTTAAGTCATTACTACAATTTTGTTCTATCCCATAGAAAATGACTACAAATTAAAATATTTCCATCTCGTATTACAGCTATGTCCGTTTTAATTACATCTATTACGATAAGAGATTGTTCTATTTGGTTAGCACTGTGTTTGCTGCCTGATAAGGGTATAATTTATAGAGGGCAGTAAAGGCTTTCGTTATATGATGAGTTAAGATTGTCGTCGACGTCCTATTTACTGTGCAACGATGATGTTAGCATGTTTGTGGTCTGGATGTTGCGTAATAATGCCCTTGTTGTGTGTTATAAGGATATTCTTATAGACATCACGTTGACGTCTGGTATTCCACAACCGCGCGTTTTGCAACAAGTTTCCTGCCACGCACAGCCACTTAGTGGAATCAATAATCGGCTGATGTTTTCCCAAGCCGATACGACTTAGCGACCTTCAAGAAAAGAGCATACTTTCCACCTTAAAGACCGGCAACGCATCTCTTGACACATAGTAGTGACAAAAAAGTTTCCACTATTTTATATCATTATTTACAGCTTCGTCACATTACAATTCTTAATAAAATCTAGCCAAAGGGTTCCAACAAAAATACTCGAGTGTTTCAAATTACATAAATTAAAAAAAATGTATAAGAAGAAATAGATATAATAATAATTACGATTTGAGTATCATTATAGTCTTAACCGACGCACGGTCGAACGATGCATATCGAACGCAAAAATTATGTTTGTCCAATAAAATTTATGCGATTCTTTTATCTACGGAAATCGTAGGCCCGTTGCATTAATCGTTTCTAGAAAAAATGTCATAAACGGACCCCATGGTCAGTGCACCATTAGCAGTGAACCGTGATTTCTACTATAAAGCTTAGTAATTATTATTCATGGCAACATTTTTTCACCCCGACACACCAATACCATTTATCAATAACATAATCTGTGATACTTTTTCATATTCGGAACACAACACCAATAGAGCTGCTATTGACTCAAAATTTTACACTCTGCGTGTAAATAATATATGCTAATTTTAGTGCTGTAAGGTGTTTTACGATAAATTTATTTGTACAAGTTATGATTTATTTACGGACATAAAATTACATGTGACGATAACAATGAATGTTTGCGCTTGCAAATCTCTACCAATGCTACATTATGATACATTTACACACATTCTAGTTATTTAATAATGTTGAATAATATGGAAAACTTTTGTGTTACGTAATATAGTGATGCAATCAGTTGAAATATACCAGAATTGAGTAACAAATTCTATACTATTTTGAGAAATAACAAAGGAACACACCTCCTCAAACGTTATTTTAACTTATATTGTTGCTGTGAGTACTGATATATTAGTGACCAATCCGTAGAACGAGCTGCCTCTATCAACTGGGTAACTCTGCAATGGATCAAGGGACACAGTGGTTCGTTGGGGAACGATGCAGCGGATGAACTTGCAAGGCGGGGTTCAGAGACCCAAGTGGCCTCACTCCTGCCGCTTCCCTTCAGTGGTGATCTTTAACTTACAACTAAGCACTCTTGAATGAATGAGATGGATTTTTTTTGTCAGCACATAGATTTCAATTATTGGGAGATACCATATTAATTTTAATTTCATAACTGTACGAATAAACATTCACACAACGAAATAAGCGCTGAATCCAAACATATACCTACCTAAGTCTTTTGTATAATATTTAGTTTTGCTAAAACAATTTCTTTATAAATGAATAATTTGAAAAGAGAGTTATATGTTGTTTTAAATAATATTTAGTTTGCAGTTCTAAAATATTATTATCGCTCGAAAAAAAAACTAGAACGCGATTCTTTATATTTTGTGTTAGTTCCCCGATGTAAAAGGTCGCGTGGGGCTCAGTACGGTCATCAGCGAATGGCACAAAATGGTACCAGTTCTAAATCCGGTGTATATTGATACTAGACAACACGAAACGCTGTAATACTGTTAAGTATAATTTGTTTTTCACTCACAAGATTACTATTAAATTGATTGATAATGTTTCTAAACTAATTACTATATTAATTGATAATGTTCGGTCCTGTCTTCGGGGATTTTTATTATTTATTTTTCAATTGATAATGTACCATTTCAAGTAATCAGTTTAAATAGATAATAGTTTGCATAAAACCTTCACTTATTCACGCACTTTACTCATTTCAGCTTTTTAAAAGGTTAACCACGTCTTTTTCTTTTTTTACTTACACTACCTAGTAAGTCAAAACATTTGAGTAGTTTTAGTGCATCACTTGCATACATGCATTGTATAAAATGCTGAAACTGTAAATATAGATTGAAAAGAGTGACATTGCGTTTCTTGCCACTTCATCTCATTAAAGCTTAACTTAGACTTGCCGAAGTGGTAAAATCTTTGACTTTCATAAGTGTCATTATGATCTTTTTGAATTAATGATTTTTCTTTCTTGCTTAAAGTTCATTTCAACTAACACATCTTATCAACAACGGTGCAAACAGATTTTGAATATTATATTGAACAGTCGCTTCATGACCACTACAAAAAATTTCCAACTGCTCACAATATAAGGGCCGTGTGGAGGATGTTGCACGTTTCGGCTTCAGGTACTGAATCTCTACACTGCTTAAAGTTTACAAAGATGTAGCGGCGGTGCTTTGATGTAGTGCTAAGGTGATCTAAGAATGTTTTATATATTAATATATTTTGTTCACGGACTAGTAAAAAAATAAGGACTCCGTGTCACCTTACATAACAGTGTAGCACCAAAACAAGCCGATTAACGTGTAAATACATAGCTCCACGCACACTACTACAGGCCGATAGGCGGCCATTATGAGGATTGTCATCGTCTGTGACAAATCAAATAAAATATTTTAATAATGCCTTCGTGTGTTGTGAAAACGTGTAAAAGCGATAGTATATAAGTATTTGTGGCCATATATAATTAATTAAGAAAAAATTGTGTAACTAGTATCCCCCATAACCGCACACACACTAGCATAACGGTGCTTCACTTGCTAATATCACGGCGCGGAGTCCTTCTTTTTTTACTCGTCCGTGATTTTGTTATTATTTTATTTATGTATATTAGGTATATGACTCGAATGGCGACCACGTACCGGAAGACGCAGTGTTGGTAGGCCTCCAACAAGATGGACCGACGATCTGGTCAAGATCGCTAGAATACGTTGGATGAGGGCAGTGCAGGACCGATTGTCGTGGAAATCATTGGGAGAGGCCTTTGTCCAGCAGTGGACGTATTCCGACTGATGATGGTGATGATGATGTTCAAATTCGTTATTATGACATTATTATGTTATAATTACGTTCAAAACATACTTCAAGAAATTGCAACAAAAGTGATTACATTTTCTTTTTATGTACCAATGTTAATTTCTCCTCCAAGGTCATTGTATCGAGTCAAAGTAAATATTTCAGCCAAAATCAGCTGCGAAGTGTCACGCCCGTCAAAACTCTAACTCCACAAATTGAGAAATCGAATCAAGTTCAATTCAATATTTAACTTTACTTACTTTACCTATTTTCAACAACAACCAATCCATTTCGGGTAAAACTTTTTATTTACCTTTCTGATACAAAACAAATCTTATAACCAAATTAAACAAATTCCCGATGGAATGACCCTGGTGGCATGGGCACGGGGAAGGGCGCTGGTGTGGGACGCTACTTGCGTCGACACTCTGGCTCCTTCTCATGTCCAAGTTACGTCAGTTGGTGCTGGGGCTGCTGCTTCGACTGCCAAATATCAAACGTCGCAAATATGTCGGTCTCAGGGAGTCTTACAACGGTGTCGAGACACTTAGCCCCTGAGGCCCAGAGGCGCAGAGGATGAACAAAGTACTATCGACGCTTTTCAATAGGGCTACTGGTAACCCAAGTTATTTTGTTTCAATAATTGTAATAATAATAATAATTTATTTCTCTTAAAAACATAGTTTACAGCAGCTAGTGGCCGGAGTCACCTTTTAGGCAAATAATGCCTGTACCAGGTATCTCCGCTCTTCCATTTCAGCAATGTGTTATTTTTAACAAAAGCTTTATTGACATGGTAGTGAAATAACATTAAAGTTATGAAATGAAAATTATAATATCAATACTTAGGCTAGAGGGGGTATCAATGAAGAGTGAAATGCTTCAGAATGCTTGCCAGAAACTGCTGTGACTAAAAACAAGTCTCCGTGGACTGCAGCTATATCAAGATAACGCGCGCTCACACACATCACTCAAAACGTACAGGTTCGAACGTATGAAACTTTGTATAGATACTAGTGAACGAGTTCTTTGAAAATATTAGATTAAAACAAAGCTACCCTTAAATCTTTCTTATAATCGGATTAAAAATCTGAGTTTCCCACGAATAAAGAGAAAATACATAATCTTACAATTTTTATTACCATTTTAGAACTAACAATGAATTGTCACATAACATATGTAGGATTTTATAAAATAAATAAAATACATTAAATCTCCCACCAAAAGAAAAAAGTTATTTTTTTACAGATAATTAACTAATTTAACTAATTATTATGCTTAAAATAACGATAATCACTCTAATGTTATATTAGCCTTATTTTTGAACCCTGTTGTCATCGTGGTATGTGGTGACCAACCATCAATCTAGTTATTTACATACCTATCACTGAACAAGTAGCCCATTGTCGTTTTAAACTGTGCGGCTATTAAAGCTACCGGAAAACTTATTTAAAACACGCAATTATCACCTTTCCGTCTCACTTATAAGAATTAGAACCGCATGCTAAATGCTTTGAGAAGTTTTTTACGAAAATGCTCATTTTAGGTATTGGGAAATGTTCACTGTGTGTTTGAGTTTGAGTTGATTTTGGTTTGTGTGTGTTTATGGTAAAACGATGATGTGTATACGGGTACGTCCTCTATAGATAAGATAGAGGGCACCTGAAGCGACACCAATACACTAATGATTCTGATACTGGACCGGTAATTTGTACTGATAACGACCGATGGCTTCTTTTCACTTCGCTAATTTTATACGTTCAATGACTTTTCGTAGTGTTACTACAGTTTAATTGTCACTTTTATCTTTTGATGTTTTCATAATTAGTCTCGTTTAAATTAAGATGGCATGTAAGTTAATGTAGACCATTTGATAACCTAAGTAATTTTCATAATTTTGATATTTTGATGCTGTTTTTATGGAAGTAGAGGTCAAAGGTCAACCTGTTATTAAGTGATCACTGCTGCCCACATTTTTCTGCAACACACTAGGAAATACAGAGGCTTTGCAGGCTTTTAGGTAAAAGTACGTCTTTTTAAGGTTCCGTAGCCAAATGGCCAAATGTGTGGGTGTGGAAAATCAGTTTTCGTAAATAATTTTATAATATTTTTGAGAATGATGTCAGTGACACAAATTGTATCTAAATCACCTGATGCTTTGATGAAATGCAACCTTTATACAATCTCAACCATGTCAATTAGTTTCAAGATATAACTACCTGAACTCTATAATATGTTTGGCGGAAGAAAAATCTTAAAGTAATACTAAAAATAATTAATGACCCGATGAGGAAATCTGATGGTCGAATTGTTGATATATTCGCGAAAGGAAATAATCAGAGAAACTAAAGTGTATTTTATATATCTCAAAATTTGTTACATTAAGAAAATGACAAAGAGCTTTATCACTTAACTCAAGTTACATATTTCATAAATCAAAGTTCGTTTTGAGTAAGCTCTTGTACAATAAAATTAATAAAAATCATAATATTTCAGTAGATTACCGCAGTTATGTTTATGTTTGATCGTTTGATTGATTTTTTGTTTGAATTGATTGTTTGTAAGGGTGTGTATTCGTTAACATATAGTCCGGTCAATTTAGACCAAAAAATTAGAGTCAAGTTACATAAAGTCCCAACAAGCTGAAAATCAGTGAAATTGTTCAAAACATAATTATAAACAATGTTTAAAAGTTCCCCATCATTGTGTATGGATTTTTTTTTTATTCAAGGTCAAAGGTAAAAAAAATGAGTTTTTCGCGATTTTCAGCAAAACAGTAAGTTTTGTCATAAAAGTACCTTGACAAAAATTGTAGATCATAAAATTATTGTAAATTAAAACTTACCGTACTTAACGTTTTAACTTACTTATATTGCCTTATAATTTTGAAATTAAATATGTACTTAAAATGATGTTTTGTTTTATTGTAAGTTGTAGTCCAATAACTTTTAAATACATTATTCTAAGGTAATACGAATACAATCGAGATACAGAATTATTTGAATAAAATTGATCTCAGTATTCAAAATAATGTTTACGAAGCAAACCGATTGTCGGTATACGTTGTAACGCCCTGTTATATTGTCAGCAATGTAGATAGTGAAAATAAGCCAGGCTCTCACTGGGTTGCAATACACATTGGAGAGCAGGGTATTGGACAATACTTCAATTCATATGATCGTCCAGCTCAGGGATTCCAGCTGAGGTTTTTACAAAGCAATTGCAGAAAGTATATCTACAAAACTACAAGAGTAAAGAATTTATTTACCGTAGCATGTGTTGAGAGTACTGTGTAATGTATCTATACTTTAAGTTTAATAAGAAGAATTTGAATGATTTCATGTTCAGTCTAAGTCGCACAATGTCAAATGTCAAAACCAGTTGAAATACAATCGAAAGAACTAAATTTTAATTTAATTAATTTTAATTTAATTTAATGTATTTATTTATTATATACAGACACTTTATCACATAATATTACATCATATTTCGTCCCTACAGTAGGCGTAGCCTGTCCTGTAGGCAATCAATTTACATCCTAAGGTTAACAATATGATTCGAAAGGTCAAAAAGTGCACTCTGTATATGTGTGTGTGTGTGTGTGTGTGTGTGTGTGTGTCTCTGGGTGTGTGTGTATGTGTGTGAGTGAGTGTGAGTATCTGATTAATCATGTTACAAAGAATTAACATTATATGAATGCTAAGCTATCACTTTAAGAATAGCTTCCATGTCTGCATAAGTGAGTGTGTGTAACCATCTCTGTATTTTAAATTTGACCTGATGGACCGAGCAATTTTTAATAGAACATTTTAAATTTACCTTGTTGTATATATATGTATGTAAGACTGGGCTAAATCTACTTGCAAATGTTGTATTTATTATTGGTGTTGGAATCTTGTACGAACGGCTATCTTGTATGTTGTTAAATTGTAATAAACATATGATAAAAATAAAAATTTACAAGTCAATATTTTGTCTTAGTATTTAAATAATTTCTATAACACAAGAGGCCGCCTTTGTGAACTCAGTCAGAGTACATGTGAAGAGATCGACACGTTCTGACGGCATTAAGAGTGCGCAGTGCTCGAGTAAGCGGCGAGTCGCGCAGTAGGTGTAGTAGGTAGACGCGTGCGTGGCGTCACTAGCAAGCAGCCTGCTCTGTTGTCCGGCACGTAGAGTCGAAGCTGTTCTGGGGTGGCTGGGTCGTCCTTCTACCGTACCCCGCAATACCGTGAGAAGGTACTTGGCATGCGCAACTTCCCTCCATGTTTCCAATTTGCTGTATCCCACCATACCCAGGATACAAAATATATGTATAAGCTGCATAAGGCATCGCTCTTGATCTTCTGTAAGAACAAGAGAGGTATAGGCTGCGGTAATCACGTATTAATCATGTGAGCTGATTGATAGTTTGTTCTCTCTTCCTAAAAAATATAATAAAAACGGCCAAGTGCAAGAAGGACTCGCCCATGAAGAGTTCCGTAGCAGCAAGTATTGAATGAAAGGTAAATTACCGTTTACGATTTATAACGTATTAAAAAAAACTATTTACTTGATCTCGTTCATACCAATTTTCGGTTGAAATTTGCATTTATCATTCTATTATTTACGAAGTTACAGAAGGGGGGGGTACAGACATTTTACCACTGTGGAAGTGTCTCTCACGCAAACTATTCAAATTAGAAAAAAAAATAGTAGAAAAAATTGAAGACCTATCAATAGATGTATGGGTTTCATGAAAAAAAATTTTGAGTTTCAGTTTTAAGCATGGGAAAAATTTATTGTTTTTTTCCTTTTTTGTATGAAAATCTTAATGCAGTTTACAGAATACAGCTATTTACCAAGTTTCAACAGTATAGTTCTAATAGTTTCGTAAAAAACAGGCTATTACATACGAACGGACAGACAGACAGACATGACGAATCTATAACGGTTCCATTTTTGCTATTTGGCTACGGAACCCTAAAAAGCATTAGTAATCCATATAATACTGGCTGTAAGTAAAACACCTTCAAGTTCTACGCTAATAGTGCAAAATTAAACATTAAAAAAACAATATAAGTATGTGACCAATAAAAAATATTAATAAGAAGGAAAGGCCAGGCGTCACGCACGTGTACTTTTGTCGGTAATTTCATTCTTTATCAAAAATTCGCACAAAAGGAGCCGCCGCAAACAGATTCATCATATTTTGAGATAGATCCACGAAATTTAACACTATTATTCTGCGTCGATATAACCAAAATTTAATACCATTTGGTTGAGAACATTTCAGTGTAGGGTGACCATGAGATTGAATTTATTGACCATTTAATTATGACAACATCATTTTCAATGTAATTGATTTCTTATTTATAGCAAATTACTGAGATACATTAAACTGGTATAACATGTGATATTAGCAAGTGAAGCACCTTTATGCTAGTGTGTGCGATTACGGGGGATACTAGTTACACAATTAAATATTCATATATGGCCACAAATACTTTTATAATATCGTTTTTACACTTTTTCACAACGCACGACGGCATTTTTAAAATATTTTATTGCGACGCAATCTGATCTGTCACAGACGATGGCAAATCTCACAATGGCGGCCGATCGGCTTGTATTAGTGTAAGTGTGTGCGTGGGGCTATGTAATTACTCGTTTACCGGCTTGTTTTGGTGCTTCACTGTTATGTAAGGTGGTATTACATAGGAATCCAACGTTGCATACAATAATAATCCTTATTCTAAAGCACACTCTTAAATATAATTATAGAAATTGTTTACCTCACTCACAGGCTAACTCAACATGCATAATGAAATGAAAAACAATACAATACAAGTATATATTTTGTGTACTTATAATCCAAACAATACTATTTTATTAGATTTTCCTTTTATGCCAATATTTGTTATTTACCAGCAATATTTTATTTTACAGTCACCCTTTTCTAAGGTAGTGTCCGCTGAACAAACACGGGTGCTAAGTCTGGGCCAAATACTTCACGCTTCGTTTGACATTCTTTAAGATCTTTTCAATTAAAACAAATATCTTGAATGCAGCTTTACAACACCCTGCCACCGTAATTACGATCCTACTGAATCGTAATAAGAACCGATTATATGTCTGCGATTTAAATTGGCGAGTTTAAAAACATAATCATGTTATGTCCAAACGGTAGCCAAATTGTTTGTGGGCGGTTTGCAATCTTTGATATTTTAGTGAATAAAGTGAACTTAGCGAAAGGAAATATTTTGTAAATATTACGTTGGAGTAAAATCAAATATTTGTCTGGGGTATTAAGAAAAGCAAAGTCTACTTTGTATATTGATAGTTTCATCTGGGCTCACTGCATGGTACTCATCTTTCATGATCAGTGAGAGGCTCCTTTGCACGGGATGTTGGATTATGGGTACCACAACGTCGCCTATTTCTGCCGTGAATCAGTAATGTGAAAGCATTACTGTGTTTCGGTCTGAAGGGCGTCGTAGCTAGTGAAATTACTGGACAAATGAGACTTAACATCTTATGTCTTAAGGTTTTTCAATAATCTTGGGCGGCACTGCATTGTAATGGTCAGGGCTTATCAATTACCATCAGCTGAACGTCCTGCTCGTCTCGTCCCTTATTTTCATTAAAATAATGATCGTGATTAATCAAATAACTTACATCTTAATAATTTATTGCCTCTAAAATTGTATTAATGTGTAGTGTATTAATTTTTATTTATTTATTATTATTTTTTTATAATATTTGTTACGTTATTTCATTTAGTATTTTAATATTTTAATTCATATTGTAAATTATTGTTTTTTGTGTGAGTGTTTTTTATTGCTAATAAAGTGTGTTTCTATTTCTATTTCTAACAATTATCTTAAGACTTAAATAGGTTCACCAGGCATTGTTTTGCAACTTGGCTTCCCCTATGTTTATTAAAATTGAATTGTTTTACGTGGAAACGGACCTGGGCTTAAGCCTTTTTGAAGCTGTAGTTCTAACCGACCTTGCTGACCCAGTGTGAGTTGGTTAACTTACATCAGTTTAATATCTTTGTAGGAGTTTTTAGGTTTCCTCATGTTTTCCCTCATTATTAGAACATAAAATATAATGTATATGTATATATTAATACGAAAATCTAAAACAGTTTCGTAGTAACTTGGTGGTCCTTGTAATAAAGAGGAGGTAAGCACAATCCACTTTTGAAGTGATTGCTGGATGGAACATTTTTTATGGAATAGGAGGACAAACGACGGGTCACCCGGTGTTAAGTTATCACCGCCGCCTAAATTTTCTTGCAACACCAGAGGAATCATAGGAAAGTTGCCGGCCTTTAAGGAAGGTGTACGCGGGATGATATCCTAACTTGTGGCATGTCGTGCGAAGGTGGAATTCGGCGGCAGGAATCTGTACGTAGGCCTTGTCGACAAGTAACAATGGCGAATAAGGCACATATGCCGCCTTGCTACACATTCACTTTTTCTTTCATTTTATAGCTTTATATTGCTGTTATCAATAATTAATAAAAATTAAGTCCCCGTCGCGTCTGTCTATCTGTCTGTTCACGATAAAGTCAAGTATTACTGAACTGATTTTAATTAATAGATGGTGTGATTCATTAGGATTGTTAAGAAGTAATATTGGTTTTGTGTATAATGGTTGAAATATGACGATGATTATTGAAGATGGTGGAAAATATTTACTGTGATATTACAAAACAGCTAAACATGTGTTGAACGCTTTTTTTAAAAAAGTTCTATTAAAAATCTGTGTCTTGCTGTTGTTTAGAATTCAACATTCTTTAGACATTCCTTATATTTAAACACGAGTCCAAGCTTGTCTTAGGTGTGTCTATCGGATAGATCATATTTTTAAGGAAGACTTTGATTATATGATGACAGATATATGACACTACACTACATACATTACAGACAAAGAATTTCCATATTATCATTTCTAACGGCAGAAAAAATTATATCGAAACCATTTCTCACATTTTTATTTATTGAATACATGTGCTGACCCGCCATTATGTTTTGCTATATACCCTTTCATTGTATAAGTTGTCATAGGTAATGAAATGTCATTGACTGAATCATTTGTATTGCGGATATATATAGGTTTCTAAGTCAAAAATGATATTCCAGATATGAAATCACATATCATATCTTAAAGCTGTCAAAAACTAGATCTTTGCAAATCATCCACGAATTTCGTTACGTAGATGCTTTACAATGACTACAATGCGTTATGAGCTTTTTCTCGTTGGGTGTGAGCTGACCTTTGAGCGTACATATACGTCTATATACATATAAAAACCTAGCCGTTCCTGCCCGCTTCGCTGGGCGAATTTTAAAAGAAATCAACGTTGGAATTCGTCAATTAAGTAGCCATAAACCATCTAGGATAAATTTCGCATCCAATGGTGGTTTCATGTCGATACGATCAGTGGTTTAGGCGTAAAAGAGCGTTAAACAAAGACCATTTTTACTATATTTATATGGATAGATTGGTTGTTTACAGCTTTAATATAGTGAATTATAGTAGCAATATAATTCTTAAACAGTATTAAATACAAAAAAAAATATAATCGACAGTTCAATCCAAATTAAATCTTTAGTGAACAATATTCAGTGCCTACTTTTATTATAGACTAGCTGACCTGGCAAACGTTGTTTTGCCATATAAATTATATATTTAAACCTTCCTTGAACTTCAGCAAATCTATTACAAAAGATTTCATTGAGATCGGTCGAATAGTTTAGGAGTAATTAGAGAAAATACAAACATACATTCTCTTTTATATATATCTAGATAGATAGATTATATTTTGTCGTGAGTTCCAAAAGCTCTTAATTTACAAGAAAATCCAGTCGGGTGACGCGCACACAAGCTAATCCACTCGCGGCCAAGCATAGCACACGTGTCGAAGTACTTTAATCCCCAGATTATGATCCGACCACCCAGAACATCTATTATACTGCCCACATACCCCCATTATTACATAGAACATAGGTGCCATTTCACGGTATAAAATTGAGACCACCTTTGCGAATGTAATGACGCGTTCGTGATATTTGGCGATTCTGCAACGTTTTGTTACAGTTTTGTTAAGCTATACTTAGCTCTGTTACAATGTCATCAAAAATTAATGTCACACGAGTGAGTGGCTTTTTGTGGCTTTGAATGATGCTTGTGGCGATTTTTTCATTTAGTACTGATATTGTATTTGGTGGTAGAATATTCATTGCATCACTTAAATCTTCGTGATTTTAATATTGTATATAAGGAAATGAACGTGTATACTTATGTAGTCTCGCCATAGGTACTGTACAATTCTTACAATAAAAAATAAACAAAATATTACATTTGATATTGGAATTTGTCATTTTATATGATTGTTCATTGAGTTTTTTTCATTTTGGCGCAAATACATTGTAGAATATTTTGCGATAATAAAATGGAGTAAGGTGATAAAGAGAACCGAATCGCTGTGATTGCATTACACAAAGTAGGTATGGAGCAAAATGCAATTTTTAAAACTATCTTGGTATTAGTAAAATGTTTGTATACCGGGCTATTAATAGGTACAATGAGACCTCCTCTGTTTGTGACAGAAAAAGATCTGGCCATCCACGTAGTGTTTGCACGAAAAATGGTGGTAAAAGCAGTAAGGGAAATAATTCGAAGAAATCCTGTCCGAAAGCAAAAGATTTTATCTCTAGAGATGCAAATAGGACCTTTTAAAATACGCGACATTGTTCCAACCATGTCGCGTACTTTAAAAGATGGCTTAGGACTTGCAGCCTTTAAGAGACGTACTGGTAATATCTTAATTGATAATTTTAAAAAGAATTGGGTGGTTAAATCGAAACAACTAGTGAAGCGGTACGCAAAGGGTGGTTGCAGAAAAATTTTGTTTACGGATGAGAAAATTTTTACAACTGAGCAACATTTTAACAAGCAAAATGACCGTATTTATGCTCAACGCTCTAAGAAAGCTTCCCAATTAGTCGAAAGAGTGCAACGTGGGCACTATCCGACTTCAGTGATGGTTTGGTGGGGTAATACCGATGAAGGAGTGACTGAGCGATACTTTTGTGTAAAAAGGTATAAAAACATCGGCACAAGTGTATGAAGATACCGTTCTTGAGAAGGTAGTGCGGCCCCTTAACAACACCATGTTCAATAACCAAGAATGGCTCTTCCAGCAAGACTCGGCCCCGGGTCATAAAGCTCGGTCTACGCAGTCTTGGTAGGAAACGAACGTTTCGGGCTTCATCAGAGCTGAAAACTGGCCGTCGTCTAGTCCCGAGCTTAATCTGCTTTATAATGATTTATGGTCAGTTGTAGAGAGTACGGCTTGCTTTAAGCGCCATGACAATTTGGAGTCCCTTCAACAATACGTACGATTGGCAGTGAAGAATTTTCCCATGAAAAGAGTAGATACGTGCTTCTATTGTGGCCTTAACGTTTAAAAGACTGTATTGCAACCAATGGAGACCACTTCGAATAATCTTTTTATTTAGCAATTTTTTTTTCTTTGTTTTAGTATTTATGGCAAGACTAGGTAGTTAGTACATTATAAAATTATGTACACAATAAAAAAAAAGACTGAAGTACAGATTAATTTTTAATATCAATAATACTAGGTACTATCTTTTCATGGTAATCAATTTATTACTATTTTTTAATACTGTACTGTGATTCTTCATAGTTAAGATGCATTAATTAAAAATATTTAATAATGAATAAAATACGACTACTCCTGTGTTATTAATAAACGCGAAGTAATTTTATTCCAAGTGTAATTTATTTTTGTCTTTATCTTATCTTCGTCACTACAGATTTACATAACAGGGAGCAGTAATTTTAAACTTGGAGTTACTCTACACTGCGTTAATAAGACATTTGATGTATTTCCTTATTTTTTTCCTCTGTTATTAACTTACTTAACTTACTAACCATGATATAATTTCATTGATATCACATATGCGACTGATCAAGGTATAGTTAGCCAATACATCACTGCAGCTAATGATATGTCACAGTATTGCTATTCAATCGACCGTGAGTTTATCCGTATTAATGATTGCTGTGATTAACTTCGTCTACTAAAATGTCATAGGGGCTATAATCAAATCACTATCTTCGTTATTTTTAATATTCTATCGTATTGAGGAGGCTATGTCAGGGATATGCTGTTAACAACTTTATGGTGTAAAATATTTATAAAAGAAATATTGTAGGTACTGCTCATACATAATTGCATTTTTTTCTCAATATCCGGCGCCTATTTCTGGCGTGAAGCAGTATATACATTATTGTGTTTCAGTCTGAAGGGCGCCGTAGCTAGTGAAATTACTGGGCAAATGAGACTTAACATCTTATGTTTCAAGGTGACGAGCGCAATTATAGTAGTGTCACTCAGAATTTTTGGGTTTTTCGAGAACTGCGCCACTGTATTGTTATGGACAGGGCGTATCATTACCATCACCTGAAGGTCCTGTTCGTCTCTTCCCTTATTCTCATAAAAAAAAATCCTCGACATTAACTGGCACGACAAACAGATGTAACGCTGATAAAGCTTGATGGTCAACAAAATCCAAAATTTATACCATGCTCCTAACAAAAGCACAAACGTGCAAACAAGCTTATAAAACACACATACTCGACAAAAAACTTGGTACATTCAGCACCGTTTCTTCTAGCTCAAAAAGGACTTCTTGTTTCCAAGCAGTGATAGTGATAAAACTGACATCAGAAGGAATTCTGAAGGAACAAATTTAAAAATAATAAATGGCTTTATGGTTTCAAACTGTCATTGTAAAAGCGGTAGCTTTTAGAAAGACTTTTTACGAAATTAAGAGGGATATTCTGGGTCGGTCAAAATGAGCTCAGTTAATGGTTTTCGAACGAAAATTTCGCAGAAGATTTTTACGATATATGAAGACGAGAGACACAGCCACGATAATGCTACTTTTATCAGTAATCCGATCATAGATCAATTTGCATAAGATGTTGAAAACTGACCGAATGGAAGAGTACAGAGTACATTGAAACTTCTTAGGAGGCAATACTGGTGAGCAAAGGAAGCGTAGCAGATCCAATTTACTTGTTGGACGAAGCTTAACAAGAACTCCAAGATAAGCCTACCACGAGATGTAAAGAATTAACGCAGAATAGGACCAATTTGAGGTTTTTGCTTGACAATTGCAAGACTCAATGGTCTGTAATACCTCAAAATCGGTAACAAATTCCTACTCTTCATTACATTCCGTGAAGTTCTTAAACATGTTTCAGCCTAGTTTGTGAACCTCCTCAGTAGGTCTCCAATAAAACGTTACAAACATGATCAGAGGAACATTGTTACTGATGGAGAGTAATCACCACCATCAGTATAACACCCCATACCTTTAATGGTTGCCATAAAAAAGGCTCAGTATAAACAGTATTTCAGAACACTCCTCGTAATTTGCAAGTAAATATAATATAATTTGAATTACTTAATACAGAATACTATATATTCAAATTACTACATAGCCGATAGATTTGATCACAGTGGGCACGAATGACAATGAAATATTTAGCTCTGTGATCGTAAACATCGAAACTGTGTGTTAGAGTTTGATGAATTGTAGCTGCGTGGACGCTTCATATAAACTGGACTACGTTTAAGAACATTTGTTTCTCAAGCTGATAATTAGTTTATATTTTATTAATATCATTTTGTTAAAATCATTAATATATAAACATAATCATATTTGTATCCCTGAGGAGTGGGTACAAATTACCGATCTCAATTCACCGCTGTTGGTGACCTAATTCCACTTGCATCATATCCATTAAACTTGCAAGCAAGATCTCTTGATCTCGATACTCTTGGCCTAACCCTTTACAGTATCTTAATCGCCAACGTACTTTTTGTTTTCATTTCTCCATCCAAGGTTAATTTTTGTCCTCCTCTACTTTTTCCAACTTTTATAACATAAGTTCTTACACCAATGTTATTAAACTCCTTCCAAGCTTATCTAAATATTAGTGCATAGCTTTGACTAAGAACATCCGGATTTTGCATAAATTTATTTCACCTAACGCAAATCTACTAAGTTGTCAAACTGTTCTGAGATTTCTTGAACACCTGTGAAGAGATAGATTTACTTAATTTAACAAAATTTTATGATTTTACTATCCGATTAACGATAGAAACTCGCTAATATACTTGCGCCCATTCTTGATTTTATTTATTTATTAGCATCGCCAACATAATAATCACTAACTACTTACATTAAATATTATTCTAAATAAGTCTAAGTGTTATTGCATTTATAGGCAACGACCACATAATTTTTTCATTTTAATTATGCAATATAAGAACTAATACTACTAGTTAACTTATTCTTAGTTCTGAGGCATACTTTTTCGAATGGGTGGTACTTTTTGATATTCAATAAGTAAATTTATTGAAGTAAGCGTTATTTTGAGGAAATCCATAATTATCCAAATGTTTTGACTTTTCTTGAGTGTTAATTCCGCCAATAGTCGTTTTAAAACAATTAGACACGTGTATCGCCTCTACAGATCCTCAGGAGATGTTGATTCATCAAACTCTGGCACGAGTCTCGTGGACTACTCCTCTACGTGGTGAACTTAAAACATTTGGATGTTCAATAAGTGATTTTAAATCCTATTTTGAATAAAATAAGTTGAATTTGAATTGCCTTAAAAATGTCCCTTCAATGTGAATATGCCCTGTGCGTACATAGGGCGGACCTTGTCATCCACAGTATAAGTAGGTAGGTATCTAATGACAGAGCCAGGACGAACACGTTCACTCGCCGTGTGCTAGATGCATACATTATAATACAAATAAACACACAGCTACTAATTACACACTCACTTATACATTATAACATGATCTTATGCCTGCTTTTTGTTTGCATAAAATTATTTTATCTAATTTCAACTCACCGCGTGGACTCTGTTACTAACAGCATAATATTATGTTGCCATCTTTTACCGCACTATAAGTATCCGATGTGATTATACAACTAATTGTAATGGTACGCCGAATTTTATCTAAATGATGATCCATCATCAATTATGCACAATGAGAAAATCCTTGTATGTCTGCATTTGTGTATGTTTTATTGGCTAATATGAATTGGTTTTTAAGCATGCACGAAATTGATATGATACTCTTAGTATAACATTCGGGAAAATTCAAGCCATAAACTGCATTAGATATATGCTGCATAACTGCATGAAGATTAAAATAGATTAAAGATGTTAGTAAATAAATTTACTTTACTTACTTTATTTATGCATGGTTATCAGACCGTAGGGATCACTTGATGGGAAGAGATTAATGTCACCCACACTCCTTGCAATTTCAGAGAGATCACAAGAGCCTAGCCTTTTGGTTCATAGTATCTTTTGGAGGTACCCGTATCGTATCGTCTCGGGAACAACGCGCATGGCATTTCATGACAAAGTTTTGTAGTACATGATAGAAATTTCTTTCAGAACTGCAGTGTGGAGGAACGCCAAGTTTACCAGTGGGAGGCTCCTTTGCACAGGATGCCAGCTAGATCATTGGTACCAACGGCGCCTATTTCTTCCGTCAAGCTTAAGCGTAATTGTGTTTCGGTATGAGGGGTTCCGTAGCTAGTGAACTTACTTAGCAAAAGAGATTTAACATCTTATGTCTCGTAGTGACGAGCGCAATTGTAGTACCGCTCAGAATTTTCGTGTTTGTTCAAGAATCCTGAGCGGAACTGCATTGTTATGGATAGGATACCATCAACTGAACATCCTGCTCGTCTCAACCCTTATTTTCATTAAAAAAAACCATACATCTAGCTTATGGGGATGATAACGAAGGTTGTATTGTGAACGGGGAATTGAACGGCAGGGATTATGTCAAACAGACTTTTGGTACTCTAACCGTGAACAGCATGAAGTGAATTCTCTACGCAGCGCCGTGTGATGGCGTTGCACGTGGGTCAAGCATGAGCGCATATGCAACGCCAGAATATGAGCCGGCTTGAAGTGCTGTCTCTCTCTATTAATGAACCCCAGCTCCTTCGAAGCCAGTTTGACTTTACTTTCCAGTTGATTGCAAAATTGGGAATTACTCGAGTTTTAGAGACCCACTATTCCGATACAAAGCGGAACATTAAGAGGAATGTTTTCAAAGAGCGGAGCTCGATACAAAATGGATGTTTTTGTGGTTAACGCGCAAACCTAATGGGGTTTAATTTAAAAAGATTATACCAGTGGGAGGCTCCTTTGCATAGGATGCCGGCTGGGTTATGGGTACCACAACAGCGCCTATTTCTGCCGTGAAGCAGTAATGTGTAAGCATTACTGTGTTTCGATCTGAAGGGCGCCGTAGCTAGTGACATTACTGGACAAATGAGACTTAGCATCTTATGTCTCAAGGTGACGAGCGCAATTATAATGCCGCTCAGAATTTTTGGGTTTTTGTAGAATCCTTAGCGGCACTAAATTGTAATGGGCAGGTCGTATCTTTTTCAATCAGCTGAACGTCATGGACGTCTCGTCCTATTTATCGTAAATAAAAAAATCATTTTACCCGCTTTTTCTAAATGTTTTATTTACTTTATTAGGACCAACAAAGAGTAACACTATAACATTTTAATAAAATTAACTTAATTAATATTATCTTTAATTAATTGTGAAACCAACTACATTAGCCACAGACGAAAAATACAAGAGTGATAAACGCGTACGTCTATATAAAACAATCTTTGTTTTTGGTAACTATTAGGTAAGAAAGGATTGTGCAGTTTATGGTTGCTGTGTAAAATTACATTAAATGTTAATTATTACATTATATTTTAACATTTAAATTTGCCATTTGCCTTTTTTGATAACTACTGGGCTTTGAAAATAAATTTCACTTACTTCAGAGATTCGTTGCCAAGGTTTCGCAAAAATGTAAAAAAAATATTGTAAATATATAATTAATGTGTATTCTTAATTTGTTTAGTAACTATATCTTGATTTGTTTGGCTAATTTTGTTAATCTCCAGTTTCAATACATCATAGAATGGTTGTTTTATAACTTATACTTATTTTATATCACTATTTCACACATAATTTAGCATGCGGTATTCACCTTAAACCGCATTTAGTAATAAAACCTTTGTAACTTAGCATAATTATAAATGTAATATTGTAATTACCACTGGTGAATCTAAATAAATAAATAAATACATTTAATTCCCCATTTCTACCACGTAGTTGCATAAAATAAGGAAATAAGAAATATTTGATGCGACTACGCATCATAAGCCCCAGATATGATTGTCCACATTACATATCAAGATAAGACAGAGATTTGGCGTGTACACAACATACTGATAACATTGCTCTATGTAATTAAATCATATTTTCATTATTTGTTTTAGGATTCCACGGTGACCGCTGTGACTCGAGGACGTTTAGAACAATTTCCTTGGTTAAATAAGATAGTATAAAAAGGGCTTTTCAAGTATTTTTTATTATCAATTGTTGAAAAAAGTGAACCATATCCTACCGCAGTATGCATTAAATGGTTGGTAAGAGTTTAAATAGTGGGTTAACATATTGTACAATGAAAACATTTTTTACTTGTTTGACAGGTTCACCAGTGGGAGGCTCCTTTGCACAGGATCCCGGATAGGTTATGGGTGCCACAACGTTGCCTATTTCTACCGTGAAGCAGGAATGTTTAAGCATTACTGTGTTTCGGTCTGAAGGGCGGCGTAGCTAGTGAAATTACAGGGTAAATGAGACATGACATCTTATGTTTCAAGGTGACTGCATTGTTTTTTTTATGATGATAAGGGACGAGACGAGCAGGACGTTCAGCTGATGGTAACTGATACGCCCTGCCCATTACAATGGAGTGCAGCTCAGTATTCTTGAAAAACTCAAAAATTCTGAGCGGCACTACAATTGCGCTCGTCACCTTGAGACGTAAGATGTTAAGTCTCATTTGCCTAGTAATTTCACTAGCTACAGCGCCCGAAACCCAGTACAGCTTACACATTACTGCTTCACGGCAGAAATATGCGCCGTTGTGGTACCCATAATCTAGCCGGCATCCTGTGCAAAGGAGCCTCCCACTGGTAAATAATTGTAATAAGCAGGCCGTATCAATTACCATTAGCTGAACGTCTTGGTCGTCTGGTCTCCTATTTTCATAAAAGAAATAAAAGCATTATTCACGGAGAGCGGTGTGAAGAGCTTTTTAACTTGATTACATCCAGTGCTTCTCAGTTGTCCAAACATATCTTTTAATAAGCCGCATCAAGAATCATAAATATTTAAATATTTTAATTTCTTTATGAAAGAGGAGGACAAACAAGGGTCACCTGATCGAATGTGATCAACGCGTTTACTCTTTTAACAACAAGGAAATCACAAGTGCATTGCCAAATTCATTAAGAATCGAATAAACTTACCTATCTATATATATATAAGAGACTAGCTGACCCGACCGACGTTGTTCTGTATATAAAATTAAGTTTATTTTTTACCTCCTGAGAAAGTTAGAAAGATATAAATTCTAGTGAGTTATTAATTTTTAAACTATCCTTTCAATTTGATTTCATGAACGACGGGGGACAGACACATAAAAGGAAAAACAAAATTGTTGTATTTATTTAATTCCGAGCATTTTCATATAATTATTCACCTTTTAAACCTTCTCTGGACATCCACAAATAATTCAAGATCAAAATTAGACAAATCGGTCCAGCCGTTCTCGAGTTTTAGCGAGACTAACGAACAGCAATTCATTTGTATATATATATAGATTTCCACGTATATAGTCACTCATCACGATATCTCTGGAACCATTAGAGCTAAAGACTTGAAATTTGGTAGGAATATTCTTTTCACCAACTAGAGGTCAGCTGAGAACGGTTTTTCCAAAATTCCATCCACAGGAGTTTTTTTTTATTATGAACAGAACAACGTCTGTCGGGTCAGCTAGTTAATTTATAAAACCGAAAACACATTGATTACGAGGTGTTGCTGACAACACAAATATGTTGTCCTTTTTATTTTTTTATGTTGTTACAATTAGTTAGAATTATAAATCTTTCATCTTTAATTTCAACGAGTTAAACGTTTTATACCCATCCCAAGAATAGTGATCAACGCCGCTAAAGAAATTTTCACTTCAAAAAACATCTACGCCTCTAATGTTTATAATCCTACTTTCGACAACATTGATTTAAAGAATAGAATAGATAATAATTAGAATAAGATCAGGACGAATTTTTAACAAGGTACAAAACTTGAACAAAAAAAAACTAATAGGACATGTGGAATCGAACCAGATTCTTCTGCTTTCCCGATAACTCAATGTCCCATCTGAGCTATTACAGCCTATTATTATATAGTGGCGAAATTTATCTTTGTATTCTAATGTTATTGTAGCTGTTTCTCATTAAAACACGGATAAAACTTCATTTTTTTAAATTGAAGCGAGATCGATTTATGTCCCCCGAAATCCCCTGTATACTAAATTTTATGAAAATCTTTGGAGCCGTTTCTAAGACTCAGATTATATATATACAAGAATTGCTCGTTTAAAGATATAAGATATACTGTTTCGGTCTGTAGGGCGCCGAAGCTAGTGAAATTACTGGGCAAATGAGACTTAACAACTTATGTCTCAAGGTGACGAGCGCAGTTGTAGTGCCGCTCAGAATTTTTGGGTATTTCAAGAATGCTGAGCAGCACTGCATTGTCCTGGGTGGGGCGTATCAATTACCATTACCAGATTAGCGTCCTGCTCGTCTCGTCCCTAATTTTCATAAAAAAAAAACAAAACTTAGCTATATAATCGTTAACCTCAAGATGACCAACGCAGTCTTACCCAGTACCAAAAAATAACAAATCGTAATCCCCTCCAAAAATAATATTTGACAACAATTACTGTGAAAGCATAAGACGTTCTCACGTTTCCAAGAGAAACCAACCACAAGACGATGCGCATCTAATAGAAACGTATATAAATATTATATTCGGCATTGTGCAGTTACAACAGTGGTCACTAAAACAAACCACACTATTTGATTGTGCTGTTCAACACTAAAGCTCTCTATACTCATAGATGTACTATACGTTAGATTGAAGTTCTTTGACAGGTGAATAATTAATATGATATGGAGTTTGAAGGAAATAACTAAATCAAAACTACAAATACAACTCACTTGAAAACTTGTATATAATAAAAATAAAAGGTATAAAACACTAAAGGTCCATGTTGTTTGTTGGAGTATCTAGATCATACGACTGAAGGACAAGTAAAAATGATAAATGCCCATCAGCATATGAAACCACTGAAGTGGAAGTAGGCTGGTTACGTGGCGAAAGAGCCAGAGAATTTCCTAAAGCGAATTGGAGAAATGACATAACAAATTGCTGGAAAAGACTAAATAAAGAAAGCAAAGACAAAAACAACCTAGACACAGTTGAAGAAGCAAGCAACCAGAGGCCTTAACTGAAAAGCTAAATGAATATATAGGACCTAAATATTACAAATATAGTTAATGTTACATAAGAAAAGATACTTTATTATGATAATTGTGTATAGTTTATAGGTTCAGCAATGCCTAATATCGATGTTAAAGTCCCCATGTATTAATAACTGGTCGTGCGTTGAAGTTTCTTCAAATTCTTCTACTGCATCTTCAGTCGTGTCAGTTTTTTGGATTCATTCATATCACCGGCAAGAAGCAATATTCGACGTATGTTATCCTGGTCTACTCCCAGATGTTCCGTAGTCAAGTTTTCTTCTTATTATTTCTCCATCTCAGGTTCATCATGATGAGCTGAAACAGCTTGTATGTATCGCATAAACAAAATATTAAACTATATACTATAGAATTTTTCAGGGCACATGTTAATGTACTAAATTTGTGAGTAGTCGTATAATTTACTAACAGCCAACTATAGAATGGAACTTACTGGGGCGATGTTTCCACGACTATACGATATCACTTCCAAAAAGGCTGACAACACTCCTGTGATTCTTCTAGTAATACTTTGATGGTAATAACGACCCGACCTCTTTTTTTCCTCCTCTTAGATAAAAAAAAACAATGAGATGATGACGTTTTAGTAAGGAGATGTAATTGATAAGCTTTGTCAGATGATGAAGGTGATAATAACATATTTATATACTTACTAAACAGCTGATATCATAAAATAAAAGTTACTAAACAACGTTTAATACATATTAATTTATTATTATACACGACATAACTCTAATAAGGATTATATTAAAAATAAAGTTTGATAAAACGAACAAACTCCAATATTGTAATATTTTCCGTTTACAAGTGTTACATACATTCACAGGCGCTATCTTGTAATGGTCGAGCACGACATGGCAACGGTAATACTTGCCTTTAAGTGCACCTGGACATTGGATAATATTTGTTGTACCGATAGCATAAATGGGATGGCTGAGAAGCAGCGCTGCATGAAATATTATTTCAAATAACATAAACTGAGCCTACTTCACTTCTTTTTTTGTACCTATGTTAATTTTCTGTCTTCTATGATAATTTTGTATTTTTTTAAATGAAAATAAGGGATGAGACGAGCAATACGTTCAGCTAATAGTAATTGGTACGCCTTGCCCATTACAATGCAGTGCCGCACAGGATTCTTGAAAAACTCAAAATTCCGAGCGGCACTACAATTGCGCTCATCACCTTGAGACAAAAGATGTTAAGTCTCATTTCCCTAATAATTTCACTAGCTATGGCGCCCTTCAGACCGAAACACAGTAATGCTTACACATTACTGTTTCACGGCAGTAATAGGCGCCGTTGTGTTAGTGTGAGCCTCCCACTGGTAACTATCTATTACAATTTTATTGATTATTTTAGGGATTCAAAATAAGCATAACGTTTAGAGTTTAAAATATATCCGAAAGAAGTCGGGAAATGATTTCTTTGTGAAATAGGAGGGTAAGCGAGGGTACCATCAGGGTAAGTCACCACCGCCGCGCATAATCTTTTGCAGAGGTTTCAGATTCGAGTAACCAATGTTCCATATATCCTGGAAACACCGCGCGAGGAATTTCATTCCATAATTTGGTTGTACGTGAAAGATTGTTCCTTTAAAATCGCACTGTAGATGAACTAATAAAATAATATTGCTACTAACTATAAAACTGAATATTCTATCGGTACAATAGTGAGGTTGAGATTGCAGTGTAATTGCGCGGTTAAAACGATGCGACACGACGTTTGAGTCTCGGCACAGCCTTGCGGTCAATATGAACTATGACATTCACATTTATTTATGCACCATAATCCATGGGTATACCTTCCAATATTATGTAGTCTATATACCTACCTACACTCATAAGTAAGAATACATTTTATAAATAAAATTTTAGTGTCTGATTGTTATAATAACATAACAGTTTTTTACTAAATTATGCTTTTGGATTTGATTCTTAATATTTTATCGTCTGTCTATCTCTTCCGGAACGGCTAATCTCCAACCATTGAAAGAAATTTGATAGGACTTCCATTTAGAGATAGTGCATGTTGTGTGAAGAAATACTTTTATTTTATAAAACAAACCTTCAAACAATGGCTTGGATACTCAATATATGCATATTAACTGCACTGTTACTGCAGTTCACCAGAAGATATATAGATACGCCCTGCCCATTACAATGCTATGCCGCTCAGGATTCTTGAAATACCCAAAAACTCTGAGCGGCACTATAACTGCGCTCGTCACCTTGAGACATAAGATATCAAATCTCATTTGCCCAATGATTTCACTAGCTACGGCACCCTTCAGACAGAAACACAGTAATGCTTAAACATGACTGCTTCACGGCAGAAATAGCCGCCGTTGTGCTAATAATCTAGCTGGCATCCAGTGAAAAGGAGCCTCCCACTGGTATCCCACCATCTGATGTATACTGAAACATCTCCTATGAGTATAAAACTCATTGATATCTTTAACAGTATGTGTTTACTTTATGAACAATGACAAAAAAGAGACATGTTTGTAAACAAGAAAATGACTTATTCTTAACTTTAAACCCAACCGACTTGTAAATCACAAGAACAATGTCAAAACACAAAAACATACTTATCTCCTACCGGAAAACAATTATGCAACTGTTAGAACAAATCTAATACAAAAAGTAAGGTCCGTGCTTTTTTTGTGCCATAAAGTTGACAAATCGATTGTCCCTTTGTCCATTTTGGACGGCGGCTAACATCCTTTAGGCTACAGAACAAAAATACACAATAACAACTTGTTCCGCTACTGAAGTACTATAATAAATGTGTGGGAGAGTTTTTACTCTGTGGCAGCAATAGTAAGATTAGGAATCGGTTGTTGGCGTGACCGCAAATTTGTCGGACCACCTTGCTGCAGCTAATTTATGGTCTTAAGCCATGGAAAGGACTAAATAGTATTACGTATTAACAATTTATGGTGATGGTTGACTATTATAAAGGTATTAAATATTTTTTTTCGCATATTGTTAACATGTTTTAGTTAGGATATGAAATTTGGAATCCTTTCTCATATTATATATATACATATTTATGTTTTGCTATTGTATTTTCTGTAACATATAGGAAATCAGAATATATAAAAGTGATCACTTTATACAACATCTAGAGTCCGTCGCTGATTATGTATTTATTAAGTAATTATCGCCCAAACATGCATATAAATGAGAAAATAACCTCGAATTATTTTAAGTAAAGGCACAGTATATAAGTGACAAACCACCAGTTGCAAAAAGTATATTTAAAGTTAATGTTTCGTCATATTACATACTATCTCTGACTGCCAAAATGAAAAAGAAAGTAGCGTTTATATTTTTATATTTAACGAAGTCTAAGTCAAAGTTCTTTATTTGCCAGAAACATTCGCAAGTAAAGTTATTACAAATTTAAGAGCAGGCACATGTTTTGCCTTGACAGATATGCAAATATTTTTGTGGTTTCGCTTCACAATATTATAAACCTAACACAATCAGTTATTACTGATACATTTAATTTGACCAACGTAAAGCCTACTAAAAGACCCTACAATACACAATTACAATAATTAATGAAATGCTAAGAGATAATGGAGTAAAAATAATCACAACAAAATATGATATGTTTGGTTAAAATCGCATTGGTGCCAGTTACCACTTCGTTTGATAATATTCGTTTATTGAGTAAAAACAATGTGTTTAATGGTGTTAATAGATAATTTAATTTTTTTAACGAACGAATGTAGGTGAACCATTGCCTACTATAAAGTGATCACCCTACTGACACTTGAAAGGAAGAGTTAATGAAAAAGAAATAGATTTGATGGCGGTACTGTCGTGTGAGAACGCAGTACATAAAGTTAGTTCTACTGCTACCAAATCTGATGCATACTAAAACATCTCTAACAGTATAAACATCATGAAGCTCTGAAAAAGGAGACATAGTGTCAAAATGAAAAAGAAAGTAACAGGTTTAGTCTTGCCGTAAATACTGAAACAAAGAAAAAATAATTTCTATTGCAAGTAACATTTATTATTTTTACAAGTTTAATACTTAAGCACACGATAATACACGCGAGTGAGAAAAACGGTCTTGACATACAGACAATGATGTGATTCAACATGAAGTTTTTCTTTAATTTAAATGTTATAAATTTCCAAAAAATAATAACATACCATTTCAAATATTTGCGTAAATTGAAATTGAAATCGTAGACATTAAGTGCAGGATTAAGTTGTAAAGCACAAAAGAGACAGAACAAGATATCCATAAATTATCTCAAGCATATATCGATAAGATTCCTTTAAGAATAGATCAATATTATCTACGAAATCAATCACGCCTTCACAAAATCGGTCAACTTGTATTCAGAATCTGCACGTGAGCCAAAGGTCGGTCCTTGTATTAAGGAGAGGAAATCCGGAGTTCATTGTTATTTCCGACACTTAGGTAGTTTACCTGACCCGTCGGTAAAGGATCCCACTAGAAAAGATCCGCGGGTGCAATGATTTTTTCTTAATTATATGGTGTCAGAGAATCGCTGGCAGGAAATAAAAAAACTTATTTGAATTTAGAACGCGTAAAAAATATGCATATTTTGCAACGGTCGTAACGTTCGCCAGAACCAGTTTGAAAAAAAAATCCTGTTTAATTTTCTCACGTTAGCGTTTTTTGCGAAAATTTTTAATGAGGGTTTAATTTGAAGAACTCTCTGGGGTTTGATTTCGGTTGTTTTTTGAGGGAACTTTTTCTTTTATTGTTTGCGAAAACAAAGTCTCGTAACACGGTTGTCGCAAAAAATAATTACATTATGATTTATGTATTTTTTTGATTTTGCCCATTAGCACTTCAAATGCAATCTTGCATTCCATTATAATCGTCTTGAAGGGTTCAGCGCTGTAGATCAAATGATCATCGTAAATTTTCCTTTAGTAGACGAATACGTATACTCAGCTTAGAAAGAAAGTCCGAATAAAGTCATTTTACGGCCGTTTTCAATAACCTATCTATCCTTAGTTTTACTTACTAGAGGTAGACAAATCTATCCTTTTACGCTTACTTACATTTCAATTACCTATCGACATAAAGCATTGGACTATAACCATATTGGGCATAACTATGGATAGATAAGATCTTGTCATTAAACGGTGACAGCAATGTATCCGTAGCTAGTGATACGTTATTGAAAACGGCCGTTAGACAACATGGAAATATACCGTTATTCTGTATCGACGAAAACATAGAGTGGTATACAGAAATTGTAGTTAATTATAACGTTTTCGAACCAAAAATATCTTCATATGACAATAGAAAATAGGTCTTATACTATGGCTTTTGTGTTGATTAGTGTTTGAGCTATAGACATAGGTTTACTTCATATTAGACCTAGAAGTAATGAACCTTTTCACGTTTGCAGCGCTATCGTTTGAGTTTATTTCAGCTGAGAAGGTCCATAAAATTAAAAAAAAAACTTAAAAAAGGACACGCTTTGTTTAAAAAGATAATGATTAATTTAAAGTGAACATCGATTCCTCCCTTATCGACGAAATATGAAAAAATTATATAAATTAACAAAAATCTTATTTGCAAATCGAAAATGGAAGAATTTTATCAAATTAATTTATTGTCAGCGGTCCTCGATAAATCTAAGAAGTTTGAACGAAGTCTGACCGTTTAAAGTGGTTCGGTTATAAACAAACATACATACTATTATCTGTACTAACGTCCTGATTTGGTTTTTTTACTACGAGTGGAGTTTAGTTGTCTTGTTGGAATTTATTTATAAAAAGTTTAAAGCAACATATTTAGATATATTGTGATATGTTTATATTTTTTTGATCACTAATAGAACTATGTACTCGCATAAAGGACATTTTAGGAGAATAAAATACTAAATAATGACCCGTAACACCTAGAAATAAGGTTTATAATTTCAAACTGTTTACATTTTACTATGAGTATAACGGAAACAAGAATCAATCAATAATATTCCCGAGAATATAACGGGCGTGCAAAAAACGAGTCTTGCACGACTTTTTTATCATCCTCAAACAAAAGGGAGACCGCATCTTCTTTTGTGGAGCGAAAGATATAAATTAAACTATCCTTAGGGGAGAGTTTTACCGTTAATTTTTATCTCCGTATAGAAAAAAAAGATAAAAACTCGGATGTGTGTGGGAACCTTAAAAAGCTGTAGCAGGAAGTTACAATAGTGTAAATACCGTACTGACATTGAAATGTTGAATGATATTTGACAAGATGACGTGATAGGAGTGTGTTTGGTTGATTCTCAACCGACTTAAAAAATGAGGAGGTTATCAATTCGTGTGTATTGTTCCTATATTTATTGCATCATATCTCTGTTATTATGGACCAATTTGAAATATTATCCTTCCATCGAATTATTGATGGGAATACTTATATTCCCAAAGTGTAGTACCATAAAAAAATCTATTGAATCTATGTATGAGTTACAGAGATAAAATTTTTACTGGTATACATACAGTGCATTGTTTTTAACGTTAATATTAACAGAAAAACCATTTGTTGTTTTTTGCTGAAAATAATTTATGGTTGTATTTTATTGGCCAAGCGCGAGGTTTCGATAAAAATGATTCAGTCTTTTAATTTTTTTTTAATACGGACCGACTCAGTTTCATGTAAGTATCATTTTATTGTTTCAAAAGAAAAAAAATCTGAGCAGCAGAAGTAAAATTAACATAATAAAAATTTATTAAGTAAAATTTCAAAAATGTTTTCTCATACTTAAAGTCAATTCCTGCATCACAGTCGATATCTACGGATAACAAGTGTTCCAAATTTAAATGTTCCATTATTGTTTTTAAGTAATTACAGAAGTCTTTCTTCCAAAAATTGGCAAAAGAACTGATTGTTTCCTCTGGTTACGTCATAGAAAAAAAAAGTAAAGTAGCATCTTCATTTTCAAGCGATCTATTTTTTCTGAAAGAGTGTACAAACGAGCGTACAGGTCACCTGGAGTTAAGTGATCGCCGCCGCCCACATTCTCTTGCAACTCTAGAGGAATCACTGGAGCGTTGTTTGTACTACAAGCTAAACGCACAAACTGAATGCAATAAATACCTATATATATTAAACATATTTTACAACCGTGTTTATTCAATTTATGCCCACGTAAAAAACTGCTTTGAATTATTCTATTTGCTGCACAAGTATACCAATAAAAACTGCTGCAAATCACCCCAATAATTTCGCGCTACCGTCATCCAACAGCCCCTATTTTTTCTACTGTTTATAAAAACATCATATGCACATTTTTTAAGAATTGGATCCAAGGTGCGTTGCCTTTGTGAAGGGACATCTCGGGCCTCAATGATCTAAGTACGTTTTTTATATGCGAGGATGTTTTTTAGAATTTCTCACGCAATCATCCATTGAAGAGCTGATCTGTGGGTAGATACATCCGATGGTCTTTGTATTGCGCTCGAGTGGAATAATTTTTTTTGCTTATTTTTGTATCAAAAATTGTATTAATTGTGATTCCCGGCTGAACTTAGAGTTTGTAATCAATAATCATGAAATCATTGAATTGTGAATCGTAAAAATATTATATTATTTTTATAAATCGTTTGTAGAGGCAGCTTAATAAAAATTGTTTCTAAAATTAAAACTATAGGTAGGCCTAAGATTAAGGATTGGTTTCCGCTGCACTCCTACTAGATACCGCACTACCTAAGAACAATGGCAATTAGATGCTTGTGTGCGTGGCATCTTGACACTCAATGGCGTATTTAAAATTTAATATATATATATATATGATAAAGAGACTAGTAGTATAATTTTTACATTTTTACTACGCAACCGTTATTATAGTTTCAATTATTAGCAAAGTTTCACAGAACATGTGCCACGTCACACATGTTTCGAGACTGGCTCGAGGCTGGCTGGCCTGATCACGGTGCTTACCTCCTGAAAAGGTAACGGAACGCCAAATAAACGTTGCATTTTTCTTAGATAACTCTTTATATCTAGATAGAGCCTCTTGCTATTCGGCAAAACATGACAACGGGCCAGGTTTATTACTTTAGTGTGCATAACAAGCTACATTTACACTCGCAATACGTAGATATGTAACTATTTAGTGTGCCTGCGTTTCTGAAAATAGAAGTTAACATTTCGCCGCTATTTTTTACGTATAAATTATCTTAGATTAAGTTATTTCATTACATAACTAATAACGAAAATCATTCTTACAAAAAGACGTGTGGCACTCGGGGACTGCCGCGATAAAGCTATTGCATAGCATTTTTTATCAACTTATGCAATTATACTTATTTATTTATTTTATTTACGCAGTATTTCTTTTTTGATAAAATTAATTAAAAAAAAAGAAAAACGGGAAGTGAGTAAAATTTTACTTGCAAGATTTGATAACAGACAGACAACGGGACAGGTGAAACTAAATAAAAATGCTTGTCATAATAATAAAAATTAAAAAAACGTGATGAAAAAAATAAGGAAATTAAAAAAAATCAAGACGTATCCGAGGCTCGAACCTGGGACCTTCTGCACAAAAAGCATACGTGATAACCGCTGTTCCGCGGCAACTGTAATAAATATTGCGATATATCAATATAGATCTAGTAAGTAAGTGTTAGGTTATTTATTTCTGGATTCGGTCTCCACGCTCAAGGCCCGCGATAGAAGCTATGCAATAGCTTAAAAATAAATGAACAAATCTTCATTGAAATATCCAGCGAACAAGTGTGAATTAAACTTGCAAATTTTTCAGTATTTCAGTATTACTATCATATTAATCTGCAACTAAAATAAATTCGTGTTACATAAAAACAATCAAACCAAAACCCCGAACAACACGATCCCCGATAATAGCATCTCATTTTCGACTTAAATTGCATACATTATTGTCATCCATCCCGCATATTCATTACGACACAAAAAGCAGTAATTTAATATAAACTAGACGACAAAAATACAGCTAATGTAACAAAAAGTGATATAAAAAATGAACAGCTACCGGGGATACATGAAGGGGTGAACAAAAACAATGGCAAAAAATCTCATAACAATACCAGTATTCGAGACAGGCGGTTAATTTCGTTATAAACTGATTTATTGTTTAAATGGATGTTAATGTAATCAACAATTATCTGAAACAGAACAAAAATAAAAAAATATGGAACTATTAAAAGACAGACTTTTCTTAAGAAACGAAGGATTAATAATTATTTTATTTGGACGAGCAAAGTCGAGAAGAATTGGCTGGTTTTCAGAGGCCGTCGCATTATTTTGTGTCTTCTACTGGGGATAAATAAATATGAACACCTGTTGATTTATCTTGACTTCTACACTACTACTTACGGGAAAAAAAAGACGTTACCTATATCATATATCTATATATATCATATATCTACCATGAATCAACGATTTATGTGCTAACACCGGTTAATTGCACATTACTACATTACAACTAAATTGTGCCGATATATCGGGACACTCAAAAATTCTCAATTCATGGTAATTGCATCGGTATTATTTACCGGGAGACGCAGTGTTGGTAGGCCCCCCACAAGATGGACCGACGATATATTCAAGATCGCCGGAATACGTTGCATGAGGGCAGCGCAGGACCGATCGTCGAGGAAATCTTTGGGGGAGGCCTTTATGCAGCAGTGTTGGTCTTCCGGCTGATGATGATGATGATATCGATATTATTGCTGATAATATTATGTCAGTTTACTATCATATCATATTGACCGTATAGAGCATTTTAAGTTTTATTGAAACTTTATAAACGACCTAATGTTGAAACGGGTAATAGAGGCATTTGCGTTGCTTAAAGTCCTTAAGGAGCTGTTTCAACTTTCAGGGTTGAAACAACATAAAGCAATGGTTGCAGGGAACATCTTAAGTCTGATTTGGACAGTACTTCTTTAAAAATACTTGTTCTATCTATATACTAAATTATTTTCCTTATCCTTATTATACTTCAAATACCTACAGACAATGCAAACTATTTTCACAGTTCTTTCTATTTAATTGTTACTTCATTATATTTGATTTGCTTCATGTATAATTAAT